>NC_080091.1:35846562-36146562 GCF_950005125.1 Chionomys nivalis
TAGTGTTTTGATTACTATGTGTTAAGGGGGGGGGGTTTGGTCTAGTCTATTTGGTATTCTGCAAGCTTCTTATACATATATTAATACAGTTTTCTCAAATAATTTTTATGGATATATAAACCATTTTTAGTTAAGGAATGCTCACTTTAGCCTCTATATGTGTTATGGTTCCAGGAGAATGCCTTTAATCTATCTGGGAAATAAAGATGGGTGTTACCTTTGCCTTAATTTCAGTGTCTGCTCTGAACTCCAGAAGTTTGGCAGCTATGGAGGTGCTGTTGTTGTAGACCGCATAGTGGAGAGCCGTGTTTTGATTTGCATCAATGGCATTTGTGTCAGCACCATTTTCCAGGAGAACCTTTACACATTCCTCGTGCTGGCGCTGTGCTGCCTGTAGATATTGTCCCAAGGGAAAGACTGTCAGCTAAAGAAATTCGAGATAATTTTTCCACAAGTTCCACAAAATAGTTACATTTAAATGTCAGAAATTCATTTTTATTCAAGTTTTAAAAAAAAAAGTTTTGAGACTGTGTTCTCATGTATCCCAGGGTGTAATGAAACCTGCATGTTCTGGGTTTGTGTGGCACAGTCCTCAAGCCTCTGCCTCCAGTACTACACGACACGGGCCCCATATCCGCCTCCCACATGGGGTACAGGCCTCCCACACCTGGATATCCGGGAATTATACTCCTCCGTCTACGGCTGCACCTGTTGGCCCTAATTACCTTGATCAGAGCTGTACTTTCGTCGCTGTCTCGGGCTTCAATGTTGCATTCATACCATAGCAAGAGGGTCGCCATTTCAGCCTGGCCGTGAGCGCAGGCGTAGTGCAGAGCAGTCCTGTGAGAGAGAGCACGCCCGAGAGCTACTGTACAGCGTTAAGACGGTAAGATGAGACAGCAACAGGGACAGCCCTCACTTTTCCTCCAAAGCAGAGGAACCTATTGGAATTTCTTTCTTTCTACTCAGCAGTGCTGAGAATAGAGCACAGTTAAACCTGGAGGATCCCAGCGGGGATGGCATCACAGCAGAGACAATGGGAGATTTGGAACGGCTTGTTGACTGAGGTCTGCCTGGAGCAGGGACCACACTGACAAGCAGCACGGCTTCCATAGTCTCAAAACTGAGAAAGTCTGGAGGGAACAATCCGCTTCAGCATCAAGGAAGCAACTGAAGCTAGTGGGGCTCTTGTGGGAAGTTGAGAGCGTCACGCACCCTGTGATGAAGACCGCTGCTAATCAAACTATCCCACTTAGGAACCAGAAGGACTAATAGCTGATCAGCAGATGATAAGTGAAGATGGCCACGCTGAATAACCGACTCTGAAGATAAACTAGCGTCTCGCTTCAGCTGCCATGTGAGGTCCCTCAGGAAGTAACAGGTAATCCCTGGTTCCCGGGAGATAAAATGAATATGGGATTTTATTGAATGAAATTTTGTCCTGGGACTCCACAGCAACTAGCAGTTTGTTCATGTGCACATTTACAGAAAATGCTGTGTATCTCAACTGTGTGGGGGAAATCACATTTAAACTGTCAGTAAAGCGCTCTGAAAGCAGAATATTATGGGGGTTGGAGACCAACTAAGAAGGAAGTAAGCCTTCTTTCTCTTCTTTCCTTCTCATTAAGAATGCCTAGACTCTAGACCCATCCACGGTGTGCATGTTTCAAGTGCTGAGGAGCCCGTGGTGGGGAGAAAGCCCAGCGTCCCCTGTGAAAGCAGGCCTCGACCTCCTTTCTCCAGTATTTAGGGGCCAAGACCTCTCCTAGGACCCTCCTGCTGCTCACTCATACCTGTTCCGGGCCACCCCCACCCTGCGCCCTCTGACCTTTTCTTCCGGTCTGTAACGTTCACGTCCACATCCCCAAATTCGAGCATCCTCTGCACTTGGGTTATGTCTCCCATGCTTGCAGCTTTGTGTATCTTTTTCACAGGTATGTAGCCTGTGAGGTACCTGTGCCATTCCTGGTTCTCAGCATTGGCATTTCTAAAGCCCAGGAAGCCCCAGGGCAAATGACCCTTGAAGATCTTCTTCATGACTCAGACTGCGGCCCTTCACACTGGACTCTTGCTTGTATTGCCTTCACTTCTCCCGTAAACAGCCTCAGTGCAGTGCTCACAGGAACCCAGTACGTCCGGGTCCCAATCTTAGCCTCTTCCAGTACTAATGCAGAGCCGACCAAGTCTCGGAATCTCGCCAGGATGCGCCCACAGAGAAGCCCCAAGGTTTAACATCCCTCCACCTCTTAGGCAGTTGGCAGGACTGTCGTTGCCAAGTAACGCCGTGTGCGCATGCTCCAGAGCTGACCTCGGGCACCAATCACCTCAGGCAAACGACAGTGCTCAGTGCGCATGCCAGGCTCATGAACTACTGGGCATTCAAGTGTCAACATGTGCACCACCAGGAGGAGGATCCAGATGCTATACTCAAGGTCTGCTCGCAATCTTGGAATGGAGCTCCCTTAGAGTGGATCTTCATGCGGCTGAAGACTCATCTCCAAGAAAACCTTCCTCAGAATTCTAACTTTGACGAGGGCAGTATCTTGAATGCCCTGCCAGCCTGGGTGACATAGTGAGATCCTTTCTCAACAAGCGAACAAATCCTCTCAGAATCTCCATTTGGGCCGATTATGCCTCCCCACCATCTCCCTACCACCTCCCCACCTCCACCAGAAGTTGCGAGAACAGAATGCTGTTTTGGTGTTTTCATAGATGATGCTGATGTGTGTCATCAAGTACAAGTCTATGTGGAGGAATCTGCACTCTCCAGATGAAATGAAAACAGACCTCTGCTGCCTCCTACCCCACTTATTTGACCCTTGGGAGTATGGTTGCTGTGTTCATTTTTTCCTTTTAAATCTGCAGGGTTTATTTGGATCATAGTGTAATAGTTAAGAACTTTACCTTTTAATTGACCACTGTCCCGGACATTTCTTTTCCTAATTATGTTATAATGCCTTTTTAAGCAGCTGGGTCCTGGTGTCACAGCCTTGCCCCATTGCCTACTTTCTCTTCTTCCTCCCCCCTCCTCTTCTGTAAGCATTACAGCTCAGATGGAAAGGGCTCCCGGCAGCCTGGAGCCAAAGAATATCACAAAATCACCATAAGCAACAGAGTAGCTTGCACCTCTGCTCCCGGGAAAGGTTTCCCCAATGTAACAATTCTGCTCCGGCAGGGGAGGCTTTCCCCAGGGAAATAGTAACAGATCTGCTCAGGTCCCCCAGAGTGTAACAACTCTACTCCCCAAGGTGAAGGTTTCCCCAGAAGTGTTACACTTCTACTCTGCTCTGCTTCAGCCCTGGGGAAAATTGCTGTGCCTCTGTTCCACTAGTTCCAGTGAAAGAAAGTCTCTCCCAAACGTTATCCAAGAGATTTATTGGGAAGAATCCAGGTGGGTGGCTGCCTATGCCAGGGTGGGGAAAAGCAGAGCAAACTGAGCAGGTGCAGGGCTTTTATAAGCTTCTTAGGGGCACAGTCTTTGCAGGGCGAAGAGTTTCAGGATGGGAATTAGTCAGATTTCAATCCCTGAATTTGGACAAGCTCAGAGATTGGCTGGATTTCGTGTTCAAGGATTGGTTTTCCTGCTCAGTGATTGGCTGGTTTTTGTGCAGAGTTTGTCAGGGGCAGAGTGTGTTTTTTGGCTCTGGTTTCAGGGTCAGGGTGTGTTTCTTTGACTGGCCCTTTTACCCTACATCTTCCTCCTCGTCCTCCATGTCCTCTTCCTTCTTCCTCCTCTTCCTCTATCTGCTTTTCTTCCACTTCCTCCTCTCTTTCTCCTCCTGCTGTTCACCCACTTCCTCCCCCTTCTCCTCCTATTTCTATGCTTCTTCCATCTCTCTGGCCACTACACACTAACTTTTCAAGTAAGCCTATTAGTAGCAGTTTCCAGCCAGGATTTGACTGAATCTCCAATTTTTCTTTTTTCTTTTCTTTTTCTTTTTTTTTTTTTTGAGGATTAATAAAACCTGAAGGAAATTTTATTTCTCTTCCCCACTGGGAGCTGACCCATCTTTCTGAGGTTGAACACTCGGTTCCCAAAAAACAAAGGAGTCGGAAAATTCAGATCCGAAATATTCCACCTCAGCTCCGATGGGAAGTGCTGGACAGCCTGCTGGCCCAGTACGGTACGGTGGAGAACTGTGAATAAGTGAACACAGAAAGTGAGACGGCAGTGGTCAACGTCATCTACTCCAACCAGGAGCAGACCAGGCAAGCCATGATGAAACTAAACGGTCATCAACTGGAGAATCATGCCCTGAAAGTCTCATACATACCTGATGAGCAGATAGCACAGGGTCCTGAGAATGGGCGCCGTGGAGGCTTTGGCTCTCCGCCCGCGCCTGCCCGTTCGGCCTTGCCCGGGACCGCATCCTGACCCGCCACCGCCACCATGAACAAGCTTTACATCGGCAACCTCAACGAGAGCGTGACTCCAGCCGACTTGGAGAAAGTATTTGCGGAGCACAAGATCTCCTACAGCGGCCAGTTCTTGGTCAAATCCGTCTATGCCTTCGTGGACTGCCCCGACGAGCACTGGGCCAAAGGTCTCAGATTCACAGGACTGGCAAGGCCTTCCCCCAGTCCAGGTATAGATGTTGACAGTATGTACAGAAAGTCTCAATGACAGCTATCTCTTTCTGGGTGACTGCAGCCTGAGACGACGCCCCTCAGAGACTAGCTAACCTGCCTCCTTGTTCAGCTAGTTGTAATAAACACGCTGAGGGTCTTAACCAGCATTCTATTGCTGTGAAGAGACACCATGACCAAGGAAACTCTTATGTTAAAAAAAGCATTTAACTGGGGGCTTGCTTACAGTTTTAGTATCTTAACTCACACATCTGAACATTCAGTGCGTCTTCTGTTTGTATGGCAGGTCTAGGAATCAAGGGAAAACACGGCCTTCCTGTATACACAAGCGGATGCCCAGTTTTCCATATGAGGCTGATGTAAACCCAGTAGGGATAGTGACTACAGAGTCTTATCCCCGAGTAGATGCCATTGTGCCTCGGGTCACTAGAGAGGTGCCCTAGTTGAGATTCTGAGGGCACCTGGGCAAGACAGATGCAGGGATTTTAAGTTGGAAGAAAAGAAAGGCATTTCATGCAAGGATGAAAGCCGAGTTGCGACTCAGGAATAATGAACAGTGATGTGAGCCCAGCAGGGTTGCAGCCATGCACTGGAGCCCCCAAACTGGCCTGTCCTAAGGAGCTCAGAACTAATCCATCAGCAGTGAGAACATGTTGGGAACCAGCTATGACTTTGTTCCACCTCAGAAAGCCAGCCAAGTAGAACAGGAAGGACAGAATTTGAGTGTAAACAAGCTACAGACTGAAAAACTGCCTTGACAATAGGGATGTTTGCTGCTCTTCTGGAAGACCAAGGTTTGATTCCCAACAGCTGTGTAATCGCTATCTCTTCCTCTTTGTCTCGTCAAATGCTATTGGAATTAAATATAATTTTACTATGTTCATTGTTGCTCGGATTTTTCTGCCTGAAGGTGTCTAGACTGGTAGCTCACAACTGTGTGTAATTCCAGCTTCAGGGGTCCAGTGCCCTCTCAGCCTCTGGGCACCTATACACATGTAGTTTACCACCCCTCAACACTCACTAAACAAAAATAAATCTTTTTATTGAAAAAGCTTTCCATACAATATATTCTGATTACACTTTTCCCCTTCCCCAGACCCCTCCCACATCTTCCTCACCTCACTATTCACCCAATTCCAAGCCTTTTCTTTCTGTCTCTTTAAAAAACAAACAATAAAAAAAAAACATGAAACACACATACAAAGACCACAAAAACAGAAGCCAAAATATACAAGCAAGGGACTAATAAGACAAAAAAATGTCCAAAACAAAGCATATGAAACAAGTCTACAAAATTATCATTGAGTCCCTTTGTGTTGGCCGACTACTGTGCATGGGGTCTACCCTAAGTGTGGTTAACAGACCCAGTGAGACTCCACGGGAGAAAAATTATTTTTCCTTAGCAATAGGATATTAATTGTAGATAGCTTCTTTGTTAGGGGTGGAAGCCCATGTCTACTTCCCACTTGTACTTTTATATAATTGACCCCCCATAGGGCCGTAGTGACTCTGTTGGAGTAGGTGTGGCCTTGTTGGAGGAAGTGTGTCTGTCATCTTGCTTCCTCTGTGTTTTGCTGGTGACTGTGTCTCCACCTTTCTTCTTCCCAGAATTCTCTTAGTCTGTTTGCCCCATCTATACTCTCTGGCTGGCTACAGGCCAATCAGTGTTTTATTAAACTAATATGAATGACAAATATTTACAGCATGCAAAAGCATTATACCACAGCAGTTATCTACTCTCTGATCCTACCATATCAATATCCCCCCCTTTTTTTGCAAACAAGAATCTCCCTGCTGTGGCTCCACTCACTTGTGGGTCCTGAAAGCCTAGCCTAAAGTTCTCGGGCAGGTTGGAGGTGTGTGGCCAGGAACTGAATTCAGCCTTCCTAGCTATAAGAATATGGTGCCTGTGCTGCCACAGTGGGTCTTACTCAGCTTGTTGTTTCTGGTTAGCACTGCCAGCTGAGAGGCAGCACCTCTTAAAGGAGCCGGGGCCTTTTTCCTTTTCCTTTTCTTTTCTTTATTTTTCATATTTCTCAGGCCCTACATGGAAATACGGGCCCCATGTTGTGCACCAAAATATTTTTTTATTCTTTATTCTTTGTTCTTTGGAGGGACTTGCCACCCAGCTCCTGAATAAATACACACAGAGTCTTGTTCTTACTTATAAATGCCTAGCCTTACCTTGAATAATTTCTAGCCAGCTTTTCTTAACTTGTCCCATCTATCTTTTGCCTCTGGGCTTTTACCTTTCTCTTTCTTATTCTGTGTCTGGCTGTGTAGCTGGGCGGCTGGCCCCTCTTTTCTTACTCCTTGATCTCTCCTGCTTCCCCATCACTCTTTTTCTCCTTATATTTATTCTCTCTGCCTGCCAGATCCTCCTATCCGTCCTCCCGCCTTGCTATTGCCTATTCAGTGCTTTATTAGACCAGCAGGTGTTTAGACAGGCAAAGAATCACAGCCTCACAGAGTTAAACAAATGCAGTAGAAAAGAATGCAACACATCTTTACATCATTAAACAAATGTTCCACAGCATAAACAAATGTAACACATCTTCAAATAATAGTCCACAACACTTAGGGGAATTAAAATCATCTCTGCACTTGATGGGGCAATCCCTGGTTCTCACCCTAATCATTACCAAAAGTCTAAATATTTAAAGTCTGCCTAGGTTGACAAGGAATGTGATCATCAAGCAGACAGTATAAGAAACAGTGAACTGAACTAGACTGTTGCCACAGTCAGTGCTGCCAGTGACACGGCCTTGACTCACT
The DNA here is from genome assembly GCF_950005125.1 of Chionomys nivalis. Lineage (NCBI taxonomy): Eukaryota > Metazoa > Chordata > Mammalia > Rodentia > Cricetidae > Chionomys > Chionomys nivalis. Next base: position 35,853,925 of record NC_080091.1, read on the forward strand.
TAGACAAGCCTCTGGCCCCATGACAGGGAATATCCAAGTTACACTAATAAGAATAACAAGAAAAAAAAAAAAGCCAGGCAGTGGTGGCACATGCCTTTGAACCCAGCACTTAGGAGGTAGAGGCAGGTAGATCTCTGTGATTTCAAGGCCACCCTGTTCTACAAGAGCTAGTTCCAGGACTGCTAGGATTGTTACATCAAGAAACCCTGTCTTGAAAAACCAAAATAAAATAAAATAAAATAAAATAAAAAACACCCAAAAGAAAACAAAAAAAGAATTTTGTGGAGCATTACTTTAACTATGTAGAGATGTGCTATATTTCTTTACACTGCATCTGTTTAACCATGTAAAGGTATTACATTTGTTTATGCTGCATTTGTTTTTTTTTGTTTGTTTTTTTTTTTTTTGGTTTTTTTTTTTTTTTTTTTTTTTTTTTTGGTTTTTCGAGACAGGGTTTCTCTGTGGCTTTGGAGCCTGTCCTGGAACTAGCTCTTGTAGACCAGGCTGGTCTCGAACTCACAGAGATTCACCTGCCTCTGCCTCCCAAGTGCTGGGATTAAAGGCGTGCGCCACCACCGCCAGGCTTTATGCTGCATTTGTTTAGTGTGTTGCTGTTTCACTTGCCTATCTAAAGCACCTGATTGGTTTACTAAAACCTGAACAGCCAATAGTTAGTGCTGGCAGACAGAATAAGTAGGAAGAGAACTCCAGAGAGAGGGGAAGAAGCAAGAATGAGGGAGAAAAATAGGGAGAAGACCAGGGCCAGGCAACTGCCAGACAACTAGACACACAGTAGGACATACAGAATGAAAGAAAGGTAAAAATCCCGAGGCAAAATGTAGATAAAGAGAAACTAGTTTAAGTTTAAAAAAAAAAAGCTAGCCAGCAACAAGTCTAAACTAATATATATTATATAACTAATTATATAACTAATATAACTAATACTAAGTCTCTGTGTCATGCTTTGGGAGCCGGTTGTTGGCCAACAGAAAGCCTGTTATACCCATGACAGGGAATATCTAGGTTAGACTAATAAGGTGAGGCAGCCTCCCTCAAACTGGACTCCACCGTTCCCTGTGTGGGGAAACTTACTCCTAAAGGAGAAAGGGAGCCTGCCCTGAGCATGCATCGCCCTCTGCTGGCCTACGGCATGCCTGACCAGCCGGCTGCTCAAGCGCTGCTGGGAGCTGGGCATGAGCATGCATCGCCCTCTGCTGGCCCGACGGCATGCCTGACCAGCCGGCTGCTCAAGCGCTGCTGGGAGCTGGGCATGAGCATGCATCGCCCTCTGCTGGCCGACGGCATGCCTGACCAGCCGGCTGCTCAAGCGCTGCTGGGAGCTGGGCATGAGCATGCATCGCCCTCTGCTGGCCCGACGGCATGCCTGACCAGCTGGCTGCTCAAGCTGCTGCTGCCACCATGTCTCCCTCACCATGATGGTCTGTACTCTGGAAAGGAGTCTAAACAAACCTTCCTGAAGTTACCTTGCCAGGCCCCTTAACACCGTCAATGACTATCACAGCTGTGTCTTAGTTGAGGTTCAGATAGCAGGGTAGTTAGCCAGAGCCACCAAGAGAACAGAGACTATACCAAGTTTTTCCCCAATGATTGCAAGGTTTCCCCTAATTATTCCTGGTCAATTAGCATAAAAACAAAAGGTTTCTCCCCAAGCCATACCTAGCTTCTTTTATCTCATGAAAATTGAAGATTCTCCAACTTTGTAGGCCCATTTCAGTCATGGAGCCTAACTGTTGTTTTAATTCAGAAACAAAATTTTAATATCTCTTGGTCCTGACTAACCTGTCTACTCAGTTTGGAAAGTATCGGAAGAGGCATGTTTAGTCATCCATTGGTTCATGCCCACCAGTCAGGCTCGGCGATGTTCCTGTCCAGACGAAGTAACCGGTAAGACAGAGTACCTGGCGTCAGAGGAAGGGGAAATGTCTAGGTTTGGATATTAGAAAAGGTGTAGACCCTTGTGAGTCCTCTAACATTAATTTAGGCTGTCCCCAGTCGCAATGATTTTGTCAGTCACCGATGGTCTGCTCAGTTCCTTCTATTCCTACATGGTGTGGGAGCCAGGTGTCTAGGCATAACCAGCAATCCTGGCTGGTTTTTGAGTGGGAATGATTAACTCTATCTCAGGGTCCCTTCCTGTGGCAAAGAGTCTGATTCCCCAGGTTTTCCAAAGACCATACTTTTTTAAAGGAATTTTTCAAGAAGCCTTAATTTTACAAACCCAATTTTTGCAATGGAAACTCGCCTGTTTCTAGAACTAGGGGGCCCAGCCACAGGGCATGCATAGAATTGTAAACTCTATATTCTATCACAAAAGATGATAAATTCCCATATCTTTGCTTTTTTCCATACAACCACTTAGAATGGCATCCGTAAGTAAAAGTCAAGGTGGAATATGGGTTTCTCAGTTTCCAGTGCAGGCCTGAGGGTGGTGGAGATTAGACCATAACCCAGTACTCATAGCCAAGGTGCAAAACACAAGATTCGGAAGGAGGCAGTGGTTCAGGAAGGGGAAAGCCCAAAGGCCCAATGAAACCTTAATATCAATGGGTCCATATTCCAGAGACAGCCCATTTGGAGCATCTGTGGCTTCCACTTTCTTGACCTGGGTGTGTTGGATCCGTGGTGTAATGCCAGCTACCTTCACAGCCACTGGAGTGCAGGGAACTACCGGGTAAAGTCCTTTCCAGGCTGGTTTCCGTGCCCCTGTGGCTACCAGCCTGACCCAGACAGCATCACCTCTTGTTCCAGTCCAGTGATGCTGTCTCTATCGTCTCTAGGATAGTCCAGAGAATAGCTTTATGGAGGACTCGAGTGTTTGTAGTGACTTGAGAAGGGATGCATAAAGAGTGCTTGTTTAGACAGTCCAGATGTTAAAAATTTTCCTAATGTGAGCTCTCTGCTGACGCAAAAATCCCAATCAAGTCAAATCACAACAAGACAAATTAAAGGATAACCAGGTTTTAATGGGATTCCTGTGCTCTCGGGTGGCCCCGAGGGGAACTGGAAATGTGACCACCTGGTAGGTCCATGCTCAGCAAGAGATGTAGCTGGAAAGGCATCCTGTGTACTGTCATCCTGGAGACACCAGGCATCTGTTCCTTGGTTGGGGAAGGTGAGAAGGCAGGTGTCGTGTGAGGTCCTGTCCATTGAAGTTCAAGAGACCTAGGAGTTAGCCAAGGATATCTCAACCCCGTAAAAGTGCACACGACCACACCAGCACACCAGGACTTTCTGGGGGGCAGTTTAAATAGACTGGGGAAGTGGTCAAAGTTTTGGCAGGCTACCTGGCACCTCCTCAGGGGAGGGGCCAAGGGTTGGCGGGCATAGGGACAGGGCCTCCAAAGATGGAGGCCAGAAACCGGGACTTACACCGTTCTCACCTGTAGTGTGATTTCTAATTGTCTAGATGTCTCCAGGTTTAGTTTCCATTTCATGTAAACCTTTTGTCAGCTCCATTCATCTCAATTCATTCCTAGCTATCAAGACAAACATGTTTCAACTCAGTATGACAACCACAAAGTTGCAGGAAGATGACCACATAGTACCCTGTTCTAGAATTTCTGTTTGATACATAGAATCTCTCTATGCCCAGTGTGACTACCTAATAGTCTTAAGTAATTAAGATGAAGAATGTGTTCTTTGGATGAGTTCAGCACTGGTGCACCTGAAGCACACAGACTTTGAGAGATGTTACACTCTTACACCTTCATGTCCCCTGAGATAAAACATAGGCCTCAGAGACACAGAGGGCACACACATTTGTGCACAAAATATCTACATATAAGCACACATATAGCCGGGCGATGGTGGCGCACGCCTTTAATCCCAGCACTCGGGAGGCAGAGGCAGGCGGATCTCTGTGAGTTCGAGACCAGCCTGGTCTACAGGGCAAGTTCCAGGACAGGCACCAAAGCCACAGAGAAACCCTGTATCGAAAAACCAAAAAAAAAAAAAAAAAAAAAAAAAAAAAAAAAAAAAAAAAAAAACCAAAAAAAAAGCACACATATATACATGTACATTTATGTACTTATGTACACATAGACTCACAAGTTGGCACATTTAAATGAATATACCTATGCATTGGACACAGAATATACACAGGCCCACAGATACATTCACGGACATATACACACAGAAAAATGTGGACATAACTTATAAACATCGTACATAGACACACATTTTCAAATGAATGCACGCATATGTACATATAAGCATGCAAGGGCACATGAACAGACAAGAATATATGTGTGCAAACACAGATATAAATATACACATATGAAACAAGTGAATATGTAAGTATAAGCACATATGTGTACACACACATCAATATGTATACATGTATCAATACATAGAGACAAAAGCACACATGTGCCTGCTCACGCATTTATGTTTGAGCACACATATATTCGTATGCATATGCATACATATGGAAATCATCGTATGTTGTGGAATAACCTTTTTATACACTGTGAAAATTTGTCTTCACCAAGGCATCTTCTTATTGGTTTAATAAAAAGCTAAACAGTCATTAGCAAGACAGGAGGTATAGGCAGGACAGCCAGACACTGGAAGAAGAGAGGCAGAGTCGCCAGGAGATGCAGAGGGAGCAAAACATGCTGGAAGACAGGTAAAACCATGAGCACATGGCAGCCCATAAATTAAAAGAAATGGGTTAATTTAAGTTATAAGAACTAGTTAGAGCTGGGCAGTGGTGGCACATGCCTTTAAACCCAGCACTCGGTAGGCAGAGGTAGGCAGATCTCTGTGAGTTTGAAGCCAGCCTGGTCTACAAGAGCTAGTTCCAGGATAGGCCCCAAAGCTATAGAGATACTCTGTCTCGAAAAAAAATAATAATAATAAGACCTAGTTAGAAACAGGCCTAAGCTATCAGCTGAGTTTTCACAATTAATAAGTCTCCATGACATTATTGGGGATGCAACATTCTGATGAAAAGTCCACCTATAATCCCATATATTCATACATACTTGCATGCGTACACGGTTGAACAGAGCACATAGTATGCACAGGTAAACTGTGTTTCCCATAGATAAATATCTCATCCAGAACTATAATACGGTGTTAGCTTTCCCTAGACTGGCCCAGGTTCTCATCAAGGCTAAAGACATCTACCAGTCACCATGACCAGAAGCACCAGACCATGAAAGAGTGGAAAGAAGTGGTCCAAGTCCCGAAGACCTCTGCTTATCCCTTAATATTAAGGGCGTAATATTTCTCTTTTATTAGTTAGGCCATCTCTACATCATCCCTAGCCTCTATCTAAATCCTTCAGTTTCTCTGTGTGATGGCTAATCTTAGGTTTTAGGTTTAAATTACTGTGTTTAAGAGACCTATAAAACAAAAATGCCTCCAACATAAGCCCCACTTGACCAAGACAGGCAACGTCCCAGAGTGCTGGGGGCTCCTGCCCCCTCCCTGCTGTTTGCTGTTTGTCTCACCCTAAAATTCTCTAAAATGGATCTGTTTTCCCTGTGCTTTCGCTCTAACCATGTAGTGCTTTACTCCTTTTGTTCTGGTTTTCGCTTACAGCATCTGCTAATCTGGACCAGCTCTGTGTTTCCCTGGCTTCTACTGCCTATCTACGCAGGGGTTTTTAAGCTGGTCAGCTGAGACAGGTTTCTAAACGTGTTTTGTCTGTCTGTTAGAATAATGTGGCCACAGTATGTCTGTGTAAATATGTGAGTATGTTTTCATATTATGCTCAATTTATGTTTCTGTGTGCATGTATGCTTGTTTTAAAATCAGTAAAATTTATAACTCCAGGCTAAAACAGCTCTGGAAAAATACAAAACACATGGGTAATCTTCATTTTGAGCTCTCTGCCATCTTGGGTAAAAATACCCACATGTGCTAGTATTCTTTGACTTACATTTACTAGCGTTGGTAAACTGTAACTAATTGGATTTAGTTTATATGCCCAGTTTAAAATAACAGGTAATAAATAACCCAATTCTCAAGTGCCTTTACAGATCTGAGAGTATGGCATTTAACAAAAGAGCTTCTAACTCAGACACATGCCAGCTTCTGCAGTACCCTATAGCTCCTCCAAGAAGATGCATGGTTACAGAAGACCTTCTGCCTCCAGCCTTGCCTTTGGGTTTGGCAAAGCCACCCAGAAAAAAGCAGCCTTCCACCTCTTCAGCTTCCTGGATGCTACCCAGGGAATCTATGTTCTCATCCCACCAAGACAGGTAGACTAAATCCTCCCCCACCCCCCCGCCACCACAGGAAAATCTTTGGGCCTCTTGTACTCAGCAGCTAATGGCAAACACTGCTTCTAGGCTGTTCTTCAAGGACTGGGAAGAGATTTGGGATTGCCTGCGTAGCCAAAAATCTGTCTCATTTTTGCACATTTACCCCTCCCAGATCTGTCTAATGGCATTTGATGACTTAAGGTACTGGTAACTCATTACTTTATTAAGTTTCCTGCTAAAATACAGACAGGTGTGCCTCTTTCACAGGCTTCATAGTCCAGGATTAAGAGGTTTCCGGTGTATCTTAAAAATCCAGAGTTTCCAATTCCCTATAATTGTCTTCTAAAATGTTTATACCTTTTAACCTAAAGCAATAGCCTTTTGCTATGACAGCAAGATGTAAATCTGTTTCAGTTGTCTTACAGATACCTACAAGTTCTGGGAAAAAGTTCTGCTGCATTATCAAAAAAAATCTGGGGGGCTGGAGAGATGGCTCAGTGGTTAAGAGCATTGCCTGCTCTTCCAAAGGTCCTGAGTTCAATTCCCAGCAACCACATGGTGGCTCACGACCATCTGTAATGAGGTCTGGTGCCCTCTTCTGGCCTTCGGCATACACACAGATAGACTATTGTATACATAATAAATAATAAATAAATATTTAAAAAAAATCTGGTCTGGTAAAGGCTAACAGTCTCCAGAGAGTGTTTTAACCACTCTCATTTTCAAGCATATTTTACAAGTCACTCCTCCTATCTGGGCCAAGACCAACTTACAAAGCGCTACCCAGACAATGCCAAACACCTGCACCAGCTCCTGGGACTTCACTATTGGTACAACTCTCCTGGATCAAGGACACCTACCAACTAAAATCTGGTTGTATCTGATACACCCGAGCCTCACCTGTAAAACCAGGGCACTTCTCTGTTCCGTTCTTCCTGGCAGTTAATGACTTCCATGGCTAGCCCTATTCATATTCATATTCAATAGTTTTTCTTCTAGCCTCCTGCCTTCTCATCTCCCTCAAAAAGCAGCTGCCTGAGGATTCCAGGATGACAGTAAACTGAATGCTGCTCCAGCCACTCCTCATGTTGAGCAGGAACCCACCAACTCCCAGCTCCCCATCCCACCACGCCCCATGCCTGCAGGAAGTAACCAGACTTGAGCCAATGCCCCTATATCCAAGAACTCTGGGATGTTTGGTCAAAAGTGAGACCCCAGACTCTGATACCCCTATATCCAAGGACTCTGGGATGTTTGGTCAAAAGTGAGACCCCAGCCCCTAGCATTTATCCTTTGAGCATCAATGGAGCAGGAAGCTTCATTTCAAGCCCCCTCCCCTGGGAGTCTCCTTGGTCTGGACTCCACCTCTGGGAAAGCCCGCCAAACAGTGACCCCTCCCCAGGGAGGGTCAGGACCACTGTTTAGGCTGCTGCCCAGAAAAGGAACAGGTGGTCTCCAGGTTTCGCCTGGCCTTCCCTGCTCTCTTCCCCTCGCCACGCTTTCCCGGTGCCACCCGGGAGCACTGCATTAAAAGTGGGCATCTTTTATTCTATCTAATTTGGTCTGATTGGAATTATTTGCATCGGTGGAGAGGCTCGTCTTAAGAATATTCCTAACACACATGAGAGCAAATGTATGTACCTGAGGGTGGGGAGCACACCAAGGCCCACGGGTAGAACAACAACTTTGTGGAGTTGTTTTCCATCCACCATAGGTTCTAGAATAATACTCCGGTGGTCAGGTCTCACCATTAGACATTTTGTTTTGTTTTGCTTTGATACAGGGTCTCTCTAGGTAACCAAGGCTGGCCTGAAACTCGCTATGTAGACCAAAGTGACCTCGAACTCACAGAGATCCTCCTGCCTCTGCCCTGGAACTACTATGCCCTGCTGCACCTTTATTTTTTTAAAACTTATTTACTCCTCACCTCAACTCTGAAAACACTTTCATTATCCTGCTTTACTACAGAGGAAGTAGAGGCATACATACCCCCCCCCCTTTTTTTTGGACCGGGTCTCAAAAAAACCAGGCTAGCCTAGACCATGCTACATAGTCAAAGTTGGCCTCAAATGTTAGATCATCCTGTCTCCACCATATAAGAGCTGGGAGGATAGTGATGAACCACCACACCTAGCTCAAAGCTCTGTGTCAGGGATTAGGACTCTGTCATCCTAGGCGCCTGCGGGGCGACCTGACCTCCAGCGATTCGCCGAGAACATCACCAGCCATCTTACTTGTAGTCCTCAAGAACCACAACTCCCGGCATGCCTCACGACAGCGGCCCACTATACATAACAAATCCCGACGTGTCTCTGGGCGGTCTGGAGTGGAGGGTTCTAGAAGGCGTGACGTGGGGGGTCGAAGCGGGTTCGGAGGCGGGTTCTTGTGGGCAGCGGCGGTGGCCGCCACGACCTAAGGATACACTAGCGACTGGGGTGGCGTACGCAGCCTAGTCTTGGAAGCCATGGCGGCGCTCGGCCGGCCCTTCAGCGGCCTCCCTCTGAGTGGCAGCGCGGACTTCCTGCAGCCGTCGCCGGCCTTCGCGGGCCGGGCCTTCCCGCCAGGAGCCACCGGCCCCGACCTGGCCCCGCGGCCGGGCGCCCGCGTTGCGCCTAGCGGCCCGGGCGGGAGAGCAACGCGCGGACGGTGAGGAGCAGGTGGGGCGGGCCCGTTACCCCGCGGGACGTTAACCGTGAGTCCCGGGTCGCCGGCTTGGCGACCCACCGAGGGTCCTCGGGCCTGGCCGCTCCCTCTACACGCGCGGCCGCCAGCCGGGACAACTTTGAGAGTCTCTGGGACACCGCGATTCCTCATCGGCACAGAAATGGGACCTGGAGCGAGTGCAGAACTGTCACTACCCCGACAGAAGTGACAACTTCAGATTTCCTAGTCTGGTTATTTAGAGTCCTCCGCAAGACATGACTGATCTTGGGCACAGAGAAGGGATATGCAGTTTGTGGCGGGAGATCCCGATAAGTAGAGCGAGAACGACGGGATGCAGAAATCTTATATATTTAAGTTACTGTCTTGGTTGACTGATTTGTTTTTGTTTGTTCCAGCAGTGTTTCCATTCACTGTAGAAAGAAACACAAGCGATTGGCGGAGGATGAAGAGTAAGTTTCGGGACCATTTGTCCTCTTTATGATCGCTGTTAGCTTAACACACGTATCCTAATTTAAGTGAAAAAGGTGAAGCATATGTATCTCTTCTAAACTACTGACATTGTGTGCCTTTTAGGGGCAGGAACTGGGTAGCAGTCAGGTAGAGAAAAACTCACTCTGTAACCAATGTAATGTTTGAATTTTAAACTGTGTCATTATAGACACAGAATTTAGGGGGGTGGGGGAAGGAACATCAAAAGATATAAATTGGAAAGAGTTTGTGTTCTTGACAAGAGGTAACCTTGTAACCTGTTTCTTCTCCTGAGGAAAATAGAAGTCCAGAAACTTTATGGCCATGTGTGTTTCAGTTGTTAACTTTTGTAGCTAGCTGCCCTTTCACGCTGCAGTGGTGGGGGCTGTGCTTCCTTTTACTCTGCTATCTTGCAGCTTATTCCAAATGAGTGTGTACAAGGTCTACTTGTTGGGTTTCGCTTTTAGAGACAGCCTCACTATGTAATCCACCTAGTCAGAAACTCATTTTGCAGAGCAGGCTAACCTCAGACTTAGAGATCTACTTGCCTCTGCCTGTTGAGATTAAATGCCACCACGCCTCAAGATCTGCTTGCTTGCTTGTTTTTTTTGTTTGTTTGTTTGTTTTGTTTTTTGTTTACCCCCCCTCCCCCCAGTCAGGGTTTCTCTGTAGCTTTGAAGCCTGTCCTAGAACTAGCTCTTGTGGACCAGGCTGGCCTTGAACTCATAGAGATCCGCCTACCTCTGCCTCCCGGGTGCTGCTGGGATTAAAGGCATGTGCCACCACCGCCCGGCTCTTTTCTTATTTTTTATTATTGCATATGTGCACAAATGCCATGGTGGGTATGTTAGAGAACAACATTTGGAAGTTGATTCTCTCCCACCATGTGGGTTCTAGGATCAAATTCAAGTTGTCAGTTTGGGGGCAAGCATCTTTATTTACTTTGTTTTTCCTTAAGCTCTCCCCCATTGAGCTTCATTTATCCCAAGCCCTGTCCTGGAGAGTTTACCTGCCTGTATGATTCTACCCCCACCCCTTGTAAAAACCGAATTCTTTTCCAACATTCTGAGGGTGAGATCACAGAGTGTGAGGTCAGCCCTGCACTATATAAAACAAACAAAAGCCAGTAATCTCAGCTCTTTGAGGAAGATGGAGGCAGGAGGATTAGACATTCAAGACCATCCTCAGTAACAGATTGACTTGCTGCTTGCTTGGACTCTGGCTTAAAAAGAATTTTAAAAAAACTTTGAATTGGCCAGATTTGTTGATGCTTAGACTCATAATTTTAAAAAAATGCTTGAAGGTTGCTTATTTTTATGAATAGTGAGTAAAGGTAGACTTGGGGTACAGGAAGCAGAAGTAGATCTTGGATGTTGTTTCTTAAGTATCATTCACCTTTTGTTTGTTTTGAGACAAGGTCTCATTCTGCTGTCGAGTATGTGGAGGCCAAAGGTTGACATCAGGGATCTTCCTCAGTTGCGCTTCATGTTATATTTTGAGACAGGATATATCACTTGAACCCAGAACTTGCATTTTGCTTACTCTGTGAATCCCCTCTCTCCTGTGCCCTAAATTACAGTGGGCTACCATACCTACCTGTCATCCAAGTATATTCTCTTTTTCATTCTGGCCAGCATGTGTTTTATCCATGGAGCCATCCTCCCTAGCTGCCCATCTAGTTTTTGAAGCAGGGTTTCTCACTGGTTTGGAGCTCACCATTAAGCTGAGGTGAGGGGGGTCAAGCAGATCCCAGGGGTATTGTTCTCGCTGCCCCTCTGGTGCTACTATTACGAGTCACCATGCTTGACATTTTTTATGTTGGTTCTGGGGCTTGAACTCAGGTCCTCATACTTTCATGACAAACACTCTTCCCTCCGAACTGTTTACCCCAGTCCAAAACATTGCCTTAAATCAATTCCTAGATGGGGGGGGGGGTGTTTGTTGCCTTAGGGTTGCTTTAGAAAACACAAGAACCTTTTTTGTTTTTTGTTTTTTCGTAGTACTCTAGATTGTTCAATTATTGATTCTAGTGTTTGCTTAAAGTGTACAAACTAACACACTTTTAATCCCAGTGCCTGGGAGGTAGAGGCAGGCAGATCTCTCTGTGTTTAAAGCTAGTCTGGTCTGCAGAATGAGTTCCAAGATAGCCAGAGACACAGAGAAACCCTGGGGGTAGGGAGGGGACAGAAACTATCAGTTTAAAAAGTTAACTACCTTTGATTTGTGAATGGAGAGATTGAGGCCTTGAGGGAGATGGCTTAGACATTTGGATGTGTGCCCAGATATGCACTGCTGAGTTTGCCACCTTTATTGTTCTTCTCGGTATCTAGAAGCCTTTCAGTTGTGTTTCAGTTTTATTTGTGTGTGAATGTGCATTCACGCACGTATGCTGATGCTCAGAGCCCGGAAAGTGGTAGAGTCCCCGGAGCTGAAGTTTCAGGTGGTTGTGAGCCACCTGATATGGGTGCTGGGAACTGAACTTGGGTCTTGCAGTGCGGCGCATACTCTTAAGCCAGCTCCTAGATGCCTTTTAGTTCATGTTTTCTTAAGAGCTTAACCACCATTGATCTTCAGTTACTAGCAGAGCAAGCCTACAGTCATGAAATAACCTAAAAGTCAAAGAACTATTTTGTAGATAAATTGTTACTCTGGGAAATTGCCTTTTCTGTCTCAATTTATGCTTTTTCTCGGCTGGTATTTCACAGGCATGCACTACCACACCCAGCCTAAAGCTTCTTCTTCTTCTTCTTTTTTTTTTTCTTGACAGCATTTCATGTAATTCTGGCTGTCCTAGACATTAGTCAGGGACAGACAGCCAAAGGCAAGAAATTTGTGCTAATGGTCTGTTCTTATGGTACTTGAAGCATACGTTAGTAGATGCATGTGTTTACTCTAAGGAAATATAGGGTGACTGCCAGATACTTTCTCATGTGGGTCAGGGAATATGATGCAGCAATGTTAAAATGTAGCTGGGGCAGAATTGCTTTGTCTTTTCAATATGTGTGGGTGTTCTACCTGTGTTTATGTCTGTGCACCAACCAGGTATGTGCCTGGTGCTTTTAGAGGCCAGGACAGATATTTGTGGGTACTGGAAATTGAACCTGTGTCCACTGGATAATGCTCTTGACTGCTGAGCCACCTCTCTAGCCCTACTTTGTCTTTTTTGTTGCTTTGCTTCCCACTTGATCTTTCCTACAGATTTTTTCCTTTAAAAGGTTAAAGTCTTGGAGGTGTTGCATAAATTAGTAAAAAAAGAAAAAGAAAATTTCTCAGAGAAGCTATGAAGGGAAAAAAGACATGATATTCTAGCTGTAGAAAAAAACTAAAGATTTTTAGATGTAAATGGAGACTGTGCTTTTATTTCCCAGCTGCCCAGACCTAAATAATCACACAGAAACTATATTAATTACAATACTGTTTGGCCAATGGCTCAGGCATATTCCTAGCTAGCTCTTATATCTTAACTCATTTCTGTTATTTTATATCTTACCGTGAGGCTCCTGGTTTGTTACCTCACATTGATTTCTGAGAGGCAACATGGTGCCTGCCTGACTCCACCTTCATTCTCCCTGCATTCAGTTTTGTTCCCCCCCCCCCCCAGCTATATTCTGCCCTGCCATAGGCCAAAGCAGCTTCTTTATTAACCAATGGTGATAAAACATATTTATAGAATACAGAGGAGAATCCTTCATCATCTCCCCTTTTCTGTGTAAATAAAAGGAAGGTTTTTAACATAGTAAAATTATATATAACAAAACAGGTATCAAGCAAGAATTACAGTTAAAATATTTAGTCTATTTGTAGAAAATATTCTGTCATCTATTTTATCTTTGTGAGTCTAAAGTTTCATATCTAATTTATCTTTTTTTTTTCTATTTTTTTTTCTAATTTATCTTTTATCAGAACTAAGGAAAGCCGGGCGGTGGTGGATCCCAGCATGTGGGAGGCAGACACAGGTGGATCTCTGTGAGTTTGAGGCCAGCCTAGTCTATAAGAGTTAGTTGTAGGACAGGTGCCGAAGCTACAGAGAAACCCTAGTCTCAAAAAAACAAAGCAAAACAAAAGCATAATTAACGAAAACTGTAACTCTCTTTAACACCATCAAAGACCCCGGAAGGATATAATATTACCTAAGTAAATAGGAAGTGCATTGTAAGCAACTTCCAAAACTCTAGAATTGACAGAGACATTTCACTGCCTGGACAGTCACTCAAAGTTCTTCTGTAACGTCGGGGCATCCATATTCAGCCTACAGGCCCATAGTATCTGGCAGGATTTTCCATGAAGCAGGACATTTGGAAGACTGTATTGGCAGTTTGTCAGTCATTTTCTTCTGTACCCTGCAGAATGTCTAGCAGACTCTTTTTTTATGAAGCAGGAACCCTGAAGGACTGTCTCACCGTCTTTTGGCAAGTTCAGCAGTCATTTTTCTCTGGGTCCTATATGTCCAGTTTATATAGCATACTGTCAAAGCAGTCCAGGCAAGAGCAGTTTCTTGCCCAAATGGCTAGACTGTCACATTGAAGGCAGATTCCATAATGAGTTTTTTCAATGCCATCGACCTCTCTGAAGTAATTAGTGCTGCCAGAAGCAGACTCACCGTCAGGAAAAGTCTTCAAGTTTTTAAAACCTTTTAAATTCCATATTCTTTCTGTAGGTCTTTGAAGTATTTAAAGGTTACCTACCCATCTGAAATATATCTATATCTAGAAAAACCTAACTAACATGACTGTAAGTTTAACTGTTATAGACAACTGTTAATTTGTATTAACTATACATCACATTTTTAAATGAGCCGCATAAACATACCTTAAACAAGGTATTACTTGTTTCCCTCCACCCAGGCCCAAATAATCACATGAAAACTATATTAATTACAACACTGACCAACAGCTCAGGGGTATTTCTAGCTAGCTCTTACATCTTACATTAACCCATTTCTATTTTATATTTTACCACAAGTCTGGTGGTTTGTGACCTCACATCTTGCTCTTGAAAGGCTACCTGACTCCACCATTGTTCTCCCTGCATTCAGTTTAGTTTTACTGCCTGGTTACAGTCTGCCCTCCATAGGCGAAAGAAGCTTCTTTATTAATCAGTGGCAATAAAACATGTTCATAGCATACAAAGGGGAATCCCACATCATTTATATTTAAGAATTTGAAAAGATAATAATAATAAATTGGGACTGCAGAGACAGCTCAGCACTTGTTCTTGCAGAAGACCCTCAGATTGAATTCCAAGCACCCACATAGTCACTCACAGATGTCCATAATTCCAGTTCTGGGTATCTGAGACCTCTTCTGACCTCCACAGGCACACATGTGGTACACATACATGCAGTCAGAACACTCAAACATAATAAATAGATCTTTTTAAAAACTGAATAAATTGGAACTGGGCATGGTAGCTTGTATCCTTAATCCCAGCCCTCCAGGCAAAGGCAGGCAGAACTCTGTGGATGAGGACAACCAAGGACACATAGTGAGAATTTATCTCAAGAAAAAAGAATTATTTTTAATTGACTAGAAAAATGTCTTAATTTCATCTGTAATAGGGTTTTTAACTTTTTTCCCTTCTTTTTCTTCCTACTGCTTTCATCTTCCTCCTAGGTGTCCATTAAGGAAGAAGCGATTGACTGAAGCTGAGCTCTGTACAGCTGCTAATGAATGGGCTCTCGACACACACCAGGGTGTAGAAGATCATGGGGTAAACACGTGTCCTAGTGGCCTTTCTGTACCCAGCATGCTAGATGCTGTCTGTGAAGAAATGGATCAGACAACCACAGAAGCACAGTGTGAAGTTGCCCGCAGGAGGCTTCAAGAGATTGAGGACAGGTACTGACAGTGTGTCCCAAGGCTTGCTGCGGCTCCTGAGTCCCAGCCCTCTTAAGCAGTCGGGGGCATCATTTGATGATTCTAGAGAGCAAGGTATGAGAAATACTTCGGGGTGGTAGAGCGAGCTCTTACAGCTCAGCTCAGCAGTTGTCCAGGACACATTATTCAAACTTAACTCCATTCCAGAACTTTGTTACATGAATTACTGAACAACTCTTCCCACCGAGGTGGAAAAAGTAGCCTCATTTGGTCACTTAATCTCTTACTATAACACCTGTGATTTTACTCTTTGAATTTTAAATTTTGGTTATTTACTGCAAGAACATATAATACTTTGGCTAATTTTTTTCCTTTCTCTGTTTCTACTTCATTATTTAGGATAATTGACGAAGATGAAGAGGTTGAAAGTGACAGAAATGTTAGCCACCTCCCAAGTCTTGTCCTTTCAGACACCATGAAAACGGGTTTGAAGAGGGAATTTGATGAAGTCTTCACAAAGAAGATGATTGAGTCCATGTAAGTTACTATGCATATCATTTCCAATACCTGATCCAGTACCTGGGAAAGGGTCAGTATCAAAGCCCATCAATTCTTACAGGAAGACTAGGAACTTTGAAACTTCTGGTTTATCTGGTTTTCTTAGTTACTCAGATACAGCATGGAGACCTAGGAAAGTGATGTGTCAAATGAGTCCAACAATTAAATTAGTTATCTCAAAGCCTACAAACCGTAGAATAGCCTTTTGGGGCCATTTTAGAGTATTTAGCTCATTTTGTTTTGGGGAGTGGAAATGTTACTGTGTGGCCCAAGCTAGGTTCAAATTCGCAGCCTCCCTGCTACCACTTCTTTTGTTTTTGATTTAAAGCATGGTTTAAGCTAGGCATGGTGGCTTACACAGGTAGCCTCAGCAACATTAAAGAGGCAGAGATATTAGTTTCTGATCTACATAGTGAATTCCAGGCCAGCCAGGACTACGTAGTGAGATTTTTGTCTCAATAAAAGGGGGGAAAAAGGAATGACAAAACATAGTTTTAGGATGAATGTGATAGTGCAAAGCCAGACTAAGAGGTCTGTGTCTAAAAAATAAATAAATGAATGAATAAAATAGTGGCTAGGGCTCTTGGTGGAGTACTTGCCATGCCCTAGGTTCCATCCTTAGTGCCACAAAAAAGAAAAACAGAAAATAAACCCATAGTTTAATGAGCTCAGTTAACTGGTTTGTCATGTGTTCAGAGTAGAAGCAGCAGGCGAGAAAACAGGCAGGCTTAGGGTAGGGAGTAGTGACTAACAGGAGACACTAAGGAAGGAAACGGTGGCAAACACAAGCCTGCCAAGCAAAGTGGCTGACTGGAGAGAGCCCGGCCTAGTGTGCAGGTCTCAGTCCTCATTGTCTCCTGTGCAGGGTAACAGGCAAGCTGTAAAGCACATGGAAGTGCCGCCTGGGAAACCTGGACTTAGTACTCACTGAGTGTAAGTTAGGCTCTGAAAAGGGCTCTTGGGACCCAGACCCCTATAGTGCTGGGTATAGAGAAGTGGAAGCCGTTCAGCTACTGCTTGGTGGGAGAGCCAGAAGGTTTTCAGTCAGGCCCTAGCTTACGTTTATAATTAACTACTCGGGCCTGAGGGTGTGTAAATAGTGTAGCCACCATGTATGCAGGTCACATCGCCCTCCTGTTCAAAATAGTGTCTGCTGCTCATGGTAGTTTTCCAAAACTGGGCCTTTGAGAATAGTCTTCGTTGTTATTCTTATTTATTTCTGGTCCCCAGATGATTTTCCTAGAAAATCTACTTTGGAGATCAGATGGGTTCTTATGTAACACAGACTAGCCTAGAACTTCTGGCCCTCCTGCCTGTACCTCTCTGAAGTGCTGGGATTACAGGCGCTACTCGCAGCTGTGGCTAGTCTAGTTTGTGCATATCTAGTATAATTATTTTGGTTTAACTGCAAAACATTCCACTTCATAACAATATGAAACAAAAAGCCTCAGAAATTAATATGCTGGTCCAGGATTTCATTTTTATTTATAATTTAATATATGACCGTTACCCACGGGGCTAGGGAAGTAGTGTAGTACTAGAACAGTTGCTCACTTTACATGAGACTCAGTACCACAATTCAAAGCTTAAAAAACTGTAGTCATGCAGATCTGCTCATTAAAAACGTCCTTGTATCATGACTAGTGATGTAGCTCAGTTCCATCGCCAGCACCCCACTTCAAGTTACAGCATTAAATTAAATCTAAGAACCAGTTTTTCTTTTTTTGTTATTGAGACTTAAATATATATATTTAAACCCAGTTTGAATTCTCCTAAATATCTCTAGCTCTCTTTTAAAGCTAAACAAAACAAAATGTAGATAGCTTCACGTTTGTGCATCCTTGTACAGTGGCCATGCTAACACCTGTCGTTCCAAGGTTAGTCTGTCTGCTGCTGAAGTGAACTCTTGTTTTTAATTAAAAGATTTAAATGTATATAATGAGAACTGATGAAAGACATCAGGATGAAGATAACAGTGAGACTGTGGCAGTAGTTACGTGGGTAGAGATACAAAGGAATAGCAGGCCGGCACTTTGAGGACCACTAGGTCTTAACTGGAGGGTGTGGAATAGTGAGATTTGCATGTCCTAAAGTTTTTTTTTATAGACATCTGTATTTAACTTCCCAGGAGCCGTCCTTCAATGGAGCTTGTGCTCTGGAAACCTCTCCCTGAACTCCTTTCTGAGAAGCCAAAGCCATCTTCTAACCCTAAGAACTACGTGGGAGAGAGCCAGACGAAGCGTGCAGCTGCCAGCACTGCCTTTCCACAGAGAACTGAACTGCTGCTAGAACCTCGGCACACAGACACACCGCTTTACCACGCTCTGGAGACAGCTGCTAGCACAGAGGAGGAGATGGAGCTCTAGAGACCAGTTTCTGCTCCGACTTGGCAAGTTCTAGAAGGCTCCTGTGTTGAGTAATGAGCCTGCCTGTATAGTATAGGGACCTGAAAGTTTTATGAAACGGGTGTAATATCTCCACCTGTGATTTGGGGTGGGACTGTCATTGTGGGTAGCCATTTATTGAATTCAACTTTTTGCCAAGGAAGCTTATCTCAAGGGAAATACAGTTTTCTAACAGGCTTATCCAAGAAATGTTACAGTCTCTTTAAAGACAACCATAGACGCTGAATGTGTTACAGTGACTTAAGTCATCTGTCACATTGCTGAAGCCATTCATTCTTAAGATGATTTTATAAAGAGGAATGCTCCCAATTGCCACTGTACCCTTACAGCAGAGTATTGAGCTTCTTGTAGTGGTAACTGTACGCTTGGGGAGCGGGAGGGGAAAAAGCAATAGTTTGGGTCTCTTGCAAAGGACTTGAAGGCACAAGGAAACTTGTGTTGGAGGCAGGTCGGTATAGCTGTTATTACTCAACCAGTAGCCCTTGGTCTCCTCTAATGGCTGATAAGCTCAGTTGCTCAGTAATGTTTACACCTCAGTTAACTTTAAGTCGTTGATTAAAAGAATGTGAGGTAACCCTTGTGTGACTCGCCGATGAAAGAAAGGTCTTTTCATGAGGATGTGCAGTGACAGCTAAACCCAGCGTTGGTAGCTTCTAGAGTTTAGAAAGGGAAGCTTACACTTGTATTAGCAAGTTGAGTTTTTTAAATGTTGGTTTTGAAACAGTGAATTAGCTGAGAATAAATGGGCAAGTGTCTTGAAGATTTAATAGCTCATTGTCCGGTGCTTAAGCTATTGTACAGTAAGCCTAAAAGTAGGAGATGGCTTCCTGCCAGCAGGAAATCTTTACCCTTTGAGTACCCGAATCAGGCTCAAGGTGTTCTTTGGGAATAACCAGGGTTAAAGTTTTTAATTTCTCAGGAAGAGCTCTTCAGCATGGCAGGACATGTAATGAAGGCTTGGCAGCTCCTTCTGCGCTGTAGAGCAGTCTGTGTAAGGTGGTGGCTCTTTTCCACAGCAGAACACCTCAGTTTTCATTTTCTGGGGTTCTTCTCCCTTTGTAAGGAGAAGAAAAGAGAAAGATTTATGCCGAGTAGAGGTGAATTTTTAGAAACTAGCTTCCAGGCATTTTTGCAACCCATGCTGAAATCCCTCCTGTGGACGGCATAGAAGTCACAAGTCTGTCCGGTGGACTGTTTCTTTTGCCTATTCTTGCTCTCTCTCTTTCTGTCTGGATGTCAGGAAAAGGTGTAATGTTTAATATTTAAACAAAATATTTATGTCTACACAATAAAATTACTCCAGCTTCAAACCAGTATTGAAACCAGTTGGAAACCAGCTAATTGTTTCTTCACCTCAGACTCAGAGGTGAACGAAACTGTCTTCTTCTGTTGAAATGTGCAAATGTTTGGCTCATGTCATTTGAAAAACTCCTGACTTGTTTAATGGGACCAAGGTGTAAAGTTTATAGCCTTAAAGAAATCTCTATGCTAAGACATCTTAGTACAGTTTAGAAGCATGCAGGGACTGCCCAGAGTTTGGAGTTAGCCAGTGTTAGAGTGGGAAGGAAGTGACAGCTTTCCAGAGGGCACAGACACCAGGGCCACCTCTCATCAAAGGCCTGAAGCGGCTTTGATGCATTTGGTAACTACTGAAGAGAAAGAAAAGGCGGCTTTTAACGAAGACACAAACAGAACTTTTCAGGAGCCCTTATCTGACATGACCCTTATTTCTGCAGGAAAGTGATGTTTCATGCTCCTTTGTGGACTTTATCTTCTTGCACATGTTTGTACAAAAAGTCTTGTTCATCCTTGTGGTGCTGGCTCATCTGTCTCCACGGCCCCAATGCCTCTGCGTCCTGTTTTCTTTTCTAGCATAAGGCTTTGGCTTTGCCTTAAGGTTTTCCTAGGGAATTAACAGGTCTTTTCATCTTGTATAGTTTTTGAAGCATGGATCAAACATTGGCTCTGTATGCTAATGTGTGAAGGTCAGCAATTATCTAAAGCAGGTGAGCGTCAATGAACAAATGTGTGTTTCTCTGAGTTTGAGTCAGGTGTGTTGGGGTTTGTTTTGTTTCTTTTTGGATTCTTAGTTTGGGTTTTTGTTGTTCTTAATATGAAGAAATAATGAGAATCCAGTTCTCATAATTTAAATCATTCAAAAACTGCTCATTCTTGAAAAGATAAAATATAAAATTTAAAAACAAGTAGGACAGGACTTAGACTAAATAACTGCAGGGGGAACGTTAACCAGCAGGTTCATTTGCTACTCTGGATCTGGACCCTAACTTTAATAGTGACAAGAATGGTACAATACTAAGAACATTCTGGAAGATGGTGTCAATTTTGATTTAAAAGTGAGACTCTGGTTTTTTCTGTATGTTACTGTTTTCAATAAAACTCAAGTGTTTTGAACTTTTTAAAGTACCTTAATCTTGTACATAAGGAAATGAAATAATTTTTTCTTGCTTTCCTTTAAATTTTAATTAAGGTAGCATTCCTATCAGTGAAAAACTCACACTTGTCCTGAACTTAGATACTGTTGGGTTAAAAGTGAGCAGTTTCAAAAATAGACAGGCTGTTTTGCCTTTGTAAATACACCTGCAGCCTGCTTCTGCCTGAGCAGGTCACTGCTGGGGTCCTTGTGATGTTGACCCTTGAGACTAATCCTTCAGTGCTCATATGTGAAGCTGAAGGGACTTGGAACCTTAGAGGTACTGGCTTGGCGGTCTGTGATGTTGGTACATGATGTTCTCGGCTAAGAGCCAACAGTCACTGGGTGGCAGTATTGCCTGCATATTTGCAATTATTCTTTGATAACTGGATCTCTTACTGGTGAGGCAAGTAGTTTAGCTTTGGGTTGCAGTTGCAGAAAACAAGACACTGTTTTATTTTAATCAAACTTTGAAAACCACGGTAAAAGTTATCCAACATAACTGGTTGGAAACTAAGATTAGAATAGATGGTGACTGTTCAGTATCTAACCAGCTCAGTGGGTCCAGGATTTAAGTACAAGATGAACAGATACTCAGGGAAGTGCAGGTTTGGGTATATTGGTTTGGTTCTGTTAGTCCTCTAGTTCCTCATACTAGTGGTGGCATTTTAGAGATGCATTTTGAACAGTGCTGATACTGATGTTGACTTTTCAGCATTGGTTTGGTGGGTAAGCCAGTCATCCTACTTCATGAATGACAGAAGTCAAAACGGTTGCTAGGGAAGGGAGAGTCGTTTTCTTCAGTGGTGTAGCCACTGGTAAGTTGCCCATGCTACAGTAAACCTCTCCACCCATGCTCATACAAGCAACCTTAGTTAAACTCAGTGGGATATACTCATACAAGATAGAAGGGGGTATTATTAGGAAGAGGGGGTCCAGTGGGAGAGAGATGAAGATAATGGGGGTGAATATGATTAAAACACATAAATAGGAGATTGCCAAAGAATAAAAAATTTTAAGTCTCAAGGGTAAAACATGGGGTGATACAGTCCTCTAATCCCAGCATTTGGGGAGGTAGATGATGGAAGATCCCAAGTATAGAATCATTTGTCTGCTCCATATTGAGTTTGAGCTCAGCCTGGGCTGCATGAGACCCTGTCTCAAACAAACAGGGTCTGGTGGGATGGGTCAGTCAGTAAAGTACTTAGCTTGCAAGCAGGATAACCTGAGTTCAGATCCCTAACGCCCATGTTAAGGGGTGGAAAGTGCGTATCTGTCATCCCAGCACTTGGGAAGGCAGACATAGGAGGATCCCTGAGGCTTGTTGGCCAACTAGTCTACCTGAATTTGTGAGCTCCAGGTTCAATTTGAGATCTTGTCTCAAGATGGATACTGATTGCACCAGATATGTGATGTTGACCTCTGACCCAACACCGTACCTTTGGGAATGTATACCTATATATGGACATGTATACAAAAACATAGATACCATCTCTAAAGTAAAGAGTAAAGATTGAGTTTCTTAAGTTTCTAGGAGACAAGAGTTGAACTGGTACTTTGAAATACCCCTAGAATAGGGCCATGTGTCTGCTGTTTTGCTCCATCTCATCTAATAGAAAAGCAAGGAAGCAGGTGCACAGCTGTTTTGTGAGTCCCAGGGATTTTGCCTGCAGCCATCGCTTGCACCTTTGGTATGAAATTTGGAGTAACACTACATTTTAATAGAGTATTTGGTTTCATAGAAAAAATGTTAATTTTTAGATCTAGTCAGTTTGGTGTTTCATTATGAACATGTACTGGAAACAGGTGTTTCTCAAAGCTAATCATGTCATTTTTGGCCATCTGTGCAGGAAATGAAACCCTGAAATCTTTGCTCTATTCTCTCCTGTTGGCATAGCAGCAGCTTCTTCGATGTGATGCCATTAAATGTAAATGACTTGAGTCTTAACCTACAAATACTTGTGCTCCAGTGGGTAGAAGCAAACATACCTGCCTGTATAAACCTCAAACAGATTCCATTTTCAGTCACAGGGCAACTGCAGGCAGTCCTTATGTTCATAACACTGGCACTCAGCCTAAGCGAGCTTGCTTTGCTGAGCACTAGATTGGGCTGTGACGGGCTTACCAGCCAAGTCCCATCCAGACTTGCCCCAAGTGTGCATGTGGAAATCTCTCCTAAGAGTCAACACATGACCTTGTCTGTCATGTGTATGACATGTCTGCAACTGTAGCCTGCTTGACCCCACTGACTGCACTGTCAGAATTCCTCCTTCTATTTGTAAGTTTACTCTGATCACCCAAAGTAACCTTAATAGGGAAGATGTATTTACTAAATGGGGGTGAAATGAAGTTCTTTGCCATCTTAGACTCTCCAGGACAGAATGCACAGTAAAGGGTAATGTCATTATCTCTGGAGTTTGGTAGCTGATTTATATCTATCCCCAGGCCTTTTCTTCCTGAATAGATTTGCTCATTTGTTTTGGTGTTAAGAATGGAACCAAGGCTTTGTGCATGCCATACAAGCACTGTACTGAGCTAAACCCCCAGCCCAGTCTTGTGAAATAAGCCACTATACTAAGATTCCATGAGGGATTGAAACCTTTCAAAGTGGATCATCATGAGATAAACTGAACTTCCCAGTGCATAGGATGACACCTGTCAGCTGTGAAGTGCACATAACTCAAATCTTGTTCAGTCTTTGAGTAACACTGTCCCTCTTTCCAGGTTGTAATTATCTGTCCGCCTGGGTTACTCGGGTGAAAAGTGTCAAGAGTTGACGTCAGGGAATCTGGTACTCCCTGATCATAGCATTTCTTGATATTTGATGCCCAAACAGTAGTTAAGGAGGTTGGGCTCTAGCTCAGTGGTATAACACTTGCCTAGTAGGTAGAGATCTTAATACCCAGTACACTACCTATCCATCTACCACCAAGGGGGTGGGGAGGGTGAGGACCAGAAACAGTGGCTAGGGTTCTGTCTCTGCCACTTAGTAGCTGTGATAGTGATCAACGGTCTGAAGAAACTGTCTCAAAATAAGAGATAGTTATGACAGTCGGGAGTTGAAGCAGGTGGTAATCAAAGTGGAAATGCTTTCAGTGACTTTAAAAAGTGCTGTGCTCACTTCAGACTCTCCCCTAGCAAACAATAAAGAGAAAATATGGTAGCCCTAGAAATCACAGAACAAGGATGCTGCGTTGCTTTTTTAATTGCATGGGTAGTTTTAAATAAATGGAGAAAGCACCTTCCAGAAGCTACACTAGCAGGAAGATTCCATCAAGCATTTACATAGTAAATTTCTATAATGTTACAAAGATTCTTGATCTTTACTTGAACTGTACATAAGGAAAAACAAGCCCCACAGGTTGGTGTTTGTCTGCTTGTAGAAGTACACTAAAGAAACCTGGGAAGCCGAGAGTGGGGAAGAGAAATGGTCAAAGGACATGTCACAAAACAGGTGTGGAGGTGTACACCTGTGTAAGCCCAGCACTTGGGAGGTGGGGGCAGGAGGATCAAGAATTCCAGCCTAGCCTCAGATGCATAGTTTGAAGCCAGCCTGGGAAATAACTGTCAAATGACCCTCCTTTTACGTGAGGCAAAACTACCACCTGTAAGATAAAACAAGAATCTCAAAAGCTGTAGTTCTGAATTACAATATTTTTGAATACCTTAGACAGCTGGGTGTTTAAAAACAATACTTGGATGTCGTCTGTGAAGTTTTAAAAGAATACTCTAGAGGAATTTTTCCTCTGCTATCCCCTAGGCAGTGTAATGAGGAAGGGAAGGGGCAGTGCTGGGTGGCTTTTCAGACACTAATTAGCTGGGGAAAGAGTTCGTTGGCGAAAGTGTCCTCCCAAGAATGGTCTGTACCAAGAGGAGAAGACATGTCGCTGAAGGGAGAAGGGGCGCCCTCATAGCCACAGTCACTGTGAGCATCCAGCAGGCAGGAAGATGGTTTCAGAGAGTGGCTGGATGAGAGCAGGTTTGAGATGCCCAGCTCTGGAATGGAGTCTTCTTCCAAAGGTTCTTTCTTCACTGAGACGATGAATTCAGGGTGATCCTCCTCTGAAGAGCTGGGAGGTGCTCCCTCTATTTTCACTACCACATTAGTTTGGCTCTCTGTCTCAGAGGGGATCTCTAAGACTAGAGGCTTGGTGTATACGTGGTCAAAACGAATGAGTTCATTAATGGCTTCCAGCTTGGCTGATGAGGTCCCCACTGACAGAGAAAGGGAGGCTGGTAAGGAACTAGGTCCTTCTGGGTAGACCTCTGGGAGTTCCTCCAGATCGGCAGACTCCGGGGATGGACACTTGAAAAACATGACAGGGTCCAGCTTGTCCAGAATGCCCAAAAGGATATCAGACTGCAAGAGGTAAAACAAGAGTTCACTATTAGAATGACTGTGACAGTCTACCAGGATCACTTAGTACCGAGTTCCACAATGTCAACTAGGCCTATGCTCTCAGATCACAGGACCCTACCACTACCACCACCAGGACAGCTTCTCCCCACTTCATGACCTAAACTATTGGAGATAGGAAAGTGACTGGTGCTCACCCCCTAACTCTACCAACACTAACTTCTCTTTCTCCATTTGCCTGACTAGGCAAGCCACACATATGGCAAGGCAAGCCACACAGAATGAGCCAATCTCATATAGCACTGTAGTAAGGCAGAATGAGCTCTACCTCTGAATCTGAAGAGTCAGCAGTGTCAGAATCCACGGGAAGATGTTCTGGGGAGGTGACAACTGGGCCTGCACCTGCTGCAGAGGTGCACGTAGTCTGAGTGCTGCGGACTCAGCAGACCCGGCCACCGGCCTTACTCCATTTCCCTGGAAGGAAAGACCAAAGTGAGGAAATGCACACCAGGCAACTATGAGTCCTGCCCTTCAAAACACTTTCCAGAAAGGATCTGGGAGGTGCTCAGAGCATAAGCTTGTCTGCTGTGCAAACGTGGACCAGAGTTCCGCACCAGTGTAAGTGGAGCATGACAACCTGTGCCTATAACCCCATACAAGAGGACCACCGAGGTCTGCGGGCTACCAGCCTAGCTCCGATTCAATGAGGCATCTGCTTCAAAGGAATAAGGTGGAGAGTAACAGGGCAAAGATGTCCAGCATCCTTTCAGTTCTGTACATTTGCACAGGTGTGCACAAACACCATTCCTATATAACTACACCAAATAAAGAAGCATATGCCTGTAATTTTAACCCTTGGAGAGTGGAGACAAGAGGATTATCAGCTACATACCAAATTTGGGGCCAACCTGGGCTACATGAAACCCTATCTCAAAAAAAAAAAGAGAAAGAAAAGGAAAAGAAGAGAAGTCCAGGAAGCAGGTCACTTATAGTGGCTCATGCCAATAACCCCAGCACTCAGGCAAGAGGATGAGTGCAATGCCAACCTGGGTTACATACAAAGACTCTCAAAAAACAAGACAGGGCTGGAGAGATGGCTCAGAGGTTAAGACTGTTCTTCCAGGTCCTGAGTTCAATTCCCAGCAATCACATGGTGGCTCACAACCATCTGTGCCCTCTTCTGGTATGCAGGTGGATATAACAAGCAGAACTCTCAAAAAGGAAGGAAAAGAGAAAAGGAAGACTTGATCAGAAAGTTCAAAACACAAACACCATCTGCTCACATCACAACGGTTCTCGGAGATTTACCTTGGACTCCGTCTCTGGAGTCTCTTCAGAAGCCAGTGCATCCATTCCCAAGCGAGTTCTTAACTCCTGGTTTTCAATCACAAGGCCATGAGTTTTCTCTCGTAAAAGCTGATTTTCTAATAGAAGTTTTTGGTTCTGTAAGAAAATCCAGAAGAGGCAACTAAAATGTGATCTGCTACAGTCGGTACCCTCAGTAAACTGATAAATCCTATGTTTATGCAGTTCATAATTACTGTATACCGGTGGCTAGTGGTACAGATCAGTTGGTAGGACTTGCTGTGCCACATATGAAGCCCTGGGTTCAACCTCCATTTCTACATAAAACTAGCATGGATGCTTCACGCCTGTAATCCCAGCACTTGGGAGATGTCAGCTGGAGGAACAGAAACTCGGAGACATCCTTGGCTTTACAGCAAGTTATAACCCAGCCTAGGACACGTGTGGGGAAAATGGCAGGGAAGAACAATCAACTAAAACAAGCTGTCTGAAAATGTCCTAATGATACCTATTACTCTGCTGAATATAAAATAAAGTGGGGGTGGTGGGCTATACCTAACAAGATAGTTCTAAAAAAAAGAAAAAGAAAACCCTAATGATATGACCCACATTTTTTAAGAACCAGCTGGTGATTAAAACTTTCAAAAGAACAATAGCCCGTGCTCAGATTAGATAACAAGAGAACCCTAGAAGGAAGGGCAGCTCTAGTGGGCCTTTGGCAGAGCCAGGAGTGCTAAAGGTTAAAGCATGATCTATCTGACCAGGCTAATAATCTCTGAGCAGTCTATCGCTAGTATCAGCTGCCAGGAGTGTCTGCCTTCACCACCTATCTGCAAGGCTAGTTAAACTTTAAATCGCACTTTGAGTTGTATTCTAAAGGGTTGCAGCAGCTTAGGATGGGCAGGGAACCCTTGGGCCTGATGTGGAAGGGAAGACAGCGAGTGTGGCCTAAATCGCTTTACCTCTTCTTCCAAATCCACCACTTGCTGCTCCAGCTCGCTCATCCGGGCTTTCTTTCGATCTCGGGCTGTCTGCGCTGCTACTCTGTTTTTCAGTTTCCTGAAGGAAGACAAGGAATAACGAACTGAGTCATCGCCAGCTTTCTGGTATCTTCATTTGTAAATGTGGCCAGCTGGTGCTTTCGTTGACTTAACAGAATAAGGCTAAACAGTGGTAAACACATTGAGACTCCTCAAAAGGACAAAACCACAGCTTTCTGTCCGTGGGCCTTGAAGGCTTGCTTGAGTCTCTCCGGTGTGGGTCTCATTTTACCACCGGGCTGACACATTCCCGTTGCGTCATAAGCATCTTCCCTCCTCCCCCGCGGCTTTCTGGTTCCAATTCCGTCCAACAGGCTCCGTGCTGGGGCGACATCCGTGAAGGCAGCTGGGGCGCTACCGACCGTCCCTCCCCCAAGCTCAACGGGCTGCCGGAGGCTGGTGACTCGGGTCCCAGTGTTGAGTTCCCAAGCGGCTGCAGTGACAGCCAGAGTGGACACTGCCCCGCGACCACCGAGAGCAAGCATTCGCAGAGGACTGTGCGTCAGGCACGTTCTGACCAGTGTCAACCTCCCCCCGACACAGACTGAGCTCCAGACCTTCGAGGGGCTGCCACCTCGGCTCCGCGCCTCCCTCCGGGAATAGGTACTGGAGACGAACCTACGCCACCCTACAGAGCCCTCCCGACGGGCACACGCGAGAGGGTCCCACGCCCGGCCGTGCCACCCCGCGCCCCGGCGCCGCCCGCCCGCCGGGCCCACCTCCGCAGCGCCTTCTCCTCCGGGCTCAGATGCGTGAGGCGCTGCCGCTTGCGAGCCTGCGGCGCCCCGCTCTCCTCGGACCCTGCTGCCCGCGAGTCCGACACCATGAGTGGCAGTGCCCGGCCGCCCGCGGCGGGCTGGCCCGATAGGAGCAGTACTTTCGGGGCTGCCGCGGCCGCGTTCGGCGCCGCTGCAACCACCACCATGGCCAAGAAGCGTCTACGCCAGCACCGCCACCGCCCCGTGGCCGCTCGCCGCGCCCAGCCTTTCTAGGGTCGTGGCCGTCTGCGATAGGTCCGCGCCGCGTGACGCGAGGCTATTCCCGGAGCCTATTGGTCCTGCGGGCCCAGGGGCGGACCGAGTGCGGGCGGGGCTGGTGTCCAGCGTGGCTGTACAGCTGTCCTCCGCCTGGCGAGCTGGGCCTGAGGACCAGTGAACGACAGAGGCCAGGTTGCCGGGGTCCTCAGCAAACGCGTCCCCTCCCGTGACAGTGGGAATGTCGGGCTTTTCTCGCTGGCCAGATCTCCAGACTGAGTCTCACAGATCACTACCCCCGCCCGACCACCTTTTAGTGTCCATCGCCACGTCGACAGCTAGAGCAGCGGAAAATCGAACTGGTGGCATGTCCGGCTTGGAATTAGCGGGGACACACACGGGGAAATTTGCAAAATGAGTTTTTAGGAAATGAGATAATTGCAAAGCTAAATGTAGTCTGGCGTGATGGTGCTCGCCCATAATCTCAGCTCTTTGTTGCCAGTTTGAAGACAGTCGGGGCTATTTTAAATAATAATAATAATAATAATAATTTTTTAAAAGACAAAACTTCAAAAGAAAACGCCAGAACACTGTTTACACATATTTACACATAGTAAGAGATTGATAAATAAATGTCTGCATAGTGGGAATACATGTGGATTCCTTTTTTTTTTTTTTTTTTTTTTGGCATTTCTAAACCCCCTTATGTGAGCTCATACAACCCGTTGTTACCTTTGTCTTGCCGTGCTGGAGCCTGACCCCAGAACCTAGTGCTCTACCCTCAGCTATTCCTTCAGCCCCACTTTCTCTACGAAGTTAGAGATGCTCCTGAACCGTGTTCCCAGTATTTCTTCTGTTGGGGATGAGGCAGGGAAGATAGGTTACGGGGATGTTAGGTGTCCTCCTCTTGCCCTCAGCCTTGTTCTCTTGAGACAGTGCTTACACACACACACACACACACACACACACACACACACACACTGTACTTGAAGCTTGCTGTGGGGGCTTTGCTGGCCAGCCATCAAGCCTCCATGATCTTCCTGTCTTCTCTCTCCAACACTGGTGTTACAAGCAGGCTCAGCCACGCCAGACTTTTTGCCGGGGTGCTGGGATTCGAACTCCAGACTTCATGTTTGTGCAGTAAAGCATTCATACCCATGGAGCCATCTGTCCAGCCCCGATATTAGTATTGTTTTTATGATGAGAAAATAAAATGTTCTATGTGGAAACAGAGTTAGGCTTTACCCTGTATCCCTTGGCCTGTGAGAAAGCCCAGGTGGACGGCTAACCCCCACACACTTTTAGACCTGTAGTGTTTGGTCTCACCCTAGGCATCTGGGCTATCTAGTCTCTGGTTCTTGGCCACCAGAACCGTCAGGTGGCTATAACTTGAGGAGAGCCAGGTTCTTGTGGAAGAGGAGTCGCCAGGCAGCAGCGAGAGAGCAGTTTAGACTCAAGATTAATAAATATGGAGAAATGCGAGATGCTCACAGCTGCATGCTCATTTCCTGGAGGCAACAACAAGTGTTAGGTTCCCTGGATCTCTGGATTACAAAGCAAGACCTTTGAAGTAGAGACACTACTTCCTGCTCAGTACCTGGCACACCTCTGGCCCTAGGAGGGCAAAGGTGAGTAAGATTGGAAGTGGCAACTGGAAATTATGCCAGACCTCAGAGTTCTGAGGGAAGGCTCAGGGGTGTGAAGTCAGATTAGCTCCCCCAAACAATAAATTACTCCTCCAGAGAGGAAATCAAAGCAAGGTCTCTCTCATCCACCCTTTAAGGCAGTGGTTCTCAACACTTCCTAATGCTGCAACCCTTTAACCATAAAATTATTTCATTGCTACCTCCTAACTGTAACTTTGCTATTGTTATGAATATTAATGAATAGCTGATCTGCAGGATATCTGATATTCACCGGTGTGAAAGGGTCATTTGACACCCACACACCCTGAGGGGTTATGGCCCACAGGCTGAGTAGCACGCTTTAAAGAAAACACAGTTTCTGTTGTTCCCAGAACTAGGCTATGAGCCTTTTGGCTTCCATTTTCTCTGTCCTTATTGATTAGGGAAAACCAGTGATCACTCCTTTAAACGGGCAGGTCCAGCTCAGGAAACCTGCATCTTTGGGGCTGTGAGCTGCTGGGTCCTAAAGTGCCTCCCTCCAGTGACAGGAGGCTCACTGCCCCGGGCTCTTTCCAGAGAAGCTTTGGAGGTGTCTCCTGGTAGGGATGCACGTGAAAGGACCTCACAGATCTGTGAGAGGCTCTGAGGAAAGTCATGTGACTATGGCATACCCTCCCCTCTTCTGTTTAGTATTTATTAATGCCAAGAGAATGTTCGGCACTAGGCTAGAAATTCCAGAGGAACAGTGAGACTCAAAGCATTGGGGAGTTAAAGAGATGGCTTAGTCAGCCGAGGCCTTTCTCCTGAAAGGAAGATCTGAGCTGACCCCTGGAAGCCACATCAAGGTGACAGCTCCAGCACACAAGCCGTCCTGTACGTGCCTAGTCACACACAAACGCACTGGTGTTGCTGGTGACGGTGATGATGACGATAATGATGACGATAATGAAGAAAAGCCATTAGGCATAAAAAGAAAATGCAGGGTTGGGGACGTAGTTCGGTGGTCGAGCACTTACTTAGTAATCGTGGAACCCTGCATTCAATTCCTAACACTGCCAGGGGGGAAAATAACTGAAAGAAAGAGGAGGGGAGGGAAGGAGGAAGAAACAAGAGAAAAACAAGAGGAATGTGAACAGCTCCTCCGGGGCAAAGTGAGTAAATCTGCAGGTGGACAAAGGACAAGACGTGGGGCTGAGGAGGAAACCAGTGCCTCGCATCCTGGTCTTGGTTAGTGGGGTAGAAGTGGAATGCTGATTCTCACCCCCTCAGATGTTTTTCAAGACTTCTTATCTTTCTGGCAAACATTTCCAATCAGACCGAGAACAGTAACTTGACCCACTGCAGACTGCTGTTCATGAAATCTTCAACAGTTAAGTACAAACACTTGAGTGGTCTCATAGCCCCTGTGCAAGATTGACTAGATGACTCTTGCATCAGAGACCATTAAGGTTTTCAAACATCCCCAAGACACAATTGATATAAATGAGACCCAAACTGTAGGTTTAGAGATGTTCAAAATGCTAAATTGTCTATGTATCTTAGCACAATTACAAAAATAAATCAAAGCCAAGCATGGTGGCGCATGCCTATAATCCCAGCACTCAGGAGGCAGAGGTAGGTGGGTCTCTGTGAGTTCCAGGTCAGCCTGGTCTACAGAGCAAGTTCCAGGACAGCCAAGGCAGATACACAAAGAACGCCATCTTGAAAAAACAAGCAAGTCAAAAGTCAGTGTGGACTGGATGGGGATGGAGTCCAGTCGGGTCTGTGCTCATCTACCAGGCTTGAAGCCCAGGGCCGCCCCTGCCCGATTTGGGAAAAAGGTTAATCCCAAATAAATAAATAAACGTGTTGTTTGTAATTTTATCCTTTTCTTGATAATTCACTGTTTAATGTAGTGCTTTTCGAACAAGGTTTCAGCCAGGTGGCATGACTACTGTGGAACCGGAGACTAGAAGATCCCTCACTCCAAGAACTCCAGGCCAGCCTGCCGCACACAGAGAGCCTCTTTCTAAACAAAACAAAACCAAGAGTGCACGAACTCTCTGCACAGAGGCACGCGTGCCTGCAGATAATTCTTCCCAAGAGTCAGGCGCCTGGAAGAATTCCGCCCCCTGCTGAGGCCAGGCTTCTCTCTGAGGAGTAGCTTCCTAAGGCAGCCAACCCTCCTGACAGAGCACATGGCTGTTGGTGATGGAGCAGAAAAAGCAAACCACCTCGGTCCTGGGGCCATTCCTTCCCCATCACTTGCACTTCCGCCATCTCCATGAGGCTGAAGTTGAACTGTCAGCTTTGCTGGTGGATCAGCACGTGGCTCGGCTTCTAAGGAAAAAGGCATTCAAAGGACATGACCAGGTCATGATCCTCAGATCCTGACAAGGATTGGATCTCCCACGTGCTGGGATTACAGACACAAGTCACCATTCCTGGCTGGAAGCCCTTCTTGGTGGATGGAGTTTATATAAATTTTTAATTTAATTTTAAAATTTACAAAAACTTTTTTTAACTTGTTTTTATTTCGCAGATTTTATTTATTTGAGAAAAGGTCTCACTATGTAGCCCAGACTAGCCTGAAACTGGCTTTGTAGACCCACCTGGCCTTGAACTCACAGAAATCCCCCTGCCTCTGCCTCCCAAGTGCCGAGATTAGAATCACCACTCTCAGCTGTTACTTTAATTTTACATGTGTGAGCCGGGCGGTGGTGGCGCACGCCTTTAATCCCAGCACTCGGGAGGCAGAGGCAGGCGGATCTCTGGGAGTTCGAGGCCAGCCTGGTCTACAAGAGCTAGTTCCGGGACAGGCATCAAAGCTACAGAGAAACCCTGTCTCGAAACACACACACACACACACAAAATTTACGTGTATGAGTGCCGGGCCTGCTCGGAAGTATGTGCAGCGCGCGTGCGCAGTGCAGAGGAGGCTGGAGAAGGGCACCTTTTCCCCTACAGCTAGAGCGGCAGGTGGTTGTGAGCAGTCATGTGTGTTGGAAGCTGAATGTCCCCTGGAAGTCTGGGAAGTGCGCTTAGCCACTGACCCATCTTTCCAGCTCTAACTCGGCACATTCTTTTTTACTGTAATTCTAACTCCCAGCCCTGTGCTGGGCTGAGACCCAGGGTCTTGGACACAGTTACTACTAGCATTTTTTTTTAACCATTTTTTGATGTTTTTAAGTATCTTTGGGTTTTTTTTTTTTTTAGAAAATCTTTTTAAAATGTTTTTATTATTTATGTAAATGGGTGTTTTGTCTGCATGTATGTCTATGCACTACACGTGTTCCCACTGCCTTCCAAGGCCAGAAGAACGCAGCAGGTCCCCCGGAACTAGAGTTAGAGACAGTCGTGAGCTGGTGATTGGATCAGGGTCGGTCAGAGGGTTCATCTACAAGAGTAGCCAGTGCTCTTCCTCACCGCTCTGTCCCCAGCCCACAGGGCTGCTCCCAGTCCAGTCTTGTAATCAGCCACTGCGCAAGCGCCGGCGACAGAGCGTAGGGTTCTGCCCATCCCAGACACAACCTCTGCTGCTAGCTCCTCCTGAGCCCAAGAGATCGGCCCTTCCTCCTCTCCTTCCACCTTAATTTCTTACTTTATTATTTACTGCGTATGGGCGCTTTGTCCATATGTACATCTGTACAGCTTGTGCGTGTCTGTTGACCACAGAGGCCAAAGGGAGTGCCAGTTACGGATGTTAGTGAGCGGCCGTCTAGCTGCTGGGAAGTGAACTCAGATCCTCCGCCACCGCATCTCTCCAGGCCCTTTTGTTGTCTTTATGAGACAAGATTTTGCTATATAGCCCAGGCTGGCCTGCAGCTCAATGTGTGGCACAGGCTGGCCTCAAACCTGTACCAATTCTCCTGCCTCAGCTTCTCCCCCACTGGGACCACAGGCATGTACCATCATACCTATATTGGCGTTTTGTCTGTTTTTCTTTTTGGCAGTGCTGGGGATTAAGCCTCAGCCCTCTAACGAAGGATATGACCTCACACTCCAATGCCTTAGGCATGCTACAAAATGTATGTGTTCTTTTTCCTGTTTTTTTTTTTAATTTTTTATTTTTATTTATTTATTTTTTTTATGGAGACTTATTTGGTGACAAAGATCCGGCACTAAGTGTGCTTGTTGTTGCTGGAGTTTATTACTTCTTTTTTTATCATTTATTTTGTTTATTCGTGTATTTGACAGTGCTGGTGGAATGCCACTGTTTCTACATTTTCTTAGTAGACAGATTAAGAATAAATACACATATACTATCTGCATGCCAACAGGTATAAGGGTGTCAGTGTAGATAGCTATATTTACTCCTGTATTGATCAGCATTGCATATTAAAAACTCTGAGTTCACTCCAATGACTCCAATTCTAACCCAACATCAGAAGGAGTAAGCTGTACTCCTTTGTTTGTGTGTTTGTTTGTTTGTTTGTTTGTTTGTTTGTTTGTTTTGAGACAGGTCTCACTAGGGAGCTCTGACTGTCTTGACACAGACATTTGCCTGCCCCTGCCTCCCAAGTGCTGGGAATTAAAGGTGTGCCACTATGCCAGGTTCAAAAGGTATATTCTTACCTTCTCTCCCTTCGTATTCTTTTTTAGAAAGATTTTCTTTTTTATTTTCAGTTATGTTAATGCATTTGGGTACGAGCATGCAAATGTTGGTGCACTAGCTGCCAGAGGCTTAGGATCTCCTGGAGCTGGAGTTACAGGCAGTTGTGAGCTGCCAGACCTGAGCGCTGGGGAACAAACTCTCTACAAGCGTGGTGCATGCTCCTAACTGTGAGCCATCGCTCCAACTCCCCCATCCTTTCATGTTCTTAACTCTGTTCTCAGCAATGAGAACATGGCTTTCAAACTGAGTGCGGTGGCTCAACCCAGTTATCTCAGCGACTGGGAGACCAAGGTAGGAAAAATGTGAATGCAAAGGCAACCTGGGTACTGGTGTGTGGGGGGGAGGAGGGGGCTGTGAGGCGGGAAAGGAAGGGAGGAAGGGAGAAAGAGAGCTCTCATTAATCTTAACATCTTTACTTGCTAAATAAAGTCTCATGTTTGTATATTTATGTCATCTATTATCAAGAGATAATTCAATCTTCACCCTCAGAAGGTTTGAACCCTCTCTCTCACACACACACAGACGTATGTGTTGTTGTTTTTTTTTTTTGTTTTTCGAGACAGGGTTTCTCTGTAGCTTTGGAGCCTGTCCTGGAACTAGCTCTTGTAGACCAGACTGGCTTCGATCTCACAGAGATCCGCCTGCCTCTGCCTCCCGAGTGCTGGGATTAAAGATGTGCGCCACCACCGCCCAGCTCACACAGACGTATGTGTGTGGGTAACAGTGCACACCAATTTATACATGGACTTGTGCATGCGTGCACATGCCCTTTTGGTGTATATAAAGGTAGAGATTTATAGTGCACCACGCCCGTCTGCGCTCTATGCGCTACCATACAGTTCGTGAACTGGGCAAGGGGCTGGAGATTGAAACACAAAGACACACAGACAGAGACACAGGTCAACCTTGATGCCAGAATGCCCCAAGAATGCCCCCTTTAGTGTGTCCAGGGGCAGCTTATATAGGGATCCTTAACTGATAGCCACACCCCAGCCAAATGCATCAGAAACCAGTCCCCTGCCATCAGGAACTCCTGAGGGTCTCGTGCTCAGAGCAGCTGCAGGCTGTCTCAAAGCAGAGGAAAACAAGTTGTTTACAAGAAATTCAGGATTTGGGGGGGGGGGTCAGAGCTCCCAAAAGAGATTGACGTTAGGGGCCTTCCTCTGTCACTTGTCACCTTATTCTTTGAGACAGGGTCTCTCACTGAACCTGGACTCACCTTTTTCCCTAGGCTGGCTGGCCACTGGGCTGTGGAGATCTGCCTGTCTCTGCCCCATCCCCACCCCTACCCCCAGTGCTTGGATTACAGGTGCCTCTGGGACCAGACTCAGCAACCCTAGCCCTCAGCTGTTTTGAATGGATGATGATGAGGTCTCATTTACCATCTATGGTACTGACATTTCATTGAACAGGTTTAAAAGAATAATAAGCAAAGTTTTAATTGTTTTTAAATTTTATTATGTTTTATTCATTTAAATTGGGGTGGGTGAAGCATGCCACAGCATGCTTGCAGAGGTCAGACGACGTGTGGCCAGCGAGGCTCTCCTTCCATGATGTGGACTCCAGGGACTGAACTCAGGCCCTCTGACTTGGAGCCAAGTGCCTTTACCCATTGAACCATGTCACTGGTGTCAGTTAGTTACTTGGGTAGTTAGTTAGCCAGTTAGTGAGTTAGTTGGTTGCTAGCGTGTAAACCCAGGACATTGTACATGCTAAACACATGCTATACTTACGTCTGCAGCCCGGAAGTTTCATATTAAGATGTTCCAGTGGGTGCTGAGGAGATGGCTCAGTGTGGAAAGCACTTGCTGCTCTTGCTGAGACTATCAGGTGGATCGCAGCTCCCTAAAGCTGCAGCTTGCTGCTCTTGCCGAGACTATCAGGTGGATCGCAGCTCCCTAAAGCTGCAGCTTTAGAGGATCCGAGGCTCTTCTGCCTCCACGAGCACCCGTGTGCACGTTTCCACACGGACACACAGACATGCGCATAAATAACAATGAACCAAATACTTTCGTTCCATTTTATAGATATTTACATGTGTGCTAAGAAGAGGGTGTCAGGCCCCTGGAACTAGAGCACCATGTGGGTGCTGGAACTGAACTCATGCCTTCTGCAAGAGCAACGAGGGCTCTTAACCCCTGAGCCATCTCTCCAGCCCCTAAAAATAAGCCATTAAAAAGATACCAGCTGAGTGTGGACGTGCTACCTTTGCTCAGCATTTAGGAGGCAGAGGCAGGTGGATGTTTGAGGCCAGTCTAGTTGACGTAGTGAGTTCTAAGCCAGCTAGGTCTACATAGCAAGACCCTGTATTAAAAAATCTAAATTATGGTTCATTCATTACAGTTAGGAAAGTAACTGCTGCAGAGGTCTCCTGGCCTTCTAGAAATGTGTGGAATCCTTTTGGCTCACTAGGGCTAGAGAGCCTCATGGTTTTGTTTCGTCTTATTAGTACATTTTTGTCAGCATATCAGGCAGACACAGCTCAACACGGCCACTCACAGCCAGAGGAGCTCCCGCCCTCTATGACCTCCACTCCAGGAAATCCTTGGCAAGGCTGTGAAAATGAATTTCAGAGTGAGCTGGAGCCAGGCGAAGGCCGTGAGTTTGTTCTGAGAAGCCCGAGTGCGGCTGCTCCAGAGTTTTCACAAGGCTATGTAGATGAGCCTTGCCTTTCTCAGCTGGATTCCTCAGAGGCCGCACTTCACCACAAGGTTTCAAGATTAAGTTTACAATCAAGCAAAGTTCAAAGATAAGTAAAGCCATACATGGAGGTACATGCCTTTAAACCCAGCAGTCAGGCAGCAGGGGCAGGAAGATCTCTACTTGAGACCAACCAAGGCTACATAGTGAGTGAGTCCCCGTCTCAAATTAAAAAAAAAAAAAAAAAAAAAAAGTCAATGTCTCTAGCTGTATAGTGAACTTGGGGCTAAAACTGAGTTATGGAGGACTTGTACAGCCTTCAAGGCCCCTGAGCTGAAATTCAGTGACCTAAAGGGCGGGGGTAGTGAGAGTTCAGTAGGGAGTTAGCAGGTTCAATTCTCAGTCCCACATAAGCTGCCCCAGCACCTAGAAGGTGGAAACTGGAAGATAGAGAGTTCAAGGTCATCCACAGATGACGGTAAGTTTGAGGGTAGCCTAAGACTGTGTCTCAAAAAAAAAGAAAGAGAAAAAGAAAGAAAGAGGAGGAGGAAGAGGAGGAGGAGGAGGAGGAGGAAGAGGAGGAGGAGGATGGGGGCCAAGAGGAGGAGGGAAAGACCTGCTGTACTGGGCCTGAGAATGATGTACTCAGAGTGTTCACACTCCGGCTTGGATCCTGGCACTGCCAATTTTTTTTATTCAAAAACTGAAACAACATCCTCTGTAAATATTTACACTTATGACAAGACATTTTAGTTATCAAGTTAAAAAATTCATAGGGGTGTTAAAGAAAACGTGCGCAGGCTGTTTGTTAAAGACATCCAGACAGACTTTATTCACTGTCAATGGAAGGGTTAAGAAATAGACTCTGAAGCTGGGGAGAGAGATTGGGCCCAACTCTAAACACAGCGTGGCCAAGCGGGCTTTTCAGCTCAAAGAGCAGGGTGGAAGCCAGAGGATGGAAAATTACTAAGAGGAAACTTCAAAGGTGAAGGAGATCCTGGTTAAACCGACCTAACAGGATATGTGCAGGCAAGTCAGGTGGCCAGCCATGACCGGTGGGGGTAGGGCTGGACACGGAGACGGCCCAGAGGGACTAGACAGGGGACACAGTGAAGGGAGAGGAGCTGATGGCATGTTGACGGTGAGCAGATATCCAAGTCACAGGTTCCTGCTAAAGTGACAGGCGAGTGTTCTTGATGAACTAGATTCCATCTGACAGCACACATCTAGCCCTGGAGGGGAGGTCAGGCCGGCGAAGCATCTCTGCCAGGGATATACGGCATTGCTACATTGTTTTAGTGACTATGAGAACCAAAGCATTTGAGAACACTGTACTAGAAAAGCAGAAGCCAAATTCCACGAGAAAGAAAGATACCAGAAATAAGAAAGTGAGACCCTGAAGGACAGAGGACAACAAAACCTATTACAAAAGACAGAGGTAAAGGGAGCCAGAGCAAAGGTGCATCAACACAAGAGGGCCTGGGCTCCGTTCCCAGCACAAAAAAAATGTAAAAGAAGAAGGACTAGGAGGAGGAGGAGGAGGAGGAGGAGGAGGAGGAGGAGGAGGAGGAGAAGAAGAAGAAGAAGAAGAAGAAGAAGAAGAAGAAGAAGAAGAAGAAGAAGAAGAAGAAGAAGAAGAAGAAGAAGAAATTAATAACTAGAAATGAAATAAATTGGACTGGCAATGGCTCAGTGGTTAAGAACACTGGCACTCTTCCAGAGGACTTGGATTTGATTCCCAGCACCCACACTGCAGCTCACAACTGTCTCTAACGCCGCTTTCAGGGGATCTGAGGCCATCTTCTGTCTTTCACGGGTACCAGGCAGGCACACCAGTGGTGCACAGACACGCGTAAGAACAAAACATTCACACACACAAGATAAAAATAACAAAAAACGTGAATAAAATGTGAATAATTCAGTGTGGTCACGTGGCTACGGTCCTAGCAATTGGGAGACGGAGGCAGGGAGACCAGGAGTTCAAGGTCAGCCTTACCTATATATTAGGACTTCAAAGCCAGTCTGGGCTATAGGAGACCCTATGTTAAAAAGAAATAACACAGGACCAGTAGTGAGATGCTTAGTAAATAAGGGTGATTGCCATACATTTCTGATGTTCCCAGTTTGATTCTTGGGATCCACAGTAAAAGGAAAGAATTGACTCCACAAAGTTGTCTTCTGACCTTTACACATGAAACAAACGCCCCCACAGACACACATAATAAATGAAACAAAGCTGGAAAAATAATAAAAAGTGGGTGAATTATAGTTTCTTCTTAGAAGAGAGTTTATTATATTTTATATATAATTATAGAGTCGGACGGTGGTGTCACACGCCTTTAATCCCAACACTGAGGAGGCAAAGGCAGGCGGATTTTGAGGCCAGCCTGGTGTACAGAGCAAGTTCCAGGGCAGCCAGTACTGTTACATAGTGAAACCTTGTCGTGGAAAACCAATAATAATGATAATGATAGTAATAACAATCGCATCACATTATTGTTGTTGTTGTTAACACTGAGTTTTGGGGGGTAGGAGTTGTTTTGTTTTGAGATGACGGCTTGCTGTATTGCTTAGGCTGTGCTCAAAGCTGACTTCTGCCTCAGCCTCCTAAGAAGTTGGGATTCCAGGCTTGCAACCCCCCACACCCAGCAAGGAATTAATAGTTTCTCGAGTGATCTTCATCTTCATTGTGCTTGGGCACCAACGCAGAGCCATGCACATACTAAGCACAGACTCAACCACCAAGCCCCCCTCTCGCCTTTTGGATGACGACTGAACCCCCAGCTTTCCTAAAAGAGTCTTCCTTCTTTCCCTTTTCCTTACTCTCATTCATTTCTTTGAGGCTTATGGTTCCACTGGCCTCAAATTGACAAACTTTTTGCCTCTGCCTCCCAGAACTGGGATTTCAGGCATGTTCCACCATGCCCAGCCTACACTATACTCTCAATGACACAACGTTCTTTAAATCGCCCTGGAAGTCTAGTGTATCACCCCATTCTCCGGAAGGCAGA
The DNA here is from genome assembly GCF_950005125.1 of Chionomys nivalis. NCBI lineage: Eukaryota > Metazoa > Chordata > Mammalia > Rodentia > Cricetidae > Chionomys > Chionomys nivalis. Next base: position 35,894,046 of record NC_080091.1, read on the forward strand.
ATTCAGCCTCAGGCGGCTCATCGTGGACACTGAACGCTGGATATGCTCACTCTATGGCACACTGACATTCTCAGTAGCCTAGGGGGTATCTATTCTATTTTCCTGACTTGGCCAAATCTATTTTGTCCAAGGAGCATATTTGAAAACACTCAACTTCCAGATTCTCATGGAACTGAAGATAGCTGAGCAGTACGGTCTGAACCAATGTGTCAGTGGAAGCTCAGAGGATTCCAGGAAGTTTACTCAGCGGCAAGGACTTTACCTTTCACCTCTTGCCTATTGGCTTTACCTCTTTCCCTTTCCGGCCTGCCTGGAATGTTGACCTAGTTGCATAAATTGAGGGTTCAACAGCCATTTTGCCAAGTATGACAAAAGAAAGTTCATGTTAAAGATGTGAGAGCTCCCTGACTGCCTCACGGCTTCACCGCATGGCCATCTACCAAGGACTGAGCATGCCCACATCCGCAATTACTCCAGGACAGCTGGCTACTTGTGACATGTCATAAAACACAGCCCTTGTTTTTCCCGCTGCCCGTCATGGCTTCTCTGAACACCGCGTCTTTGTTGTTCCCATTGGTGGGTTAGCAGCACTGTGAGGAACTGTACCTGAGCAGGGCAACTGCAAGTAGGTGGCCCTGGGACAGTAGCCTGTTTTCTGTCACCAGGAAAGGAGATGAGTCACCTAGCCAGAGTCACACTTGTGGGTGAGAAGGGAAGAGATAATCACCTTAGGACTACTGATGCCTTCTCTCATTCATCCCTGTCATGCTCCAAGACACCGAGTGTGTGTGAGTGTGTGTCTGTGTGTGTGTGTGTGTGGTGTTTTGGGTGTGTAGTGTGTGTGTTGGTGGTGTTTTGTGTGTGTGTATATGTATATGTGTGTGGTGTATGTGTGTGCAGTGCTGCATATGTTTGTGGTGGTATATGTGTGGTGTGTGTGTGTGGTGTATGCATGTGTGATGTTTTCTGTGTGTGTGATGGTATATATGTGGTGTGTGTGTGGTGTACATGTATGTGTGTGGTGTGTGTGTTTTATGTGTGTGTGTGGTGTATATATATATATATGTGTGTGGTTTATGTATGTGTGTGGTGTGTGTGTGTGGTGTTGTACCCATATGTGGTAGTATGTGTGTGGTGTGTGTGTGGTGTGTGTGTGTAAGGGTGGTTTCACATGTGTGTGTACTCAAGTGTGTGTACAGGAATATATGTTGGAAGGCCAGGGGCTGGCATCTGGTCTTGTCTATCACTTTCCACCCTATTGTTAGACTCGGGGTCTCTCCCTGACATGCTGTGACTAGACTGGCTCACCAGCAAACCAAGGGACCCTCTGTCTCCTCCTCCCCAGTGCACACAGGTATGTACCTAGCTTTACACACTAACGCTGTCTATCTAACCTGCGGTCCGCATGCTTGCGCGGTAACAGCTTCAGCAGCTGAGCTGCTTTCCACCCCTCCTTCCCTTATTATTTTGCTCACAAATCCCATTTCCTCTTTCTGGTGAAGTCGGTTTTTCTACCTTAGAATTATCAACAGTTGGAGCTAGACAATTCTCTGTGGTAGGAGGTAGGAGGTACCCTGTGTTTTGTGCCTCCCAAGGTTTTTAGCAGTATGCCTGGGGTCTCTTTCTACGAAATCTCAAATGCACGCCCTCCATCCCCAGCTGTGACAACATAAATTGTCTTGGACATTGCCAAATGGCTTCCAACACTGCCAACATGTCCCCTCACTGAGACACAGAGCTCTGAACTCAAGCCAGGACTCCCTCCAGACCATGCCTGCTGTTCCCACAGCTCTGACCGGCCCATCTGCACCTCCAGAGCAGACTATAATCACTCTGAAGGTAAGGGCTGCCTTGGGCCCATACTTCATCTCCCTGAAGACCAGCTAGCTGGTGTAGAAATGGTTCTGAAGAACGGGCATAGAATTCAGGCTGCTTGAGTCCATGTTCCCTTCTCATGAGACTTTGATTGTGTTTAATGTCACATTTTCCAGAAAACAAACAAAACAGAACACTACACTGAGCACTGACCCAAACACACCAATTAAAAAGAAAAAGCCTGAATATCGTGGTGTGTACCACTGATCCCAGCATTTAGAAAGCTGGGGAAATAGAATTAAGTTCAAGACCAGCCTGGGCTTCAAAATGAGACCTGTCCCCCCTCCCCACCAAAAAAAAACATAAGAAACAAAACAAAACAAAACAAAAAAACAGGACCGGTGAAAGGAAACTGGATGTTTGGGATGACATTTTCATAGTCTCACAAAGACTGGAACTTTGAAACAATGTGTTTATTCTGTGCGTGAGAGTGTAAACACGTGCACACACATGCACACGGCCATACCATTGCAATCATATGGAGGTCAGAGGACAACAACTTGCGGAAGTCAGTTCTCCCATTCCACACGGAGGGTTCAAAGGAGCAAACCCAGATCATCAGGGTTCGGCGCAAGTGCCCTTTCCTTCTGAGCTGCCTCACTGGCTCCAAAACTGAACCCTTCAATGAAAGATGAGTGGGGCGCCTCCTGGTTGTCACCCTAGGATTCAGAAATCTGCCTCAAGTTTGGGGTGGGGGAGGGGGAATCACCCATACTCTCTTAAGTGAGCCAGGAGAGAATGAAGAACAAATTCCTATATAAGATTCATTTCTCTTGTGAAATAAAACCTGGATGTTACCCTTGCAGGAAGTGCTAGCTAGAGGTACGGGAGAAAGCAGGCTCAGTTGTTCTCACAGTGGCTACATACACGAGCCTGTAATTTCCTGAGCTATATTCCTCAAACGATGTAATTTACAAGATTGAAAAATTAAGCAAAGTTTGAATGAATTAAGGTTTAAAAGATAAGTAAAGTCAGGCAGTGCTGGCACACGCCTTTAATCCCAGCACTCAGGAGGCAGAGGCAGGCAGATCTCTGGGTACAAGGACAGCCGGGACAGTGAGTTCCAGGACAGCCAGGGCTAAATAGTGAGACCCTGCCGCAGAAAATAAAAGATAAGCAAAATATATCAGCTTGAGCTTTTATTTTCTCTTATCTTCAAGAATATTTTTCTTTAAAAACTGTATCACATGTATTTACTCAGGTGTGTGTGAGCTGGAGAGCATGCTTTCACACGCCTGCCAGGCAGGAGTGTGGAGTCAGTTTTCCCCTTCCCTGTGTAGGTCCAGGATTACACTCAGGTGGTCAGGCTTGGTGACAAGCACCGTAGGGTAACCGCTGAGCCACCTTGATAACCCAAGAGATTTTTTTAAATGAAATTATAAGGCAGCTGGTCTTATGAGGTGAACTGTTTAGATCTGGGGGTAAGAGAGGAACGCTAATATGGAGGAATTCAAAGTAAGGGACGCTCTGGCCCCGAGCAAGCACGTTTGCACCTTTGCAGTCTGCAGCACTCTTGTCTGATGTCTTTAGGAGAGCAGGCACTACTAGCTCCCTGGTAATCTTGGTCTGGCCCATTGTGTTGAAGTCCTTTGACTCTCAGACACTGGGGAAGGCAGACTAGATCCCAGGGCAAGCAGTTTCTTCTTCGACTCCAAAGCCCCTGCCTTTCTTGCCAACTTTGTCTTTATTTCTTTTTTTCTCTCTTTGCAGGGCTGGAGACAGAAGTCAGGGTCTCTCCCAAGCAAGGCAAGTACTCCACCACTGAGCTTCACTCCGGCTATGTCGGACGGATGTCCACTTGTAAGCCGTTTGAACTTCTTTGAGATGCTGTGTGTGGGGGCAGGAAGTCCCCGGGTCATGGTGGTAAGTGTTTCCTTCGATTCTGTGACCACTGGCCTCTTTCTGGAAAAGAGTTGCGTTACTTCCTGAAGTTCACTTGAGTATTTAAGGGTTCCAAGAAATCCAACCCTCCTTCCGGAGGTTGGGTTTGCAGAATGCTACTGTTGGTTTGCCCAGTCAGTTGTACAGGGGTTGAAAGGGCAAAGGAAAAGATGGTATCACATGCCTGCCACTCTCAGCCACCTGCAGCAGAGAATGGCTCCAGACTTTTATTGATTGATTGATTGATTGATTGATTGATTGATTGATCACAAGCTACCCGTTGCCCCTAAGTATTCTGGACTCTGAGGTTCAAAAGAATCAGAGGAAACTAGTTTTGTCTTGCTTGAAAGAAGTCTAATCATCATGGGCCTCCATCACTAAGAAGAAATAAAATCACTCAACTGCCATGGAAATTTCTTAAATCTTTTATTTTGATATTATTTGAATTTTACCCAGAAAAGGCTAGAGAGATGGTTCTTTGGCTAAGAGCACTTGTTGCTCCTGCCGAGAGCCCAGGTTGGATTCCCACATCCATGTGGTGGTTCCCAACCATCCCACCTGTAACTCCAGACTCAAGGGATCTAATGTCCTCTTTTAACCTTCAAGGGGACAAAGCACACACATACCTGTAGGCACAGTACAGATAAAATGAATAAATCTAATTTAATTTTTTTATTTTCTCAAAAACCAGCTGTGAAGCTAGTTCAGAGAGAAGCTGGCCAGGAGGCAGAGGGTGGGCCAGCGTGACTCAGTGAGCAGGAGCACTTTCTCCCAAGCCTTATGACTTGAGTTCTACAATCACGACCCACACGGACATGGCGGAAGGGCAGAACCAACTTCAGCAAGTAATTATCCCCTGAGTTCTACATGGTGTATGCACACACACACACGCACACACACACACAACAGGCCTTCTCACTCAGGTGACAGAAGTAAATGATCTCTGAGTTCAAGGCCAGCCTAGTCTACATAGAGAACTCCAGCTAATCTATCTCCAGAGAAATCAAGTTGGTACAGATCTGGAAGCTTCATCCCCACTGGCTAGCTTTCATAGCACTGGAAGGTGTCGGGCATGCTCCTGGAGAAGAAGTCACCTTACGCAGCCCAGAGCCCTGCAAACTGCAGCAGTGACCAGCCTGGCAAGCTGTGCCCACTGATGAAATGTTATGAGAGTAACCAACCACTTTCTGGTGGAATTCAAGATCCACTCCACAAGCAGGAAGCCGTGCCTGACACGGATATTGGGACCAAGAGCCTGTGGCTAGAGAGGTCACAGGTCCTTGTGGAGAACCTACCACCATCATTCTGCTAAATGGACATAGCACCTAGTAAATCTGCTCCAAAAGCCTTATCCTTATACCCATAGGCAAGCACATATCTCAGCCTTCATCAGAGAAGCTTCTTTTTGCAGCCTATGTCGATTACACAAAGAGCCACAGCTGGTTCATGTACAGAAGACTAGAGACTAAAGAATACCCAGCCCTAACTGGGACATCTATACCATACCCTGTCCTCCCAAGGTCATCATGGAAGAAGGGGAGGAAAGACTGAGAGCCAGAGGCAGTGGGTGACCACAAGGGCACAGCAGGGCAGTGGCATATATGGACTCCCAGCAGTTGTGACTGCATTCATCAGATCAAGACATTCAAAATGCCAGCATGGAGTGTTACAGTAGGCATGAAGTCCCACCCCCAGTTTGGGAGCTATTGGTAATTAAAGACTATTGGGAGGAGAGTCCATTTTCTCTGGGGATGCAGCCCTGAGAGGCTACCCATACTCCGGTAGATGGCCCTACACTCAAACACTTACTGTCAGTACCAAGTACACTCAGTGATACTGGGGAAAATAGAAAGAGCACATGAAATTGGAGGTAAACAGTGGCAGTGGGTGTCTTCGTTACTCTCCTGTTGTCATGACAAAACACCATGACCGAGGCAACTCATATATAAAAAGAGCCTATAGGGGGTTAGAGTCCACAACCATCATGGCAGGGAGCATAGAAGCAGGCCACAGGCATGATTCTGGAGAAGTAGCTGAGAGCTCATATTTTGATCCACAACCATGAGTCAAAGAAAGAAACTTGGAATCTCAAAAAATCTTTCAAAACCTCAAAGCCTACCCACTAGTGACACCTCTCCTCCAACAAGGCCACACCTCTCGATCCTTCCCAAATAGTTCCATCAACTGGGGACCAAGCATTCAAATACAAGAGCCTATGGGGACCATTATCATTCAAACCATCACAGTAGGATAGGGGAGAAATTGGAAGGGAAGGAATGGGGGTAGACTCAATGAAACACATTATAAACATGCATGAAATTCTCTGACAACACACCAACAAATACACACACACTCACATGTAGCCAGAAATAGTAAAGTTGGATGGGAAATAATAACTTTTTAAGTTTTGTTAGTTTGTTTTATTTTGTTTTGAGACAGGGTCTCACTGTATAGCTCTGGTTGTCCTGGAACTCACTATGAAGACCAGACTGGCCTCGAAGTCTCAGAGATTCTCCTGCCTCTGCCTTCCAAGTGCTGGAATTGAAGGTGTGTGCAGCCACACTTGGCAACTTTTTAAGTTTTTGAGACAGGGTCTCAGTGTGCTTCCCATGCTAGCGTTAAATTCTTATGTCTAAAAGTTGTTCTTCTTCAGCCTCAATTTCCCTTACTGCTATCAGCTGACATTATTTTGATCCATTTGTCCTAAGCTAAGAAACCAACAGGACACTGCTATTCATTGAACTAGACCAGAGGTAGATTTGAGCCATTGTTCCCAACACAATGCTCTTTTTGCTCCAGGGTCTTGCTTTGTTTGTTGACTGATATGGGATTCCCCTCTGTAGGCTGTGAATACCATTGGTTAATAAAGGAACTGCTTTGGACCTATAGCAGAGCTATAGGGGAGCAGAGCTTGGCAGGGAAAACTAAACTGAATGCTGGGAGAAAGAAGGGCAGAGTCAGAGCGAAGCCATGTAGCCCCACCAGAGACAGACAGAATTTTAGCTGGTAAGCCACAGCCACATGGCAATGCACAGATTAATAGAAATGGGTTAAATTAATATGTAAGAGTTAGTCAATAAGAAGCTAGAGTTAGTGGACTAAGCAGTGATTTAATTAATACACTTTCTGTGTGATTATTTTGGGACTAAGCTGCCAGGAACCAACAAGCAGCCTCCTCCAAGAGTTGACACAGTCTCTCCCTCTGCCATCCAGCCTGGACTCTCAGCATCTCCAGAGCACTGGCATTGCAGGCCTTCTCCAGACTAGGGGTCAGTTCCCACTGCTTTGCTGCTAAGTATATGTGTGTGTGTGTGTATGTGTGTGTGTGTGTATACACACATGCATATACCTGTGAGGATGTTTGAAAATGGATCCCAATAAACAGTATTATGTGGACATCTAAACTGACTCAAGTTCACCTTCAAAGACAAAGATGCTGCTGCCTTTGGGTGATGTCAGGGTCCCACGGAGTCTAGACTTCTTGAGAATGTTTGAGGGACTCTAGACTTTGAAAACAACAAACTCTGGTTTGGTGACTAAAGGAGACAAGAGAAGACAGAGAAGCTGTCTGGAGGAGGAGAAGGAATTCCACTTACTTCAGAAGGCATGGAGAGAGAAACCACTGGGCTTCCATTCCCAGGAACAGTCACCCCGAGCTGTGACTGGGGTATCGGCTTGTGAAATGGAGACATGGGGCGGATTGTTGGGTCTCCCACATATACTGGTTGAGTAAGCTTGGACAAGTTCCTTAATCTCTCTGAGCCTTGGTTTCCTCGTCTCTAAAGCAAGATTGCTTAAGCGAATGCATTCAGGCCAGGGTGTGTCAGAGAACACACGGACTAATGTAGACTATTGTTATTACCAGCTGCTGCCAACAGGCATTCCCACCTCTTCTCTGTCTTCCCTTCGTCCCGGCCTTCCTTTCCTCTCCCAATATTTGGTTTCCTCTTTCTTTCTAGCCCTTGGGCAGAGGCCAAATATGGAATCAGGGCCTGGTACATGCGAGGTAGAACATTGGGCTCCAGCTGTGCCTCCACTCCTCCACATACCTGTCCTGTAGACAGATGTTAGCCAAGAAATACAGCACTTCCCAGAAGGCCGAGGGAACAGCCCATAGCCAAGTCTTTCCAAATTCATTTATCTTTATGTATTTTATGCCTGTATGTCTGTGTACCATACACATGCAATACCCACGGAGGCCAGAAGCACAGACAGTTGTTAGTGTGGGTGCTGGGAATCAAACTGGGTCCTCTGGAAGAGCAACAAGTGCTCTTAAGCCCTCTCTCCAGGGCACCCCACCCCTCCTTTTATGAGACAAGGTCTCTCACTGGGACCCCGAGCTTGGCAATTAGACCAGGCTAGCTAGCCAGGCAGCCCAGAATTCTGCCTGTCTCTGCCTCCCCAGCCTTGGGAATACAAGTTTGTGCCAGCATTCCCAACTTTATTCATGGTTGCTTGCAAAGCAAATGTTTTACTACTAAGCTACCTTCTTGCCCCTGCCTTTTGAGATGCTCTCGTGTAGCCAGGCTGGCCTGAAATGCACTATGTACTGAAGATAATCTTGAGTTTCTGAGCCTCTTGTCCCCACCTCCTGATTGCTGAAATGAAAAACTTGCTCCACCACCGTGGACAGTGCTGTGCATCAAATGCTGGCCTGCACGTCCTAGAATAGCACCACCAATGTAGATCCACCCCCAGCCCCTCACCCTGCCTCTTTAAGATTGATTTCTTGTGTATGTGTGTGCCTGAGTGTATGCCTGTGCACCAAGGGCATGCAGGAGCCCAAGGAGATCCGAAAATGTGTCTGAGCTCCTGAAACTGGCGTTAGGGATGTTTTGTGAGCCACCACGCAGGTGCTGGGAGCCCAGGTCCTCTGCAAGAACGGCAGTGTTCCTAGCCGGTGAGCCAGCTCTCCCGCCTGAATCTGCCTCTTTAAATAGAGAAAAATAACTATAGGGCCTCTAAATTTATTTTTATTTTATGTATATGTGTGTTCTGCCTGCATGCATGCCTGTGTGTCACTTGTGCCCAAGGAGGCCAGAAGGGGAGTCAGATCCTCTAGATCCAGAATTACAGGTGTTTGTTAGCATGCTGAGAATTGGACTGGGTTCTCTAAGAAGAGCAGCCAGTGCTCTGAACTTGGTTGTTGGCCACAGCACAGATGCGGCAAGCACCAGGTGACTTTTCTCTTGCTGCCGCCCGCACAGAGTGCGGGACTCAAATGCCTGCTCGCCCTTTAGGGGGAAACTCCTGTTCCAGGGCTGCCATTTATTTGCCCCGTTAGTGTGACCTCAAACAAAATGTTCAACAGAGGACTACAAACACTTGCCGAGCACATAGATCATGGCCTTCCCAGAGTTCTGGGCAAGGCCTGGGATTGCACCACGGCTGATCGTGGGTGGCTTCTGACAACTGCTCTGTGCCAAAAACCCTGGGTGCTCAGGTCTGGAGGCAAAGAAGACAGGAGCTGTACTTTGTAATGTGACCTCCGAGTGGGCAAGGTGGTCCCCCCATCATCCCACCTCTGGAATCTAAGTTAAGGAAGGGAGACTGATCACTGAAGGCTGGCCTGTGCCACACAGTGAGGCCCTCGCCTTAAAAAGTTAAAATTAAAATGTGACCTTGGGGGCCTGGAGAAATGACTCAACAGTTAAGAGCACTGGCTGCTCTTCCAGAGGACCCAGGTTCAAGTCCCAGCACCCACATGGCAGCTCGCAACACAGTTCACAGTCTGTAGCTCCAGTTTCAGGGGGCCCCGAAACTTCCCATGATAAAACACCTAATACACATAAAATGTGACCTTGTGCCTAGAACACTTGAGACTGTGGCCATAACACTAGCACTCCAAAATAAATAAGAATAAAAACAAATAAATAAATTGGCCTGGTGCTTCATACCTGTAAGCCCAGCATTCAAGAGGCTGAGGCATGAGAACCTCTGTGAGTCAGGCCAGCCTAGCCTACAGAGTGAGACCCTGGAGCTCCTGTCTCAAAAGAAAGGAAAGAAGGAAATACACACAGGCACAGTGGTGCACACAGGCACAGTTGTGCACACAGGCACACACGGGAACAGTGGTGCATACAGGCACACACGGGAACAGTAGCACACACAGGCACACACGGGCACAGTGGCACACCACTTTAATTCCAGCTTGGGCAGTGGAGGCAGAAGGATCCCACTGCCAAGTCATCCTTAGCTACAGAGGAAGTTTGAAGGGAACCTAAAATAGATGAGACCCTGTTCAAAAGCAGAACAAAGCAATCCAAGAACAAATAAAAGAAAGAGGTGATAGCAACTGGAACAAATCCTTTGTGAGGCTGCCTTCTCACAGCGTCAGCACAGGGTCGGTCACGCAAGCGGGGTTTAGAACCCACTGTTCGGAGTCTTAGACCTTGAGCCAAGGGCAGCTCCTTACAGACACAGGCCAGGCAGCTAGTGGAGGGATGAGTGAGAATCCCTCTAGCCCTGTGACTCATTCCTGTCACATGTACAATGGTCGTGTCCCTCAGCAGCCGACGGTCTGCGGTCTGCGATGTGGCTTTCCCTTCCAGCAGTAAGGGAACAGCTGCGACCACACCTGCCTCTTTTTATGGTTTGTCTGGGCTGAGGATCGATCCCAACGCCTCGTGCGGACTAGGCAAGAGCTCTACCACTGAGAGACACCCCAACCTACCCCACCACACACGCACCACCTCCACCCCACACCCCAGCACACACACACCCTTACCCTCTACCACCAACACAAACACACACCACCTTCACCCTCAAACCCTCACACACACCACCACCACACACACATACGCATACACCAACACATACACACACCACCGACACAAACACACATGTACACATACACCACCAATACACACACACACCAACACACACACGTATACATACAACAACACATACATACAACAACACATACACACACCACCTTCATCCTCAAACCCTCACATACACCACCACCACACACACACACACCACCAACACACACATACACCACCAACACACACTCACACACACACCCCACCAACACACAACACATGTACACACACCACCAACACACACATACGTACACATATACCACCAACACACACACCATTACCCTCTACCACAACACAAACACACACCACCTTCACCCTCAAACCCTTACAAACACCACCAACACACACACATACACATACACCACCAATACATTCACCAACACACACACACACCACCTCCACCCCACCAACACATACACACACCACCTTCACCCTCAAACCCTCACAAACACCACAAATACACACACCACCAACACACATGTATACACACCAATACACACACGTACACACATATCACCAGCACACAGACACATATACCACCAACACACACATGTACACACACCACACACACATGTACACACACCACCAACACACACATGTACACATACACCACCAATACATCCACCACTAACACATACACGTACACACACTACCAACACACACACACATACACATATACCACCAACTCACACACACACATACACCAACACACACACACACCAACACACACGTACACACGCACACCACCAACACACACATACACATGCACACCACCAACACTCTTTCAAAAAAGAATCTCAGCTAAGCTACTCAAGCTAGCCTTGGACTCATTCTATAGTCCAACCAGGCCTTGGACTTGTGATCCCCCTGCCTCAGCCTCCACAGTAACTGGGATCACGAGTGTGTGACACCGACCAGTTCTCCTGCAGCATAGCTGTGAAAGGCCCTTCGAGAAGCCTGGGAACAAGGTCCAAATTCCCGAGCTATCAAGGAAGGCTTCTTAAAGAAGGGCATTTTTGAACGGGCTTTGAAGGGTGGGTAGAGGTTTGCATAGGGTTTAGCTTAGCTTTTCCTCCTGCTCTGCTTCTCCCTGCTAATGAAGCTGGAGGCCACCTGGCACCTGAGACGCCATCTCAATAAGGAAGTCATGTTCATCCGGTCCTAAAAGTGGCTTGAAACTGACAAAAGCGTGACAGAGGTAAACTTTAACACCTGCCACTGTCCCCAAGAGAGCACAAGAAGATCCCTTTTCCGTATGTGTATTTTAATTCCTGACTCTGAACCCTTTCCTAATCTCACTCACTCAAGGTTCCAGCCGTGGACAGATCAGAATAAAGGCATAAAGAGAGCTGTGAGTAGCGAGGGGCTTGCTCTAATCACTGAGCTGCCTAGGCTTGCCCGGCGACTCCAAGAGGTGGCAGCCCCCCTCTGCACAGCCAGCCTGCTAACCTTCAGTCTCCCGTCTTCTTTCCAAGCCACATTTGGCTTGGCACCGGTACAGGTGTCTTTAAATGTGCCACACTTGAACCACAAACGCAAAAGGGAAGCGGTCAGGTGGACCTTGAAGTACGCAGCTCGCCCTCTGGACTTGGCTGCAGGCTTGACAGGTGTCACTGGTTCTCCTGGGAGAGTGAGCAGCTGACGAAATCGCAGAGGCCCGGGAGCCTGGCTTCCAGTAAGGGACCTTGTTTACCAGTTCAGAACAGGAAGCCCGGGTTGGACATTGAACAGGGGGTGAGTTACCAAGGAGTGGATTTGTTCCCGGCTGCCCGAGAAAGAGGGAATCTGTTGTTTTTACAGATTAGTATCTATCTCCCTTGTTTGCTTTCTTCCCATGGCTAGAAGTTCTTGGAAGATTTTTCCAGGAAGAGGAGGGCCAGTAGGAAACAGGGGCAAAGTACGCAAAGCCCTGTTTCTGCTCGCTTTACTCTAAAGTGTCTCATTTGCGCAGAAACCACACAGGAGGCTGTGTGAAATAGGTCAGCATTAGGAACAATAGCTAAGAAATATGGGCACAAGCCACGCACTGTGACCATTCCTGCAAGTCATGCCATGCACGTGCTAGCCAAATGCCCTGTCCCTTGGGGGCATTGCCAGCCTGGGCCTTTCAGAAAGATGAGTTCTGAGAGGCTGAACACAGTCACCCTGGCTGTCCACGAAGGAACAGGGATCCAGACCTGGGTCTCAGCAACTGTGGATTCTGTGCAGAATCCTGCAGGTTACACGGGCAGGGAAGGGACCAGGGCCTGTCTCACTGCTCTTTGGTGGCAGCACTTCTCAATGACCTCTGAATGATCTCGGCTTTTTGTTCTAGGAATGGAGCCAACCAGGGCCCCTGCATGCTCAGCAAGCAGGCAGTCCAGCACTGGGCTACTTCACCAGCCCCTGCTTTGCACGCTATTAGAAACTGAAAATTGAGCGAGGGTGTCTGAAACGAGCTCCTTTCAGTCTTGGTTCCCATTCTTTGGTTGCAAAGATAGGCTGGTGGGACCCAGGTGACATTTGCAGAGTAAACACAAGTTCAGAGCAGGCAGAGCCCACGCCCCACTGAGCAAACAGCATATGGAGGCCGCAGTAGGGCTTCCCAGCTCCCAGGCTTTGCCTTGCTTGGAGCGCTGACCAAGAGAATGGGCCCAAGGTCTGAAAGTTCATGAGGGTCCAAGGCTGCTTTAAAAAAAAAAAGGCTCTCAGGCCCAGTGGCACACGCCTATAATCCCAGCACTCGGGAGGCAAAGGCAAGTGGATCTCTGTGAGTTTGAGGCCAGCCTGGTCTACAGCATGAGTTCCAGGACACAAAGTCCAAAATTACACAGAGAAACCCTGTCTCAAATAAATAAATAAAACAAAAAAGGTTCTCATGTAGCCCAGGTTGGGCTGGGATTGCAGGACCGCGGCTGGGATTACCTGGTTGACGTAGTGTTGGGGATTATCTGGTTGACGTAGTGTTGGGGATCACTCAGTACATCCTATATGCTAAGCAAACACTCTACCAACCGAGCCACACCCCTAGTTCTGCTATTACTAACAACACCCTATGTGCTGCTCAGCTCCAAAGCGGAGGTGCCAGCTGGATGACAGGTGAGTTCTCAGGCTACGGAAGCCACAGCCACGACTGAATGTGGAAGAGGGATGGATCATTAGATCCCAGGCAGAATGTAGCTGCTGGGTTCAAGCACCTTCGGGACCTACAAACTGTGACCCACGATTGTCTCAGTTTTCTAAGACCTCTGTTTTCTTCGTCAGGGACTAACAGAGGGACTTGCCTGGGATTGCCCGATAGAGTTCAAAGCACTCATGGAGCCTGGCAGTAGTAATGCATGCCTTTAATCCCAGCACTCGGGAGGCAGAGGCAGGCGGATCTCTGTGAGTTCAAGGCCAGCCTGGTCTACAAGAGCTAGTTCCAGGACAGGCTTCAAAACTACAGAGAGACCCTATCTTGAAAAACCAAAAACAAGCAACATTTCAAAGTTAAATCTTAGAGCCAGGGACATAGGGACATGGCTTAAGCTTGCAATCATGGCACTTGGGAGGCTGAAGCAGGAGGAACACTATGAATTCAAGTATGAATTCAAGACCATCCTGGTCAGGATAGCTTGGATTATATAGGGAGACTATTTCAAGGGGAGAAAAAAACTAGGTGTTATGGCACACACGCGTAATCCCAACACTTTGGAGGTAGAGGCAGGAGGATTATAAATTCAAGGTCATCCTTGGTTTTGTAGTTGAGTTGGAAACCAGCCTGGTTTCTTTGAGACCTGTTTCAAAACAACAATAAGAACGTGAAGCTTTATTCAGGAGAAGGATGTTGAGAACACTGGGTCCATCTTAAGAGTTATCTGTGATTTCAAGGGCTGAGGTGTAGTTCAGGAGCAGTGTGAATGAGGCCCCGGGTTTAATCCCTAGCCCGGGCCCCCTACTTAAGAGAACTTCTAACTCTTTAAATGTTTGCTGAGCGCCTGACATGGGATGCAAGACTTGTAAACTTGTCTTAAGGAGTTCACAGTCAGGGATGGAGAGACAGCCCTTCCAGAAGACCCAGGTTTGAATCCCAGAACTCACATGGCGCCATCTAATTCCGGTCCCAAGAAGCCCATCTCCCTCTTCTGGTCTCCAAGGGTACTGCATGCACATGGCACACAGTGCAGGAGGAGCCTTGAAGGATGATGTTGACACAGCATAAGTTGACTGACCATCGGGAACCTGCACTGAGACTTCAGTGCCCACCCTAGAGACCCACTCCCAGCAAGACACATGGAGTATGCTGACATTTGTTGTATAGTGTGAACGTTCAGAATAATGTCAGGCAGTTCACACAGCCCCTCCAAGTGCTTTGCTTCCTGTTTTGGGAACCAGCCTGGCGTCTGTAAGGCTGTCCACTGAACATTAACCTAGGTGTTGCTGTGAACTGTCTTGTGGATATAACTCCCACCTACCATCAGTCAACTCAAGTAAACGGGTGATCTAAGCATGCCTCTGTCAGTCAGGAAAAGCCTTTTCCTGGGGTAGAACTGAGAAAGGGAGGGGGAAGAAGAGGAGGAAGAGGTGGGGAAGAGGGGAAGGAACAGGAGACAGCAATGCCGGCATCCACCCAGGGCCTGGCTCTACCTTGCTGATCTGTCCCTCTTCAAACTCCCTGATCCTACAAAAAATTGACTGAGCTGATTACTTAGAATGAATCTCAGCAGTTCTAGGCATGCATCCCACTGGCTCTGGTTCTGGTCCTCTTATAGCAGGCAGGGAGGCACTCCAGCTCCCTTCCTTCCCCCCACCCTCAGGGGTGAAAACGCGGAGTGTAGGTGTGGAGGGACCCTTGAGACTGCAACCGCCCCCCCCCACACACAGGTGTTCAGAAGACGGCCAAGCACTGTCCTTCCTGGTCTACACAGAGGCACTGGGGCCACAGACTTGAGCCCTGTGTCCTGCTGTAGGCAGGTTCTGAGATTCAAACTCAGGCCTTCCTGAAGCACTTTACCTGACAGTCTAACAGAAATTCTACCAGGTTCAGTGAGAAACCCTTTGTCAGAAATCTAACATGACAGAGAAAGAGACCGGTGATTGACCTCTGCCCTCCACACATGCACACATGACAAGTGCACCTGCACATACCACACTGCACACACAGATGCACCCTCTCTCACTCCCTTCCCTTTGGCTATGATGAGGGCTAGGGCCTGAGCTCAGTTGGGGCTCAGTTGGTAGAGTGCTTGACTAGCCTGCACAAAGCCCTAGGTTCGATCCCCAACACCAAATGACACCCAGTGTGATGGTGAACACCCTCCAGGCACTTGGGAAGTGGAGTCAAGAGATCAGGAGTTCAAGGCCATCCTCTGCTAGAGACCAGCCTGGGCTGTGTGAGACCCTTGTTCTAAAAACAATGCAATACAAACAAACCAAAAACCCTAAAAATGTAATAGCACATTCTATGGTCATTTAGATTAATTTTGGGTAGATGCTGTTCGGCAGATGGCCACGCTCCCCGCGGCCTTCCTGCATTTGAAACTCCTGGCCGAATCTCCAGGATATTGACATTTACTTTGGTCTTTATGTCACTGCCAGCTGTGGTGACTTCGCTTTCAACCTGGCCTCTGACTTTTACTTGGCTGATAAGAAAATAAACATGGCTGTCATCAATGGCACCAGGGCAGCCTTCAAGCCTGGGGCAAGGAGGAACCTTGCACCCTCCATGAAGAGCGGCTCAGTGCAGTTGACTTTAGAAATGTTTCCTTCTGGGATGAGCCAACCATCTGACCAAGTTTCCCTTGACTTCGTGGTGTTTTTCTTGTCTGACTCTACTTCCTGGGAGCCCTGAAGCTCTAAATCTTTCTTCTCTTCTTGTGTAGCTTGTATCAGACAGAAAACTGACAGACCTTGACAAAGGAAAACTTAGGCTGAAAGCAGGAACAGGGTTGCCAGATGTCAGGCAGGGGTAAGGGCGAAGACCCAGGTAACAGATGGGGTATCTCCTGAGGGAGTGCCAAAGAGAATTCAGTTTATTTGAGCAAGCACAAAACAGAATGGAGTGGACAGTTCCTGGAATCAAAGCAGGTTCTGAGAATCCCAGCCCACTGCTCAGTCAGGCAGCTTTCATAGAAAAAAAAAATGGAGGCATGTTCTGGAAAGGAGTGGGGTGGCGTTCCATCCCCAAAACTGCAAAGGATGAAAGGAAGGAGGGAAGGACAGAGAGAGGAGAGGGGAGGGAAGGGGAGGAAAGGGGAGGAGAGGAGAGGAGGGGGGGAGGAGAAGGGAGGGGAGGGGGGAGAAGAGGAGAGAAGAGGAGAGGAGAGGAGAGGAGAGGAGAGGAGAGGAGAGGAGAGGAGAGGAGAGGAGAGGAGAGGAGAGGAGAAAACCAGAGCTGAGAAGTCGATGAGTGCCTCCCCACCCACCACCCGATCAGTTTGTTCACTCAATCGGTTATTGCTCAGCTCGCTGTTTGCAGCCTTATTAGCTTATTATCCACCCAGCCTCCTGCAACCAAAGAGAATCAACTACTCCAGCTAAAATATGTACTCATTAGACCTGTCGGGTCCATTGCAAGTGTCCAGTCTATGAGACCACCTATGAGAAACCTTTCCTAGCAGGGGTGTGTGGATATTTTTCAAGCTAGACAGAGGTGCTAATCACCCAACATTGTAAGCTAAATGCCTTTAACTGCACACTTCTTTTATTTTTATTTTTTGGTGGCAGTGGTGGTACTGGAGATCAAATCCAGGGCCTTGTGTGTACTAAGTCTACCACGGAGCTACATTCCTAGCCCTGAGAGAGATAGACTATCACTATGTAGCCCAGGCTATAACCTAGAGATCCTCCAGGCTCCTGCTTCCCCAGCGGGTACATCACAAGTGTGGATCCAACACCTGGCTAATGATTACTTTTATGTCGTGTGGAGTTCAGCTCAATTAAAAGGCAGACATGACCTCACAGGAAAAAAGGCAGATGTGAAAGAGCCTAGCCTGTGAGTCCATGCGCATGCGGTTCAAGAATCAGCTGTACTCCTCCCTCCATGGTGAGAACAGCCAGAAGGAGGTGAGTCTTTAGAAAGAGGAACGAAGAACAAGGACTTCCTGGGTGATGGCAATGTCCCGAGGCTATGGACAGTGATGCAGAACCCAAGTAACTGTGAAGATCTGAGGGTCCTATTGCTATGTACCTCACTGTGGTGAGCTGAATGAGAACACCGGCTGCCATCATTTATATATTTGGAGGCTTGGTCTCCAGTTAGTGAAACTGTTTGAGGAGGGATTGGAGGTGTGGCCTTGTTGGAGGAGGTGTGGCCTTGTTGGAGGAGGCGTGGTCTTATTGAAGGAGGCGTGGTCTTGTTGAAGGAGGTGTGTCAATGGGGTTTCAAAAATTTGAGGTTTTAAAAGGCCATGCCATTCCCATTGTCTCTCTTTCTCTGCCTAATGTGTGTGGATCAAGATGTGAGCACTCAACTACAGCCACAGTGGCCTGCCCTGCCTGCTGCCTGCCTGCCTGCTGCCTGCCTGCCTGCTCCCTACCTGCTGCCTGCCTGCCTGCCTGCTGCCTGCTGTCTGCCTGCTGCCTGCCTGCTGCCTGCCTGCTGCCTGCCTGCTGCCTGCCTGCTGCCTGCCTGCTGCCTGCCTGCCTACTGCCTGCTGTCTGCCTGCTGCCTGCCTGCTGCCTGCCTGCTGCCTGCCTGCTGCCTGCCTGCTGCCTGCCTGCCTACTGCCTGCTGTCTGCCTGCTGACTGCCTGCTGCCTGCCTGCTGACTGCCTGCTGCCTGCCTGCTGCCTGCTGCCTGCCTGCTGCCTGCCTGCTGCCATGCTCCCCATCATGATAGTCATGGACTCACTCTGAAACCATGAGCCCCAAATTAAATGTTTTCTCTGAGTTGGTTTGGTGGTAATGTCCCTTCACAGCGACAGGAAGGTAACAAGACACTCACCAAAAAGTTTTTAAAAGGAACAAAATGCAGAGTCACTCATTTGCTGTCTCAGTTTCTTGGGAGGCTGAGGCAGGAGAGTGCTTGCCTATGAGTTCAAGAACAGCCTGGGCAGGATAGTAAGAACCTGCCTCAGAATATTTTAGATAATAAGACCTTGTCTCAGGCTATTTTAGAAAGTAAATATAAAGTCAAACACAGGGGTTTCGTGGAATTGGGAAAAAAAAAAGATGGTGGAAAGGAGAGCCACCCATGGTGGAACGAAGCAGAACAAGCCAGGGGACAGGCAGAGGACTGGCAGACAAAGAAGTATGCGGTAGTGAACATGGCGGGTCCTCAGGCCGCCATCAGGCCCGTCTCACCTGCTTGCTGCCTGCCTGTTAGGCCAGCGCTGTCCCTCAACCCACACTGGAGCCCCTGCTGCCACCACTCACACCGCTGCCACCGCTCACACCGCTCACACCGCTGCCACCGCTCACACCGCTCACACCGCTCACACCGCTGCCACCGCTCACACCGCTGCCACCGCTCACACCGCTCACACCGCTGCCACCGCTCACACCGCTGCCACCGCTCACACCGCTGCCACCCCTCACACCGCTGCCACCGCTCACACCGCTCACACCGCTCACACCGCTGCCACCCCTCACACCGCTGCCACCGCTCACACCGCTCACACCGCTCACACCGCTCACACCGCTGCCACCGCTCACACCGCTGCCACCGCTCACACCGCTCACACCGCTCACACCGCTGCCACCGCTCACACCGCTGCCACCGCTCACACCGCTGCCACCACCCACACTGCTCGCCCTGCTTTGGGGAGGAGAGCCTGGGGCTGTGATGCTGCCGTTGGGTAGCAAACATGGTGGTTGAGCCCAGGACACAGCATCAAGTTTGCTCAGGACACACTGCCCAACCGTACTGACAGGACAGGAGAAAATGCCTGAGATGAAGAATGGTTCCTTTTCTGGGTTTAGTCTCCTCAAAAGACTTGCTGCCAGAGGCCATATTGATGCTTGTGGCCCACGATGCTGCTGGGGGCTGTGTTGATGTCCACGGTTCGTGTTGCCAACAGAGGCCATGTTGATGTCTGTGCGCCTGAGGCCATGCTGTTGTCTGTGATCTGTGCTGTGGCGGTGGCCCGTGTTGATGTCAGTGGTCCATGTGCTGCTGGCTGCTATGGGCATGGAAGCTTCTTTTGCAGTGGGATCTGTGACTGCAGACTCATAACTGAGAATGAGAGACATTGAAGGCTTTTGTGACAACCTCCCCAGCCGAGAAAGAGGGGGGGGGAAGGAGAGAGAGAAGGGGGGAGAGAGAGAGAGAGAGAGAGAGAGAGAGAGAGAGAGAGAGGGGAGGGGGAAAGGAGAGAGAGAGAGAGAGAGAGGAGGGGAGAGAGGGGGGAGGAGAGAGAGAGAGAGAGAGAGAGAGAGAGAGAGAGAGAGAGAGAGAGAGAGAGAGAGAGAGACCAGACAAGAAGCTATTGAAGAGAGTCCTTAAAATCCATGATAAAGATGCTGAGGTGTAGCTCGGTTGATGGCTTCCAGCAGGCAGGGGAGGGGGCACAAGGGATGACAAGGGGACAGCCTGGAATTTGGTTTTCTTTAAGGGTCTGGGCACTGGAAGTTTGACCACGCTCCAATGAGGATGCTCACAGCACAAACTGGACTTGGTGTTTCGTTTTTCAGGGTTTTTCTCCTGTGGTTCGGGGCAGTGGCATGCAATGGTGCGAGGAATGGGAAGCGTGTGATGGGGTGCATTGTATGAAATTCCCAGACAATTAATAAAAAATATATTAAGTTGGGAAAAAATAAAAGAGTCAAGTGTGGTTGCACATGCCTGTAATTCCAGTACCTGTGAGGTAGAAGCAGGAGGATCAGGAGTTCAAAGTCAGCCTCAGCAACATAGCAAACTCAAGGTTAGTCTGAGCTTCAGGATGCCCTGTCTTTTTTTTTTATATTTTGTTTTTGTTTTTTTTTTTTCTTTCAGTTATGTGTATGCATATGTATCTGCCTATATGGGGACGTAAGTGTGGCATCCAATCCCTGAAGTTGTTGTTATGAACAGTTGTGAACTGCCCCATGTGTGTGCTGGGAGCTCAGGTCCTCTACAGGAGTGGTGTGTGTTCTTATTGCTGAACCCTCTCTCCAGCCCAAGATAACATGTCATAAACAAACAAACAGAACAAATAAAAAGTAAGTATCCTAGAAAAAGGCAACGTTTGGTTTGATAAGTTATCCTGGACTCAGGTTACCTGTTTCTATTTATAATTATCACATTATTTCATTTATAGATATTCACCGATTTTGCTGTTTTGCTTCTGAGCCAGGATCATGCTGTGCAGCCCTGGCTGGTCTCACACTTGCAGCAATCCCCCTGCTTCTGTTTCCCAGGCGCTGGGATTAGAGGTCTATGTCAACATGTCAGCCTGTGGACTCTTTTATTTGTTTATGTGGTTTGGTGGGATTTGTTTTGTTTTGTTTCGAGACAGTTCTCACTGCAGTCCTGGCTGAACTGAAAGTCACTGCATAGACCAGACTGACCTCAAAGTCAAGAGATCCACCTGCGTCTGCCTCCTGAGTGCTGAGACTAAAGGAGTGTGCTACCCTGCTGGGCCTTAGATTTTCTTCCCCCCTCTTAAAACATTTTTTAAGGACTGAGGAGAATTCCCAATGGTAAAGCACTTGCCCCATAAGCATGAGGTTCTAAGTTCGCATCCCTACACCACCACATAAAGCCAGATGCATTAGCTCTAATCTGAAGAATCCTGAGATGCTTTTGGGGCAACTGGCCTGGAGTGCACATGATGAACAAACAGGAGACCCTGTGCCAAACAAGGTGGAAAGTGAGGCTGACATCTAAGGTTGTCTCTTTTTTTGAGATTTTATTTATTTTTATTTTATATGCATAAGCATTTTGTCTGAATATGTGTCTTTGCACCATGTGTGTGTGCTGTGCCCAAGGAAGCCAGAGAGAGCATCAGATCCTCTGGGACTAGAGTTATAGGTGCCCTCATGTGGGTGCTGGGAAGTGCTGGAATTGAACCCAGGTCCTCTAGAAGAGCAGTCAGTGGCTCATAACATATGAGCCATCTCTCCAGTCCTTTAAATTTGTCTACTGACCTTCATACCCATACTGTGACATCTACACACCTATATTTACACACCTGAACCCACATACATAAATGAAATACTCTTTTTTAATCAGGCATGGTAGCTCACACCTGCAATCCCAGCGCCTGAGAGGCAGGAAGATTGTAATGATTCAAAACCAGCCTGGTCTATATGGTGATTTCCAGGCCAATAAGGGCTACCAGGCTGGTCTCGAACTCAGAGATCCACCTGCTTCTGCCTCCCAAGTGCTGGGATTAAAGGCATGTGCGCCACCACTCAACGACATTTCTTCTTAAAAAGTTATTTTGTGTGTGTGTGCCACATGTATGCTGGCGCCCAATGAGGCCAGGAGAGATGGTCTTGGGTTCTCTGGAGCTGGGTTAGCAGGCAGTTGTGAGCTGCTCAACATTGCCCTCTAGAAGGGCTGTACATGCTCTTAACCTCCCAGCATGCCTTCGGCTTCCCTTTCCCCTGCCTTGTGACATTTCAATGCATACAGACTGTCCGTATTTAAATGTGCACCTCGGGTGAACTGTTTTCTGATGCTTCACTTGTATGAAAGCGGGGAGGAAGGGGCATCGTGACTCATGACATAAGGCTTTTCTACATTCGTGTCTGTAGCCAGAGACTTTTCTCTCTCCTGTTTGGTCCCAGCAGCCACTTACAAATAATCACTCAGAAGTTTAATACTAATTATAATTGGTTGGCTGATGGCTCAGGCTTATTACTAGCTAGCTTTTACATATAAATTAACTCATTTCTAATAATCTGTGTATTGTCACATGCCCAGTGGCTTACTGATAATGCTCTAGTATCTTACTCCTCCAGCGACTGCTGGTACCACCCCAACTCCATCCCTCTTCTCCGTTATCTCTGCTTGAATTTTTTGCCTGGCTATATCCTTTCTTGGTATAGGTCAAAGCATCTTTATTTATCAACCAATGAGACCAACACATATTCACAGTCTACAGAAAGACCATCCCACAACAAATTTCTTTGTGAGAACTTCATGTATTTGGGATCAAAAGAGCCTGTTGGTGCGTGTCACCCACCCTGGATGTGGCCTTGATGAAGTGGTCCCTAGCTGTGGTTTCCCAGGTGATGCCCTGCATTTTCATTCTACCTTGGGCTTTCTTCCATTCTTGATGCTCCTGTCTGCCGCAGCTGCTTGTTACTCCTCCAAGAAGGACTTCCTGCTGGTATTAAGAAGATATCACAGCCCTCCTTAGCAGGACAAGAACGGAGTTGATGCCTAGGGGCCAGCACCAGGATTTTGACAATGAAAGTGATAAGAAAATCTGTGCTGGGGGCATAGCGCGGTGGTAGAGCATTTGTCCAGCATGCACAAGGCCCTGGGTTCCTGACCCTGTAAAAGGAAGGAAGGAGGGAGGGTGGGAGAAAGGCACACAGGCAGGAAGGCAGGGAGGAGCAAAGGAAGAAGACAGGCTGTGGAAGATTGTCAAATAAAAGGCAGGCTATCCAGTTACATTTGAATTCCAAGGAAATTCCACATATTGCATTGTACATGCAAGTTCAAGCTCAGCCGGGAACCGTGGAGCTATGCTCATTAGACCTGGCTCCAGGTACCATAGAATGTCTGGTCATCGCCCAGGGACACAATGGAATGGCACATCTGGTGGAAAGTGAGATGGCAACCTGCCATCTTGCCCCTAGAAACGTCACTTGTGAAGCAAAAATTGGACATCTAGAAAATCAAACCTAAGAGACTCCCAATTTAGGGACCCGTGTTAGTCCACTTGCCATCACCATATCAAATACCAGCGATCATCAGCTTGTAAAGAGGAGAAGCTACTTGGTTCACAGTGTGAAGGTTCCTGTCCATGGCACCAGCTGTGGCAGGGCCTACGGCAGCGCTGTGGAATATGAGGATCAGACTGTTCATCTCATGGCAGGGAAGTGGAAGAGGAGGAAGGGTTTGGGTCCCAGTGCCCTCTTCTACAGCACATCCTCAAGGACCTAAGGACCTCCAAGTGTGCCCCACCCCTAAAAGTGACACCACTTCCCATTAGCACCAAGCTGGGGACCAAACCTTCAACACGTGGTCCTTGGGGGACACTCCAGACCTGAATCATAGCAGGGCCCCAGATGTGGAAGAAGATGAAGATAACACTTGGAACTAAGGACAAATGGATGGAGCTGGGTTGTAGGTCAGATGGTCAAGTGCGCGTCTGGCAAGCCCTTCACCCTAGATGGGTCCTCGGCACTGCATAAACCAGGTGTGCCTGGAATCCCAGCACTAAGGACATGGAGGCAGGAAGATCAGGAGTTCAAGATCACCCTTGACTGCATGGCAGTTCGAGAGTAACCTGGGGAGCATGAAACCCTCACTCTGAAACAAAAGCAAATAAACAGGCCACCCAGGAGCATGAGAAAACCACTCAACAATAATGACAAACATTCCAAAATATGGAGTTTCCCCAAGAGACAGAGGGTTTGCAAAGCGGGGTACTGTGAGAGGACTGGGTCCCAAAAAGAGTTCTTGGTGATAAGAATCGTGGTAGCAGAAACTGAGCAAATAATAGATTTTTAGAGACAACAACAAAAAAAGTACCAGCAAATAAAACAACAAGAACACTGAGGTGTGGTGGTGCACCTTTAATCCAGGCACGAGGGAGGGAGAGCCAGGTGGATCTCTGTGAGTTCAAGGTCAACGTGCTCTACGGAGTGGGTTCTGGTACAATCAGGGTTATGTAGAGAGACCCTGACTCAAATAAAAAATAAAATAAAAGAGGAAAAAATAACAAAAGGAGTTGAACAAACCAGAGAAATGCAGATCTGTATCTGAGAGGTATATACATTTAAATCATACACCACTTTACACACTCAGTGCTATGAACAGCCCACTTAAACTCGACAACGACCTAAATGGACATCTCTCAAAACAACTGTGGTACTGGCAATGGCTCAACAGTTAAGAGAACTCCCTACTTTTCCGAAGGACCAGAATTCAGTTCCCAGGACCCATGCTGTATGATCGCAGCTGCCTATAACTTCAGCTCTAGGGGATCCAATGTTCTCTTCTGATTTGGCAGGCACCCACACTCACACACACACACTTTTAAATTCAGATTTATTGATTTTATATGTGTGACTCTTCTGCCTTCGTGTGTAAATGTGTACCACGTGCATGCAGTGCCTGTAGAAGTCAGAAGAGGGTGTCAGATCCCCTAGTACTGGAGTTACAGATGGTTGTCAGCAACCAGGTGGATTCTGGGAATCAAACCCAGGTCCTCTTCAAGAGCAGCCGGTGCTCTTAACCACTGAGTCATCTCTCCAGCCCCTTTATAGTTTTTCAAATGTATAATTGACACAAAAAAAGAAGAAAGAAGACGAAAGAGACCTTTGTCCATAGTTATTAAAAACAGTGTAAGACAAACGGTGTTAGCACACTCCTTTAATCCCAGCACTTGGGAAGCAGAGGCAAGCTGATCTTTGAGAGTTCAAGGCCAGCTTGGTCTACAAGAACTAGTTCCAGGACAAGCTCCAAAGCTACAGAGAAACCCTATCTTGAAAATAAATAAATAAATAAATAAATAAACAAACAAAATCATGTAAACCAAAAGCACAAAGAGAAGTTAGGATGGCAGCCTATGTAATCCCAGCACTTGGGAGACTGAAGGAGGAAAATCAAAAGTTTGAGGCCAGTCTGGCTAAGGAGGCCTTGTCTAAAGACATAAAAAGAACAAACACAAAGAGATATCTCTGGACACATCTCGAGATGACGCTATTAGGTCATCACTTGTCTATCAAGAAAACACAAGTAACAAGTGTTGGGAGGTGCAGACTAATGAACCTTTGTACCTCTTCTGGGAATTTAAAATAGTCCATCTGCTTTGGTAAATGGTCTGGTTGTTCCTCAAAATACAGAGTCTCCATACCACCCAAGATGCATGGACCCACGTCTGCACAGAAACACTATCCAGATGCCCGTAGGATGTTAGGCAGAGCAGCCAGCAAGACGAAGCAATCCAAAGCCTGATGGGCATGGTATGTCTGTGCAATGGAACATTATTTAGAAATAAAGAAAAATATAAGGTCAGGTGGTGATGGCACACGCCTTTAATCCCAGCGCTCGGGAGGCCCAGCATCTCTGTGAGTTCAAGGCCAGCCTGCTCTACAAGAGCTAGTTCTAGGACACTGGATCATTACACAGCAAAAACCCTACCTCGAAAAAAAAATAGTATATATACCAAAGAATCTCTCTCTTTTCTCTCTCTCCCTCTCTCTGTCTCTCTGGCATACACACATGCATACATATAAAAAATAACAAAACTTAAAAAGGTAGAAGCATAGAAGATGGAGGGTAGGGATACGACTCGATTGATAAAGTACTTGCCAAGCAAGAATGAGGACCTGAGTTTGGATCCCCAGCATCCATGCAAAAACCTGACCACGGTGTTATTCCAGCGCTGTTAATCCCTGGGGCTTGCTGGTTAGTAAACCTGACCAAATTAGGAAGCATCGGGTTCAATGAGAGACCCTGTCTCAAAAATCAATGAGAGCTGAGGAAGACACTACATTCAACCTCCCGCCTCCACACGTGTGTGCACAAGTGCACATGCCCCGCCACAAACATGTAAATGATGGTTGGCAGGCTGTGCAAGGAGAGAAAGGGTTTTGTGTGTTGTATACAGTTTCCACTTTGTGTGATGTATACAGTTTCCACTTTGATGGCCCGCCCAACACGAATCCAGTTAGCTGCTGGCCACACTTACAGAAATTTGCATCATGTTTAGATTCATCTTTGAATGATAACAACGGGGCGTGTGAAATAACTCAATGAGCAAGGGCATCTGCTGCCAAGCCTGACCTCCTGATTCGGTTCCCAGGACTCCCATGGTAGAAGGAGAGAACCAACGCCTACAAGTTGCCCTCTGATCTTTATACACATACTGTGGCATACAAGTGCACACTCATGCCCTTTGATAAAGAAATGAACAAATAAATAAATGCAATAAAAATGTTTTAATGGTCAGGATGTGGAAATTTTATGTTATTCATATTTTGGGCCGGGGATGTAGCTCAGTTGGTAGAGTGCTTGCCTGACATAAACGAAACTCTAGACTTGATTGCCAGCGCCGCACAAACTGGGCATGGTGGCGCATGCCTGTGATCCCAGCCAAGAGGAAACGGAGGCAAGAGAACCAGAAGGTTCAGGATCATCCCGGACCACGTGGGGACTTTGAGGCCAGCCTGGGATAAATGAGACTCTGCCTCAAAAAAATTTTTTTTATTTTAAAAACAAGATATAGGATATGATACTGATATGTGTTATGATATAAATGATCCTGGTTCAATTCCCAGTAGGAGTGAGAAGAAAACTCCATGCAAGGGAAAGAGGCCACTGAAGAGAACCACATGTTATATGAGTTCCCTTTCATGAGAAATCTGTAAGAACCAATCCATAGAGACAAAGAAGGTTAGAGAAAGTTAGTTACCGAGGCTGGGGTGGGTGTGATGGCTGGGGATATGGAGGCTCCTTTGGGGGGGGGGGACTAAAGTGTGCTAAAGGAATCAATTGTGTGGGTAGTTTCAAAACTTTGTGAGCTTATGAAAAGTCATAAAACAACACTGTAAATGGACTAATTGCATGGTGTGCTGATTATATTTAAGTAAAGCTATTTTTAAAATGTATGTTTCAGGATGGAGTGATGGCTCAGTGGTTAGTTAAGAGCCCTGGTTACTCTTGCCGACACACTTTCAATTCCCAGCACCCACATGGCAACTCACAGCTGTCTGTAACTCCAGCTCCAGGGGATCCAGCACCCTCATACAGACATGCATGCAGGCACGCACCAATGCATGTAAAAATAAATAAATCTTTTTACAAAATGGCAAGAGATAAAGACATAAGACCCAGGCAAATCATTCCAGGGAGGCTGTGCAGCGTCAAGGGAACAGGCAGTGTAGATTGGAGAAGGGTCTGTAATTAAACACACACCATAATTTCTGGGAGTGTGCCTGGGAGGGAGAGCATATGTTTTGCGTTCGCGAGAACCTGGGTTCCGTCCACAGCAACAACAAAGAAGATCCTCAGAAACACTGAGTAAAAAATAGCAGTAGAGTCCGGTGTGGTGGTGGCCCACGCCTTTAATCCCAGCACTTAGAGGCAAAGGCAGGGGTGTCTCTATGAGTTTGAGGCCAGCCTGGTCTACTTAGGAAGTTCCAAGAAAGGCTACCTGGTGAAAACTTATCTCAGAAAAGAAAGAAAGGAAAAAGAAAGAAAGAAAAGCAGTTATTAATCACATAAAACAGAAAGTTATAGAATGAAATTTCAATCACAGGCTGCACGTCACAGCTATGAATAGAGATTACAATAAGGCACATGCAGAATTGACTTCCTGAAAGAGGTAGCATATGAACCAGGGTGCTGACTGCCAAGCCTGACAGACTGAGCTCAGACCCCAAGATACACATGACAGAAGCAGAGAACCAATCTCAAAAGCCCTCTAAGCACCGCAAGTGATCACATACACACAGATTAATAAACAAATGCAATAAATAGTTGGGCACAAAATACATTGGGACTGGTTTAACACTGATCATCTAGAAGTCAATCAATTCCAAACTTGATACATTAAGATAAAGCAATATAAGCTGAATATGATGGCTGGCTGAAACAGGAGGATTGCCACAAATTTTAGTTTAGTTTCGATTATGGAATGAGATATTGAATAAGTAAACTAATTAATAAAACTTCTTTAGTGAATGGGTAGCAATGTATTATTTTATAGCATATAAACTTATTTAAATGCATAAAATAAGAGCAAGAAAATTGCTTCTATGGAATAAGACTAAGGGGAGGGATGGAGCTAGAAAGATGGCTCAGTGGCTGAAAGACCAGGACCAGACTGCCTTTGTGGAGGATCCAGGTTCGGTTCCCAGCACCTATATAACAAATCACAACTGCTTGTTAACTTCAGATCCAGGGGACTCAGTGCCTCCACGGCACCAAGCACAAATGTGATGCACACACATACATGCAGGCAAACACTAATACACATTTTTTTTTTTTTTATGTAAAGCCTGAGGGAAGGGAGAAGGCAAGCTGGGTTTGCTGTGTTGCTCGGTGCTGCACACTAAACCCTGGGCTTTCCACTCTAGAACAACAAGCTGGGTTTTGATGTAAGCTTGGAAAACCTGTCTTGACAATTAAAACAAATTATAGGTATGTGTTTCTTAAATAAAAACAAAATACAGTTTGAAAATGGAAGCCTAGAATTAAAATAATCAAATTGTATGTCTACTGAACGAGTCTGCGGGCCTAGCTCCTGTTGAGGAAAATTTGGTTTAATTTTAGGGCTCAGTGTACCCAAGAGGGAGGAGGCAGGGAAATGAGAGCACTGGGTCATCTCTCTCCCCACCCCCACTCCAAGTCTCTGATTCCTGGACCTCCTGGTGGAGGCAAGAACCCGGGGCCAGCATCTTTTCCTGCCGCTCTGAGATGACGAATTCTAAGTACCTGGCGGTAGTAACTTCTAAAATGCTCCTGATCCTTGAGCCCCGTTGTTTGCCTGTCCCTGGCCTCCACTGTGACTCTTGCTCAAAACCCGCTGTCCCTGAAGTTCCCCATCCAGCCTTCAGACTTGAGTGCCTCTCTGCCCTTAACGCGCAGCTGCAGTCTGCTCGAGCCCAGACGTCTGTGGCTGCTCTCCGTACTGTATCTACGCAAAGCCCATTTCTTCCTTCTGGTTCACTTGGGAGAAAATACTCGTATAAATGTAGAACTTAAACCTCGCTGACCTCAGATTTTGAGAGTTCATAGCCCATAATGTTTGGAAACAAACAGATAAAAGGGCTGCAGAGAGGGTGTGTGTCTAAGATCAATTTGCCGAGCAAGAATATTTGCTCAGGAACGAGCATCTATGACTACTCAGAGACGGACATGGTCTCTGAATTGCTCTCGCAATTGAGCATCTTCAGCTTTTTAAGTATCCTACATTGCTCTGAATTTTTTCATTTTTCGTTTGTGTTTTGGCTCCCCAGAAATCATTGCTATAAGGCGGTTGGCAGAGGTACCGCAAAGAGCTGTAGAGCCGCCTAGTGGCCACTTGTTCTCACTGCATATACAGTGCTTCCCAAAATGATTGACTCGCACCTATCCAATAACTTGGGCCATTTGTGGAAAATGTTTAATTTTTAATTATGTGTATGCATATGTGCCGATGTGTAGGTATGTGGACGTAGGTATGAATGCCTATGAAGACCAGAAGTATTAAATCTCTTGCTTCTGGAGCTGTGGGTACTGGGAAGGGAACTCTGGTCCTCTGTAAAAACAGTATGTGATCTCAACCACTGAGCCGCCTCTCCAGTCCATGAATCTTTCTAAAACTTTTTATTTGTTTGTGTTTGTGTGGTAGTGTCTGTATGCAGGTGTGAATGTAGGTATACGTGTGCCCTGGCACGTGTGTGGAGGTCAGAGAACAACTTTCCGTTTTCTTTTCTTTTCTTTCTTTCTTTCTTTCTTTCTTTCTTTCTTTCTTTCTTTCTTTCTTCCTTCCTTCCTTCCTTCCTTTCTTTCTTTCTTTCTTTCTTTCTTTCTTTCTTTCTTTCACTTTGTTTTGTTTTTTGAGACAGTGTTTCTCTGTATAGCCATGGCTATCCTAGAACTCAAAGATCTGTCTCCTGAGTGCTGGGATTAAAGGCATGCACCACCACTAAGGGCACTGCCCAGCTCAGAGGACAGTTCTAAGGAGTCAGTTCTCTTCTTTAACCTTGTTTAGGTGGTGACTTTCTGGTTGTCTCGTCCCAGCTGTCCAGTGGGTTTGCTGCTGATCTCCCACCTCTGTGTCTCATCCTGCTGGGATTACAGATGTGCATATTACACCTGACTCTTCTATGTAAGTTCTAGGGATCAAACTCAAGCCACCAGGCCTGTGCTGTAAGCTCTCTTACCTAGGGAGCCACCTCACTGGCTTACTTGGGAGAATTTTTTTAATTATTTGTTTTATGTGTGGTGTTTTGTCTGCTTGTATTGACACCACATGCATGCAGTGCCCAAGGAGGCCAGGAGAGGGCGTGTGGTCCCCAGAACTGGAGCAGAAGTGGTGAGCCACATTTGGGTGGGGGGGGGATAGAGTCTGGGTCCTCTGCAAGTGTTCTTAACTGCTGAGCCACTTCTCCAGCCCTATGGTGAAATTTTTGATATTCATTTTACAAATATCCCCATGGCTTTGGGCTATCACGTAGATGGAGTACCTATCAATCGCTGTTACCATTTTGAACACAGCTAGCAAACGACCCGAGCCAGAGGTCTTGTCAGTGGAGTGGTCCTGAGCCGTCCAACTGAACCGACTGCAGTGATACAGAGACTGGGAGAAGCAACGAGATCATTGCACCGCCTTCAGTGACATCAGAACTGGGTGAGACCCACAGTGGCTCTTTAGAAGAGAGTGACACTGTGGTGGGGTGCCAGGAGCTCAGTAGTCTTAAACCACACGGGCATAGGTGACTTTTAGTGAGCTCAAGCTCAGGGTCGATCTGAGAGAAATGATGTGGTTGATTTAAACAAGGTGGCAAAGAGAACAAACCTACCTTCAAGTTTGGAGACAGAGCCACCACCCTGCCTTCAAGTTTGGAGACAGAGCTACCAATGAAACCTGCTTCCCTACCAGGAATGCCTAGCCTGGAAGGTATTCAGGATTTACCTTGTAAGACTGGTAGACGTGGATGGAAAGGTGACCTACCATGAAATCTGGGACTCTCTGGGGTCTTCCAGGCCAGGAGCAGAGACACAGAAGTAGAGAAGCAAGGTACTCCCTCCTGAGACAAGAGTCACGTTAGGTGTCTAGTGTTATTGGATACGTCTAGAAATGGATGCGTATCCTGCAATACATCAAATCCACACACCCAACCAAAGTGGTCTTTTGCTTGTCCTTAGTCCCCCAGGCCTCCAAACAACCAGCAGACACTGGCTGTCATGTTTGAGGCAGCTTTATAAGTTATTCTCTCGTGGCTAGTGAGATGCCCTGGTGGGTAAGGATGCTTGCCACAAGACTGATACTGAGTTTGGTCCTGGAATCCACAACAAGAAAAGCTACATGTAACAGCATGCCTGAAACGTGAGATGGAAGGTGGAGGAAGGAATTTCATCCAGAAGTTCATAGGTTAGCACGGGTGCACACATTCACATACACACACACATACACACATGCACACATAGACACATGCACACACACACTCTCACAAACACATTCGCATACACGCTCTCACATACACAGACACACATTCACACAAACACTCTCACACACACACACATACTCACATACACACACACTAGGCAAGTTTTTTTAAGAACCGTTTTTTGGGTGTTGTAGTAAGTGCCTTTAACTCCAGCATTCTGGAGGCAGAGGCAGGGGGGAATCTCTGCAAGTTCAGGTCAGCCAGGGATACACAGTGAGATCCAGTCTCCAAAGACTAATAAATAAATGAAATTTATTTTTGTTTTATGAGGTTCAGAAATCTATGATTTCCTGAAACTGGCAGCACCTTACGTTTTAAAGTTTCCAGGGGGGGGAAAACAAACTTTTTCTAAAAAAAAATATTTAAATCATGGTAGAATACATATAATGTAAAATGTACCATGCAAACTTTTTTAAACAGGATATCATGTAGTTCAAGCTGGTCTCAAACTCCATACATAGCTGAGGTTGACCTCGAACTCCTGATTCTCCTGCCTCTGCTCCCCAGGCACTGGAATTACCAGTACTTTTTGTGTGTGTGTTGATGGAATGATTTCTTTGTTTCTTTCTTTTTTTTTCCTTTTCCTCTTTTTCTTTTCTCTCTTTCTTTCTTTTTCTTTTGTCTTGTTCCTGTTTTAGCTAGACAGTTTGACTACATGGCCCTGGCTGGCCTTGAACTCTCTGTCCTCTCTCCTCAGTCTCTAGACTTCTGGGATATGCTCTACAATTTCATTCTGTATTCGTTCATCCATTCGTCCGTCAATTGGCAGTTCGGGGCTTTTCTAACTTACTCTGTAAGCAATTTGAGGACTAAAGCACAGAATCAGAAAAACAGCAGCAGTCCATTCCATTCCCAGGCTGCCCCAGGCTTCCTAGTATTGGCGTGACTTTGGTTTTCCCAAGAGGCGAGCTCTAGATTACAAACCCCTCGTCATCTTTGGACAGCTGAACTTAATTGTTTCCGAAACCACTTTCCACCGAACAGTCAAGAAAAATATTTATTTATTTATTTATTTGGTTTAGTTCTCAATGTGTAGCCCTGGCTGTCCTAGAATTCATTACGGAGATCAAGGTGGCTTTGAACTTTCTCTGCCTACTGAGTGCTGGGATTAAAAACCTTGGAGCCACTACACCTGCTCCAAGAACAGCCTGATAAATTCAGTTATTGACTAAGTTTCTCAGTCACTGAAATCTGGAAAGCCTGTTCAAGATTCTCTCTACTGTCTTTCTAGGCTTGACTGAGGCTGTGTCTGGCTTTCTCACCATCCCATAAATCTCAGAGAAGCCATACTCGTTGTTGGCTTTAAAGCCAGCTTGCCACAGATCAGAAGCAGCTGAGTAGGGAGCTGTAAATTAATTGTCCTGGTTGCCTTTAATGGATGTGGGAAGACCTGCCCAAGTGTGGGCAGCACCTTCTGGAAGCAGCTCCCGCAAGGAGGTCATAGCAACAGGAAGGTCACGGTCTTCCCTCTTGCCGCTAGTTGATTGACCCTGTTGTTGCTGCTTCCCCCGCTGACATCAGAACCAGCATTTCCAGACTCTCTGGGAACTCTCCAAGTTTGGGGGGCCAGGTTGGGCCTGCTGAGGTCCCAACCATGTGAACTGAGCAATTACCAGGTTCTCAGCCTCTTCAGAGCGAGTTGGCTATTGTTGGTATTTTTAACGTTAAGTGGATTTAATAAATGATTTAATATGTGAGTATTCATTCTATGGCTCTGTACCTCTAGAGAACTTTCACTAATCATCGACACTAGTGATTGGAAAGGTTTTCAGTTGTTTCCAAAAGACACTTTTAACTTCAGAGAGCGGCCTAGCTCTTAACTCCTCCTGATAGTGCTTAAGAGACGTTAGGAGGTGAATATGTCATCAACTATAGATCAACTATCACTTCACATGGAATGCTAATATAAATAGAGGCCAATTAGTGGCTTCTTCGGTTGTGTCTGCCCACCACATGCTACAGTGCCCATGGGAACCGGAAGAGGGCACCAGATGCCACGGAACTGGAGCTACAGTGGGTGCTGGGAACTGAACCCAGGTCCTCTGCAAGAGTAGCCAGTGTTCTTAACCGCTGAGCCGTCTCTCCAGCTGTGCCTCTGGTTTTGGTGCTGGCATGGTACCCGGGGCCTCGAACATGCTCAACGGGAGTTTCAGAGCTCGTCCATGCTGCGTTCCAATCCTTGGCTGGCCTCGGGCTCTGTGGAACACTGTCATAAATAAAAAAGATAACCCAGTTGTTAAAGAGTTTTCTTGCAAGAATTACAACCTAAATTCAACCCCCAGAATCCACGTAAAAATGCTGGGCCTAAACGAGGCAGTGGTGGCACACCCCTTAATCCCAGCACTCCGGGCCCAGAGGTCGGAGGATCTCTGAGTTCAAGGTCAGCCTGGTCTACAGATCCAGGACAGCCAGGACTACACAGCGAAACAAAACAAAAACAAACAACACCAAAATGCTGGGTCTAGTAGCTCCTGCTTCTAATCCAGCGCGGAGTAGGCAGAGATAGGAGGAGCCTACAGCATTAGTCAACCAATGAAGCTCTAAGCCAATGATAGACCTGTCTCAAAGGAGGTGGGCGGCTCCTGAGGAACAACACCCAGGTTGCATGTACACATAGGCATCTCTGAACACCCACCCCACCACACACACACATATGCATGCATAAAAAATGACTTCTTGCCGGGCAATGGTGGCGCACACCTTTAATCCCAGCACTTGGGAGGCAGAGGCAGGCGGATCTCTATGAGTTCGAGGCCAGCCTGATGTACAAGAACTAGATCCAGTACAGGCTCCAAAACTACAGCGAAACCCTGTCTTGAAAAACAAAAACAAAAATGACGCCTTAATTACGTTTTTTTATGGGCATGTGTGTGAGTGCACACCTGCAACAGAGTATTGTGGAGGACAACTGATAACTCGGGAGACTTGAACTCAGATCCTCGGGCTTGGCATCCACTGTCTTTACCTGAGCCTTCTCGCCAGCCCTAGAAAAGGACTTTTGGAATGGATTTTCTTACTAGTAAATCTTTTTAAGATAATCATGGGGCTTGTCTTATGGAACTTTTTTCTTTATTTTCTAGAGTCACTATGATAAATACTGTTTTAAATAGTTTACTCATCTAAAATATTTTTACATTTTTTTATTTTGAGAGAGCAAGAGTAGATCAGAAGACAACCTGTAGAAGCTGGTGGGTTCCAGGGATCAAACTCAGCTCATCGGACTTAGCAGCAATCACCTTTCCCCCTGAGCCATCTACCTACCCCCTAGCAAATCATTTGATCTTTTTTTATTTTTTTTATTTTTGGTTTTTTTTTTGTTGTTGTTGTTGTTTTGTTTTTGGTTTTTTGAGACAGGGTTTCTCTGTAGCTTTGGTGCCTGTCCTGGAACTAGCTCTTGTAGACCAGGCTGGCCTCGAACTCACAGAGATCCGCCTGCCTCTGCCTCCCGAGTGCTGGGATTAAAGGCGTGCGCCACCACCGCCCGGCAAATCATTTGATCTTTAACTTGCCCCTTGCCTGGAATGCAGAATGGATCCTAGAGATGGAGCAGCCGTTCTGTGACCCTGAAGGGATGAGTCAAGAGTGACAGTGGGCACTGCCCCCTGGGAGAAGGACGACAAGATGAAGAGTGGGGTCTGCTGGCAGCACACAACCACAGTGCACAAGCCCTGGGGTGCCCAGTTCTGGTTTTTATTATATGAGAAGGGCCAGACCATTATTTGACTGGGTTTTCAGTTTGAGGCCAAACCAATCCATAGCTGGTAGGAAGCCTGAGCAAGAAATGTATTTTAAGCTGGGCTACTACACATGGCTCAGGGGCCTGGGAAGACTCTGAAATTAGAGGTGGGTGCTGAATTTGCACCAAGTGGGATCCCAGACACTGCTGGAGTCTTCTAGGGAACCTGGGCCCTGGGCTTTAGGCAGGAACTGCTGCTCTTCAAGCTGAACAATGTCTGTGGATCTTTTAAAAGCGAAATTCTCCGACTTTCTCACCACATCCTGTAGTGTGTGGGATATTTGTACACTGTGTGAAGATGTACTGCTGTGTTTGGTGTTATAAAAAGCTGAACAACCAATAGCTAGGCAGGAGGGGTAGGTGGGACTTCTGGGCAGACAGAGAACTCTGGGAAGTTGCCAGTCAGCCACAGTGGAAGCAACATGGGTAGAACAGGGAGATGAGGTAATGAGCAATGCGGAATGCAGACAGAACATAGGTTAATATAGATGGATTAATTTAAGTCATAAGCGCTAGTGGGACAAGCCTAAGCTAAGGCCAAGCTTTCATAATTAATAATAAGTCTTTGCGTCATTGTTTGTCAGCTGGCAGACCAAAGAAGAATGCAATGACACCACAGAATTCACTAAAAGCACTTTTAAAAATCTCGTTGGGTGGTGGTGGTACATGTGCCTTTATAGTGCACTTTTTCACAACGTTCTGGCCAGAACTCCAAATAGGAACCTCAGGAAAACCCTACCCAATACTCAGAGACTATTTGCAATCATACCAGACAGTAATCTTGGAACTTAACCATCATTTTACTCTCACAGGATCCCATAGAAAGAACATCGCCCCCACGACAGCTGGAAGTAATTCTAGAAGACGACGTCCCCTCTCCCAACAAAGTTTGTCCTCGGGGTTAGGGACATCATTTAGGGGTTGATTATAAGTGTTATAGGGTGGACTCAGGGATCTCTTTGAAAAAAAAGGGAAATTGAATGGGATAATAGATTAGTGTGAGTTAACTCACACTAACAATAATAGTGAGTAATGGAGTGAATACTTGTGAGCTGTTATTTATAGGCAATTTACATTGGTACAGATTCTTGTATATTGATACAAACTTAAATTATATTAAATATGTTTCTATTTTTGTCTACAATATTTGTACACCTAGGCAAAGTTATTTTGTCATATTGTATGCATGTATGCTTCTACCTCTGCTTAAGACATTCTATATATTGATACAATTTTAGGATATATTTATCTTATTGCAATATATATTTCTATCTCTGATCAAGATACTTATACATTGTTTACATTTTGAGGTCATTGTCCTCATTTGTTGCAGTTGTTTATTGTATAATATTATTATTATTAATTCTAGTCTTTGAGTTATATAGGTATTAAGAATTATAGGTCAATAGTCATCCATGTTTGTCATACTTATAGTAGACTAATCAGGTTCTTTGGATACATAGAGATTGTATTCTGCATAGACAGATAATCTTCAACCACTTCAAAGAGCATTTAAATAATTTAGGGTTCTGTTTGATGTGAGACACGATTGCTCCTGGAAGCACCAATTTATTCCCGAGAGAATGTTGAGCACCAAAGATACTCCATTTGGAGCTTGTTTTTTTCTTGGCAAAACTGGCCTTTGGGCAAGGAACTGCCCATGCATCGACCACTGACAAAATGCACAGTGTCTGGACAGGACAAGCAGGATACAAGAGAAAAAAGACTGTCAAATCTTGCCAAGACAGGATAAGACAGTTTTGAAAATTTTCCTGCCTCTGAAAAATGGTCTGTCAGTTACTCTAGGCCTTAGCCAAAGTTGGTTGTTCCAACATTGCAAATGAGACTTTGGGTGATTTCCCAGGTAGCCAGTTGTCTCTGTCATTTGTTGCACATTTTAGAAGTTAAATGATTGCACTTCCTGCTTACTCAAGTAATATTCTCAGGTCTTCGATGGGGTTGAAGACTAGATAGTTGTAGTTACTTTCCTCTCATGACTTGGCCAAGTTATTTATAATACAAGATTTAAAATCCTTATGATAAGATAATTATTGAAACATTTATTACGTTTCTTGTTCGATATTGTTTATGTTGGTTGTAATTCTAATTTTTTTTTTTTTTTTTTTGGTTTTTTCGAGACAGGGTTTCTCTGTGGCTTTGGAGCCTGTCCTGGAACTAGCTCTGTAGACCAGGCTGGTCTCGAACTCACAGAGATCCGCCTGCCTCTGCCTCCCGAGTGCTGGGATTAAAGGCGTGCGCCACCACCGCCCGGCCTTGTAATTCTAATTTTTATACCTGATATTTGTTCTATTGTATATAATTTGTATCTAGGTTTAGAACTTTCTTATTTAAACAAAAGGGGGAGGTGCTGTAGGAATTCCTACTGCCAGTAGCCTTTAAGTTGCCTGCCCACTTGGGCGTGGCCACTTATACTATAAATGCAGATGTAAAGCACGGGTCCGGCTCTCTTCTGGTGGCACGATTCGGTTCCTGTTCCCCACACTTGCAGAGGACTGTAATCTGTGAGTCTATCCCTAAATAAATAACCCTTTATTATACTCAGTTCTGAGCTAGTGTGGGATTTCTTCTTAGCGTCTTTCTTCAGGTGATGGTGGTGCATGTGCCTTTAATCCCTTTAATGCACTCAGGTGGCAGAGTACGCGAATCTCTGTGAATCTGAGGCCAATCTGATCTCCAGAGTTAGTTCCAGGACTACCAGGGCTGCTACACAGAGAAACCTTGTCTTACAAAAACAAACAAAACAAAAGATCTCATTAGCACTGACAAGCTTCAGATTTTCTAGGTAGTGGAGGATAGGATTGAACTTGAGTCTGCTACCTGCACATTTGGAGTCCCGGGATTGCAGGTGTGTGTTACTATGTGAAGGTGAAGGTGTAAGTCACAAACAATCCCACGCTAGTTTGGAATTATGATTAATATAATGGTTATTTATTTAAAGGGGAAAAAACTTACAGATCACCATCCCAGACAACAGCCCTCTGTGCAATCAGGAAGCGGAGCAGGAAGTAAGAGAGCGCGAGGAGGGAAGTGGCCGCTTTTGTAAAGGGAGAGAGACCACGCCCCAATGGGCTGGTATCTCAGCGGCTATTGGCTGGAGGAGCAGAAGGACCTCCCACAACAACTATGCCCAGTTCAAACAGCACTGAAGATTTGGTGTTGAGAGACTACATCCTTCTTATGCATAAGGTTGTGGGTTCAGTGTCTAGCAACACAAGTGTTCATTCAAGAGTGTTCAGATGAACACACATGCACACATGCACAAACATGTACACATACACACGATAAATTCAGTTACCCCTGTAATCCCACCATAGTGAGACTCTGTCTCAAAAACAAAACAAATCCAGATCCTCAGCCCCGGGCTGGAGAGATGGCTCAGAGGGTAAGAGCATTGCCTGCTCTTCCAGAGGTCCTGAGTTCAATTCCCAGCAACCACATGGTGGCTCACAACCATCTGTAATGAGGTCTGGTGCCCTCTTCTGGCCTGCAGGCATACACACAGACAAAATATTGTATACATAATAAATAAATATTTAAAAAAAAAAAAGAATATAACCAGATCCTCAGCCCTGTCCGTCACACTTCAGACACTCAATAGTCATATTGGTACATTTGCCAGTTTGATGTTACCTTTTTTTCAGATAGGGTTGTAGCCCAGGCTAGCCTCAAATTCAAGATCCACCTGCTTCTGCTTCCCCCGTGCTGGGATCGCAGGAGTGTGGTTACACCTAGCTTCCCAGTGCCTCTTTATAGCCTGTTTTCCTCACTGGACGCCCTGCCTCAGGCACCACGAAAAGACAGCAGAAGGCATTAGACTTAAACATGAGGATGCCCTGTGCCCCGAAAGTCCACTGCTGGGCATAGCCCTGCCAGAGTGAATGTTAGACCGCAAGACATATTCAAGAACCTTCTAAACTAGACTTGGTGGCACTTATCTTTAATCCCAGCAGAAATAGGAGAGGGAGGCATATCTCTGTGCATTGGAAGCCAGCTTGATCTACACCATAAGTTCTAGGCGAGGTATGGCTACCCACCCACCCCCCAAAAAAGAAAAAAAATGTTCTTTGCAACTTTGTATAGAATACCCTCACACTGGACCCAAACGCCCACCAGTATGCCACAAGGTTGTCAGTATGAAGTTCAACAGCCTAAATCAAGTCGTGCTGACAGAAGTCAGAATAATGTTCATTCTTAGGGAGCTGCGGTGGCAGGGCCTTGGGGAAGCTGCTGGGGTGCTGAGACATTTCTCAGCATGGTCGGGGGGTGTGTCACATGGTGAGAATCTGTGCAAGCATCCTGGAGTTACACGGTACTCACCGCAGCAGAGGGCCTTTTTTGAGAGCACAGTAACAGGTCTGTCTCTTCAATGTGCAACACTGGCCTCCACCCCTTCACAGTAACCAGGACTATCCGTGTTAGCCAACTCCAGCTGCCAAAACACAGAAGCACAGATGTGGGGCTGAGGAGCTGGCCAGGGGGAAAAGTGTTTGTCACCACAGCGTCATGACCAAAGCATCTCCAGAATCCACATAAAGTCAGCAATGACAGTATAATGCTGCCATCTCTGCTGAGATGGGAGGTGGGGTCAGAAGCTCCCCGGGAGCTCTTGGGGAAGCTAACAGGGTAAGCTCAGTGGCAAACTACAAGACACCCTGTCTCAAGCAAGGTGGAAAGTGAAGATCCACATGACCTCCTTATGTGCACTCTGGCGTGTGCACATTTTCATACAGACACACACAGAGATGAAAATATAGACAATGACTTAAGGCAACAGGCATTTGTTTTCTTACCACTCTAAACTAGCAGTTCTCAACCTGTGGGTCTTGACCCCTTGAGGTTCGAACAACCCTTTCACAGGGGTCCCCTAAGACCATCATAAAACACAGATGTTTACATTATGATTTATAACAGTAGCAAAATTACAGTTATGAAGTAGCAACAAAAATAATTTGCTGTGTGGCGTTAGCACAACGTGAGAAACTGTATTAAGGGGTCACAGCATTGGGAAGGTTGAGAATCCTGATCTATAATGATGTCGCAAGTCCCAGGCTCTACCGTGCTCTGGCTTCTGCTGAAGGCTCTTCTGTGGCTTCCAGAAGGTCGCCTTCTTCCTGTTTAATCACAGAGCCTCTTTGCACTCACAGTGAGAATGGAGGATGAAGATGTCCAACATTGAGTTCTCAGGGATCTCTGCTTTTGTTTGTTTCGGCGTCGCTAAGTTCAACAATAAATACAACCGAAGCCATATGGTCCATCTTCTCTTTAAGACAGGGTCTCATCAGCAGATCAGCAGGTGTTGGTCCTCCTACTTCTAACTGCGGGTGCTGGGTTGTAGTTGGATTTTCTTGTTGGGCTTTCTTGGGACTGTCAACCCCCAAATTATGACACGGAGACTGATTACTAATTGTGAACGTGTGGCCTCAGCGTAGGCTTGTCCCAACTAGCTCTTATCACTTAATAACCTGTTTCTATTAATCTGCATTTTGCCACGTGGCTCCTTTTCTTTCCTCCATAATGTACGTCTGCCTCCCTCCCTGTCTCGCTGGTGTCTCCCACCTCTTTTCTTCCCAGAGTTCCTCTCTCTCCCCAGAAGTCCCGCCTATTCGCTTCTGCCTAGCTGTTATCCCTTCAACTCTTTATCAAACCAATCAGAATATGCCGTAGGGAGAGACACATCTTTCCATGGCACAATTTACCACTGGAAAACGGCATCACATGCTGTTCTTGATTCTAACACAAGAGGGTAGTATAACCAACACATTTGGTTAACCTGGATCGTGGCATACCTTGGCAGGGCCTGCCAAAAGGTACCCACTTTGCTTTTAGTTATCAATACCCACATCTAGCTTCACATGGCCTCTGAGTGGTCAAAAGAACTGATGTCCTCATGCTTCTACCGCAAGAGCTTCACCTACTGAGATATCTCCCCATGCCCCTTTTCTCCCTTTTTCTGTGCTATTGACAATCAAATTCAGGCTATGCTACAATAACAATGGGTTTTTGATCCTACTGCACGTACTGGCTTTGTGGAAGCCTAGGCAGTTTGTATGCTCACCTTACTAGACCTGGATGGAGGTGGGGGGTCCTTGGACTTCCCACAGGGCAAGGATCCCTGATTGCTCTTTGGGCTCACGAGGGAGGGGGGCTTGATCGGGGGAGGGGGAGGGAAATGGGAGATGGTGGCGGGGAGGAGGCAGAAATCTTTAATGAATAAAAAACAAAACAAAACAAACAAACAAAAAAAAAAAAAACAAATTCAGGCTATGCTATGCTAAGCAAGCCCTCTGCCACTGAGCTATATACCCCGAGCCCCAAACCATCGCCGGCATAATGGATAATATGTTAGGCTATAGTCATTCTGTGGGAGTCTATCTAGCAGTGAGAATTAAGTAATTAAAATGAATTGCTACAATTGGGTACATCTCATAAGAGTAATGTTAAACTAAAATGCAAACTTAAAGTCATCGGAAAGATGGCTCAGCAGTAATCACCTGGATTGCTCCTGATGACACTATTGCCCTCTTCTGGCTTATGCAGGTACTGCACCTACAGGCACAAACACAAATCAACCAATCAATCAATCAATAAAATATTTTAGAATATAAAACAATCAAATAGTTAAACACTTAAAACACACACTTCACCAGGCATAGTGGTACATGCCTTTAAACCCAGCACTTGAAAAGCAGAAATAATCTCTGTGAGTTTGTCACCAGCCAAGGCAACATGACAATACCTTGTTTCAAAAACAACAAACAAGCCAGGCGGTGGTGGAACACACCTTTAATCCCAGCACTCAGGAGACAGAGAAAGACTGATCTCTGTGAGTTGGAGTCCAGCCTGGTCTACAGAGCAAGTTCCAGGACAGGCTCCAAAGCTACAGAGAAACCTTGTCTCGAAAAAACAAACCAAACAAACAAAAACACAAACAAATAAATAAACACACACACTCAAAATACTTCATGCCTTTTAATTTCATTTGTATTAAGTTCACAAGCAAGCTTGGTTCACTCATGCTGATTGACGGTGCTGGCTTCTCTCAGGGCAAAGGCAGGGTCTGAGAGGAAGCGTCAGGAGGGTTCCCAGGGGCAGAAAGATATCCAGCTTCATGTGCTGAGCTCTCAGTGCACTGTGTGTTCACTTTGCTAGACTTCAGAGCGAGGCCTGGAGAGGTGGCTCAGCACTAAGAACACTTGTTGCTCTTGCAGAAGACCTAGATTTGATTCTTGGCAGCCACATGGTAGCTCGCAACCATCTAAAATTCCAGCTCCGGGGGATTTGATGCCCTCTCCTGAACTCTCTAGGCAGCAGGCACAAAAGTCGTGCACAGACCACAGACAGACAAGACGCCTGCACACATAAAATAACATAACACCAACTCACAGAGCTACACACAGGACTTATGGCCTTCCGTGGGACATTTGGTACCACCTATTTGGTAACCAAAGGCAAATGGGCCTCTTCTGCCTACCTGGAGGTCAGCCTGGGTGACGTAGCCCTGTTTCTAAACAGCGATGACAAATCCTCCAGGCTGTGCCATCTCTGTGTGCCCGTCCTGACCATGTTTCTCCTTCTTCCCCAGCCTGATGAATTACTCCCATAATAAAGACTTCATAATTTTATGATGTCTATATGCCCATCCTAACAAGACGTGATATTGTTTTGTGTGTTTGTACAGCTTATTTAAATGAAATCAGATATCATGTGCTCTTGGACTTTTTATATCACATTTATGCGTCTGCTAAGTTGCTGCCTGCAGCTGCAGCTCATTCAGCTCCCTGGCTCTTTGCCATCTCACCAGGCACGCACCATATCCAGCCATTTGCCGGCTAAGGCTCATCCACTCTTCCAGTTTCTTCCCGATTACAGTGTCCCTCCTCTCAACATTTCCCACATGCTTCTCTGTGTGCATGAGCAAGAATTTCCTCAGGCACACGCAGGAAGAGAGACAACTGAGAGCTGTTGGGGTTCTGCATCACTGCTGGGGTGCCAGGTGCAGTTTGAGCAAGCCTTATACAAAATGCTTGGGGTTATAAATGCTTTCAGTTACTCATGTGTTGACCGGAATATTTGCGGGCTGGGGCACAGCTCAGTTGTTAGAGTACTTTCCCAGCATCCGTAAAGCCCTGATTTGACCTCTGACACCACATACTCTATATGTGGTGATACACACCTGTGATTCCAGCACTCAAGAGGTGCAAGCATGTCTGGGTGGTGGTGGCGCACGCCTGTGATCCCAGCACTGGGGAGGTAGAGGCAGGCGGATCTCTGGGTTCTAGGCCAGCCTGGTCTACAAATCGTATTCCAGAACAGCCAGGGAGGGCTACACAGAGAAACCCAGTCTTGAAAAACAAAACAACAAACAACAACAGCCAAAAACAAAAACAAGTGGTGGAAGCAGAAAGTTCAAGGCTGGCTTGAAATATTTAAGGCTGTGTCCAAAATAATAAGTAAAGACAGTGAAAAGGCTTTGAGATGGCTCTGTGGGTAAAGTCCCTGACGTGCAAATATGAGGACTTGAGTTCACATCCCCCATAGAAAAGCCAGGGATGCATAGGGCTGGAGAGATAGTTAAAAGCACTGTCTGCTCTTCCAGAGAACTCAGGTTCAATTCCCAGCACCCACATGGCAGCTCACAACTGTCTATAACTCCAGCTCTAGGGAACCCAACACCTTCTTTGGGCCTCCACGTGCACTGCACAAACAAGATGCAGACATACATGTGAGCAAAGCACCTGTACACATAAAATAAAATAAGTGTTTAAAAGCTGTCACGGTGACATGTGCAGGTAGCGCCAGGTCTGGGGAGACCCCTGGGGTTTACTGACCATTCAGTCTAAACTGAGAGCAAGACCCTGCCTTAAAAATGAAGGTGAAGAAGGAGGTTAGAGAGATGGCTCAGGGGTTAAGAGCAGGCACTGCTCCTCCAGAGGACCTGGGTTTAATCCCAGCACCCATATGGCAGCTCACAACTGTCTGCAACCCCAGTTGTAGAGAATCCATTGCCCTCTTCTGACTTTTGTGGGCCCCAGACATGTTGTACCCATGTATACCACACACACACACAGAGAGAGAGAGAGAGAGAGAGAGAGAGAGAGAGAGAGAGAGAGAGAGAGGATCAGAGACAGAAAGAGAGAGAGAGACCTTGAGGATGAGACTGGATTTTAAACATAAAAGTTGACTCATGTCATGAATATTACATATAGGCATGT
Organism: Chionomys nivalis; assembly: GCF_950005125.1. Lineage (NCBI taxonomy): Eukaryota > Metazoa > Chordata > Mammalia > Rodentia > Cricetidae > Chionomys > Chionomys nivalis. The sequence goes on from NC_080091.1 coordinate 35,938,814, forward strand.
CTACAGCTTGCTTACACAACCTGGCATAGATTCTATGCAAGGTGTGTTGTGGCCACAACCTGTCACTGAGGCCAGGTATGGAATTTGCTGTCCACTGCATCATTTCAAACTTGGTTTTGGAGCATTTCATATTTTTGGTTCAATCTGTCCTATGAAATTGCTCTCCAAATCCCAGTTCCATACCACACCAGCACTTGTCAGACTTGATTTCTTTATATTTTGGAGACAGGGTCTCACTGTGTAGTCCTGATTAGCCGGGTACTTGTTAGACAGACTGACCTTGAACTCAGAGATCTACCTACCTGCCTCTGCTGAGATTAAAGACATTCATTACCATGCTCAGCCCTTATAGTCAGATTTTTCAATTCTTGCTAGTTTCCTGGCTGTTTCTCTGTAGACCAAGCTGGCCTTGAACTCAGAGATTCTCCTGCCTCAGCCTCCCTAGTGCTGAGATTAAAGGCATGTGCCGCCACTAGTCAGCATATTTATGGAAGATTTTATGGGTTCCCAAACACTGACTTTCATTGATTACATGTTGCCAAAAATCTTCCTATCTGTGGCTTGTTTAATGATGTAATTTGTTTAACAAAAGATTTAAAGATTGATATTTATTGTTTTTTTAAGTTATATGTAGGTGTATGTCTGTACTGAAATAAGCACAGGTGACCTTGGGGGCCAGAGGTGTTAGATCCCCTAGATCTGGAGTCAGACGGTTATAAGCCACCTGATATGGATGCTGGGAAGCATAAGCAGCTCCTCTGCAAGAACAGCGAGTGCTTTTAACTGCTGAGCCATCTCTCCATCCCCCTAACAAAAGATTTTAAATTGAATCTGTCTCTGTTTCTTTGATGGTCGGACTTATTTAAGAACTCCATAGGAAACTGAGGTAGGTCAGCAGTTAAGGGCTTGCCTTGCAAGCATCAGAACCTGAGTTTGATGTAAAAAAGTTGGGCATGGTGGTACTCTTGTAATCTCAGCATTTGGCAGGCAGAGACAGGGCAGATCCCTGGGCTGGGCAGTCTAGTTCACTTGGCAGCTCCAGATGAATGTGAGAACCTATCCCCCCAAACAAGATAAACTATAGCTGAGGAATGGCGGTGTCCTCTGGTTTCTGCATGCATATGCATACATGTATATGTTTACCTCCCCCAAGTATACCTGTAAATACACGAACATACAACACACACAAACACACGTAGATGTATACAAACAACATAAAAGAAACTTTTCAGAATTATGCTCTGCAGTAGACCCTATGCTGTGTTCACTGCCCAGCAACACACACACACACACACACACACACACACACACACATTTTGCCAACCAAATCAAAACAGTATTTGCTTCCATTTCTTTCCTTAAAGTTTTTTTTTCAAATATAAGTCTTTAGTTTTCTTTCTTTTCTTCTTCTTTTTTTTTTTTCTTTCTTTTTCAAGAAAGGGTTTCTCTGTGTAACAGCTGTCCTCAAACTTGCATTGAAGGCCAGCCTGGTCTTGAACTCACAGAGATCAATAGTTTCTGCCTCCCAAGTGCTGGGATTAAAGGCGTGTGCCACCACCCCCAGTTCCTAGTGTGCTTTCTATTTTGCAATAAACACCATGACCAAAAGCAGGCTGGGAAGGAAAGGATTTATTCTGCTCACACGTCCCTGTCACAGCTGCTCACTGGGGGAACAGAGCAGGAACTTGAGCAGGAGCAAGGCAGGAGCCATGAGGCTTGGTCAGCCTGATTCCTTACGTACCCCAGGACCACTCGCCCAGGGGTGGCACTGCCCACAGTTCAGTCTGATAGACAAAATTCCTCTACTGATCATCCCTCTTCTTAGGGGATTCTAGTTTATGTTAAGTTGAAAAAAAATTGCCAACAATTAACTTTTTGTCAACTTGACAAATACATCACGACAATTCATAACCTGTTTTTCTTACCTTATGTTAATATTAGAAATACAACTTTAAAAGCACCGTAATCTTGGGACTGGAAAGATGGCTCAGCGGTTAAGAGCACTGACTGGACTTCCAGAGGTCCTAAGTTCAATTCCCAGCAACCACATGGTGACTCACAACTATCTATAGTAAAATGTAGTGCCCTCTTCTGGTGTGCAGGCAGAACACTGTATACACAATAAACAAATCTTTAAAAAAAAAAAAAAAGTACCACAGTCTTTAAAAATTCCAATGGCCTAAAAGTTTATTTTTTTTCTTCTAGTCTGAGGTAGCACACATTTTTAATTCCAGCACTTAGGAGGCAAAGGCAGGTGAATCTCTGTGAGTTCTAGGCCAACAAACTAAGTCAGGGATACACAAAGAAACCCTGTCTCAAAAAAAAGTTTTTTTTGATTATTTTCTTTAAAATACTCAAAGTCTCTTAACTCTGGGCTCCTGCAAATCAAAAACAAGCTAAACACTTCCTTATTCCAACAGAGAAGAACCAGAGCATAGTTAAAATCAGATCAAAGCAAAACCAAAATTCAACAGTATAACCATCCAGTGTCCAACATCTGGGACTCATTGGTTATCTTCTGGGCTCTGCAGTGTCCACCGTCTGTCATAGGCTCAAGAGAGCCTATTGCACACCTGCTACCATCCATGGTGGTTACCAGAGTCCTGAAGCCTCCAGTATGCGGGATCTCTACTCTAAGTAAGGTTGAAGCCTCCAGTGTGCTGGGTCTCTAAGTGAGGTTGCACCTTCACCAATGGTTTCCTGGCTTCTCTGCAGGAGAGACTCCAATGCTGCCACATGGTACCAAGCCTCAGCTTCTCTCCATGACCCCTTAACCTTCAGGTTACTGCAACCGAGGCTACACTTTCACTGCTGGCTTCCCCTGGGCTCCCACAGAGACAAACCTCAGCTGTTCTCCATAGCTCACCCCTTATGCCTCAAAACTGTTACCATTGTAGACTCTTACAGAGTACAAAGTTTGTCCATCAGCTTGACATCCGGCCTTGGCCATCCTGGACCACAGCTTCAGTGTGCTGACCCTGAGAAGATACTCCCAGAGGATTTCACCTCGCTGATGATGGCGGGCTCTTCTTAACCACAGCTGACTTCTCAGTTCCAACTAACCAGCCATTGTCCTAGTAAACAGAGGTTTTGCTTCAGTGACGCTGGTCTCTTGTTAATCACAGCTGATTCTGAGGTCCCAGCTAACCCAAATCACATATTATTATTATTATTATTATGATTATTTTGATATAGCACACAAAGACCCTAATAGAATATTTGTTTCTGAAACTTTACAAGCCAGGTCTCCATTATCTGCAATTCTTTCCACACTCATGTCTCCCGAGCCCCCACAGAACAGTCTATTAAATCTCTGAGCGCACTCAGTGGTTTTTCCAGAGCAGGATTCCAAACACGTCCACAATCCTCCCCAAAACCATTTGGTGAGGTCTGCCACAGCAGTGGTCCATTTTCTGATACTAGAAAGCCCAGTGTAGTTCCAAAATATGCACCCGATTAGAATAAGCAAACACAACCGATTCTCAAAACGGGTTTTTGCACAAATCATTAAGATAAGGATCTCATTTATCTAACCTCATCCTGGATTTCCTGGCTGGATCTTGAGCATAATCTTAAAAGTCCTTATAAGAGACGGAAGAGAAAAAGATGCATAGAGGTGTGGTGGTTTGAGAGAAAACGGCCCCCAAAGGGAGAGGCACTATTAGGAGGTGTGGCTTTGATGGCGTAGGTGTGGTCTTGTTGGAGGAAGTGTGTTACTGTGGAGGTGGGCTTTGAGAAATTTCCTCCTATGCTCAAGCTATGCCCACGACACAGTTCACTTCCTGTTGCCTACAGATCCAGATGTAGAACACTCAGTTCCTTCTCCAGCACCATGTCTGTCTGTACATCACCATGTCCTGCCATAAGGCTAATGGACTAAACCTCTGAGAATGTAAGCCGCCCCACTGAAATGTTTTCTTTATAAGAGTTGCTGTGGTCATGGTGTCTCTGCACAGCAGCAGAAACTCTAAGACAGGAGGGATGGAGAAACCCATCTGAAGACAGGAGAATACCAGAGTGATGGAGTGACAAATAAGGACCCCTGGCAACCACTACAAGCTCAGAGAAAGAAAGACGTGTCCTTCCCTTCGAAGGAAATGTAGCCCTGGTGATACTTTCATTTAAATCCTCCATCCTCCAAACTGTGAGAGAATAAAATTCTATTGCTTAAAGCCACCAAATTTGTGACAACGTTCCAACGCCCAAGGAAATTATTCCAGGTAGCTTTGCTGGGTGGGATGGTACAGATCTGGAACCCTAGAACTCAAGAAGCAGAGGCAGGAGGATCAAGGGTTCAAGTCTAACATGGAACGTATCATGAGAAACTGTGTTAAAAAAAACAAAAAAGGAAAAGAACAGAAAGAAGATGGTGGCAGGAAAGAAGGAAGAGAGAGAGAAAGGAAAGAAGAAAGGCAGGTGCCTGGATTTAAAAGCTGTGACTAGGGAGCCCAATCGAGAAGGCTGGAGAAGACAAAGAGGGCGGTGGGAGGAAACTGTTCAAATCCTCTGCCCAGAGCGGCCATTCCTCCTGCAGATGAGTAGAGTCCTTACTCCAGGTGTGGGAGCTAAAGAGTTGAATGAGTGACAGGCCAAGCCGAACCAACTTCGGCTCTCAATGTCCTCAAAGGAATGAACAAACCTATCAAGCACCTCCAGATGTCTTATCCATGAGAGAAGGAGCAGGGAGGTCTGGGAGGTCTGAGAACAGACCTCAGAATCAGAGGCATTAGGCTGCCTTGGGGTGAGCTCTTGGTAGTGCAGTGTTTTTCTGGAAGCAAAAACGGAGTGGGGAGATTTTGGGGGGTAGGGAGGAAATAAAGACAGAGGAACCAAGGCTGGGCGGTGGTGCATGCCTTTAATCCCCGCACTCAGGAGGCAGAGGCAGGTGGATTTCTGTGAGTTTCTGTGAGTTCAAGGCCAGCCTGGTCTACAGAGTGAATTCCAGGACAGCCAGGGCTACATAGCGAAACCCTGTCTCAAAAAAAAAAAAAAAAAAAAAAGCACCAAAGAGCTGGAGGGTGCCTGGTTTCCTGGTGGCCCCAAGGGAAGCCTACTAATCTCCAAGAGAAGGGCTAACCGGAGCGTGGCTACATGCAAGGTCAAGGGGCAACAGGGCAAGAGTAGGTGCCAGCGGGCTAAAGGACAATTCCGGGAGACGGCAGTGGGAGGGCTCCCGTGTCTTTGGGTGTCTTTGATCTCTGAGCCACTTTGGCCCGGGAAAGAGCCATGGGTACCAACGGGGTCGTGTCTGTTTAAACAAAATTAAACACTGGCAGTAAATCATTAACTCGTGGAAGAAACAAGCAGGGGTATAAACCACATCTCCCACACAAGGGCTTACGGCCATGAGACGGGGAAGGACGCTTATCAGTAGTGGCAGCTATTCACCCTTCCCTGAGCCAGAGCACGGGGCTGCCGAGCACCTTTCACAGTGGCGTCTCAGTGCCAGGTTCTGTGGGAACAGAGCACACAGCAGATTAGAAGCTACCCTGTGCTCACAGCTCTCATCGTGAGTACCCAGCTGCAAGTGGCAGCCCATCCAGCACCTCACGCCATCCTCAGGATGACCCTCTGATGTAAGGCAAGGATCAACTGCATTTTCCCGGCAAGAAAATCCAAGATCAGAGAGGGCGAGCACTTGCCTTGTTCACACAGCTTGTCAGTCACGGAGGGAAAAAGCAGGCGTTTCTTTGATCTCTGAGGCACTTTGAACCTGTGACTTTCCCCTTAGCAAAAGGGGGAGAACTAGTTAGAGAAGGTGTATAGGAACATACCAGCAGGGAAGGACGCTGGCTCTCCCAAATAACGGACAGAGTCAGCAAAGCTGTGGAAGGCAAGACGACAACTGTCTTTTTCAGGCATTTATTTCCTATTGCTTTTGAATTTTATTTACATGTGTAACATGAGCTTGTGGGTGCAGTACCTAGGGAGGCCAGAAGGAGGTGTCAGATCCCCTGGAATTAGAATTGCAAGGGGGGGACGACTGAACTCAGGTCCTCCAGAAGAGCCGTCTCTCCAGCCTTCACTGGCTTTCCTGGGACCCGATAGCCTCCCAACACCACTTCTCACTGAGTGTTCTTTGTATTCATCCTTCTACTTGGGGCTTAAGAGCAAGGGGTACGGCGTCAGATATGGGTGCAGTCTTGGCTTCACCTCCATGTCGCTCTGTAACTTCAGTGGAGCCCACTTCCCCTTCTTCTCTAACTATAAAGTGGGAATACTACATGCCTCGGGTAGAGATCAAAGGAGGGAACCTGTGCCAAGCGTTTGGCCTAGTGCCTGGCACACAATAAATACTCAATAAACACAAGCTGTTATCATCTCACACGGAGGAAACTGCCTCCTCAGCCTTCCTGGCCCCCACACAAATTTGCATGCATCTCCCGCTCCGATTCCCTCAGTTGGGGAACCTACTATAGCAAGGCAGGGAGGCGAGGTCATTTCATGCAAACAGCGTCAGGTGCAGCTGGACAAGTTGAAAGCAGAGCGAAGACGCTGAGCAAACTGGTCAGAGGTTTCTGAGTTGAATCTCAACTGCAGGGTCTTATGATCACAAAACTGGTTCGCCAACCTTTACAGATCTTTCCATCGGGAGTCTCTGGGGCACCTGGAGGACGTCTTGCAGAGGAAATCGTAGAATGAAAATGGGGGAGAGTGCCTGCTGCAATTGAGGGAGCTGCTGTGTGCTTGAGAGGGGTGCGAGGGGGGTGTGTGTGCAAAAAAGACCAGAAGGATGTTCTGGGATCCAATCAAGGAAAAATTGGACTGTTAGACTTTTATTTTGTCATACACTCAAGAGTCGGTCATTCATTTAGCAAATATTTATTGTGTGCCAACTGTATCTGAGGCAGTTTGCCAGGGATTAGCTACGGAAGCAAAAGGCACAGTCCTGGTCCTCAGGAAAAGTGGCCTGGGAGGGGGAAACACAGCAGGTCAGAAGAGGCTCAAGGGGCTAGAACCGGAACTCAGGCACCTGCCCACTCTGGGGTGGGGAGCCAGGAACCGCTAGGGGAGTCGACTCCCGGAACTGTTGTTGCCTTAGCACCGCTGTCCCACGTTTTCTAAGCAGGAGCTATCAGCCAGGATCAGCCCTTGCACTCCTGGTCAGTCCCCTAAGTACCAGAAAAAGGCTGTTAAATCCAATCTAGACAATCAGCAGATACCTTCCCGCGGGCCGTGGTGACGTCAATTAAGTCTGCCCAATGACAGTCAACCAATGTCTTGGGCGGGTCCCAAGAGGAAAGTAGCTCTTTTCCTGGGCACCCAGGGCAACGTGAGAGACTTGCTCCAAAGAGAGGTGACGCCTGTAGTAAAATGACGTCACAGAGGTAAGGACCACGAGCTTGAGAGAAGTGGTACCTGATAGCACCCTTTGAGACCCTCAACCCTGCTGGGGTTTTTTTGTTTGTTTGTTTGTTTGTCTGTTTGTTTTATTTTTTTGTTTCTTGAGACAGGGTTTCTTTGTGTAGCCCTGGCTGTCCTGAAGCTCACTTTGTAGATCAGGCTGGCCTTGAACTCAGAGATCTACCTGCCTCTTCCTCCCTAGTGCTGGAATTAAATGGGTGTGCCACCACGCCCGACTGAACCTTGGGCTTTTATACCAATCATTAACCCCCTCCCTCTTTTGGGGGGAGAAGCAATCTAAATTGGATTTCTGTCACCGCAAATGAACAGGTTTCAATATGTTCTGCCTCTTTCCTAGACTGCTCATACTTCAATTTATATATATATATATACATATATATATTCATGCGCATTAAAATACACATGCAATTATTTTCTCTTTGCACAAAAAAATTAAAAACAATACTCATTACCCTCCGTTGCTTTTTTTTTTTTTAATATGTGTATGTGTGAGTGTGCATATGTGTTCCAGACACGTGCAGGAGCCTGAGGAGGTCAGAAGATGTGTTGGGTCCCCTGAAACTGGAATTAGGGACTGTCATGAGGTAGCAAGTGGATGCTAGAAACTAAAGCTGAACTTCTGATCCTCCTGCCTCTACCTCCTGAGTTCTGGGATTACAGGCGTGCCCCACCATGCCTGGTTTACGAGGCGCTAGGCAAGTTACTTCTATCGACTGAGCTACAAACACCAGCCTCTAGACTTTTGCCACATTGACTCACTTACCTACTTATTTTGACTTTTTTTTTACTTTCGTTTAAAGACAGTCTCACTATGTAGCCCTAGTTGGCTGGAACTAACTATGTAGACCAGGCTGGCCTCAAACACAGAGATACGCCTGCTTCTGCCTCCCAAGCGCTGGGATTAAAGTTATGCACTGGGTTTATTTTTAAATTTTTGTTTGGTTTTGTTTTGTTTTGTTTTTCAAGACAGGTTTTCTCTGTGGCTTTGGAGCCTGTCCTGGAACTAGCTCTGTAGACCAGGCTGGTCTCGAACTCACAGAGATCCGCCGGCCTCTGCCTCCCGAGTGCTGGGATTAAAGGCGTGCGCCACCATCGCCCGGCCTCTAGTTGATTTTTTAAAAAAATATTTGAGTGCTTTGCCTAGATCTATGTTTGTGCACCGCCTGCATGCAGTGCCTTTGGAGGCCAGAAGAGGGCTTCAGATGCCCTGGAACTGGAGTTACAGTTGTGAGCAGCCCTGTGGGTGATGGGAATTGAACCCAAGTCCTCTGCAAGAGTAGCCAGTGTTTTTTTGTTTGTTTGTTTTGTTTTTTTACCTCCGTGCCACCTACCCAGCCCTCTGGTTGCTTTGCTAACTTTATAAAAAAGTATTATAGTGAATTCAGTTGGGGGCTCATATTCTCTTCTGGGTAGTATATTGTAAAAAAAAAAAAATCTGTCCATATTTTCTTTGTAGTTGAGGGAAATAGCCACGCAGTTATATTTATGAAATCTTTAAATTTGTCATTGCAGAGCAGAAGTCAGCTCTGTCTACCAGGTTGTCAGTGAGCTAATTTCAGAGAAGGCGTTGATTAATTCTGCTTTGTCACGGTCATTGTTGAGTCAATTGATCTGGTTAAAGGAGTGAAGTACTCTAAGTGGTCACATGTCACTCATACGTCCCCCCCCCCAGCCCCCAACACACACATCCAGGGTTTTCCTATGTAACCCTGACTGGCCTCGAATTTACAGATATCGGCCACCTCTGCCCCCCAAATGCTAGTATTAAAGGCGTGAGCCACTACTCCCAACAACCTATAACCTAAGTCTTGTGTTTGACTGCTTTGTGTTTAGGCCAGGAAGGGGTGGAACAGGATGCTGAGTTGATAATTCGCGTTCGTCATCTGCTCCCCCGCATGCTGGTGTTTTCTAGGCATGGTGAAGGGAACACACATTTCTACACTAGCCTCCAAATGCTCGCTGGGCAGAACCAAGTAGGCGGCCTTTATTTCCTCGGGTTTCTTCTCCCTTTCTCTCCTAATAGAGGTCAACCCACAGAAAAGCAGCCTGGCTTGTTTCTCTTCAAAGGTCTAATGACCCCCCCTCCACCATCAGCCTTTCTTGGCCAAGTGGGCCTGTGGTTACTCTTCCACTTCCGTTGAATGCCTGTGCGTGCTGGGCGAGAACTGCTGCCCAGGGGCACAGCTATCCCTCCCACGTAGTGTGGTGTTCACACTTAGTGGGGTGGTCACACTTAGTGGGGTGTTCATACTTAGTGTGGTCTTCACACTTAGTGTGGTCTTCACACTTAGTGTGGTCTTCACACTTAGCTCTAGAAATCGCTTCTCGCTCTATCAGCACAGCCCAGACAAACCTTATTGCTCAAGACAATCCGCATTTCTGTGTCTTTTGAACCAAAAATGACCTGTAAATATATTTAGCCCCGTAATAAGACAAATCTCCAAAACCGATTGCAAAAGCTTTTCTTTTTTTCTTCTCGTTCTCTGTCTCAGCTTCTTCTGAATAAATTAGAGGAGCTATGTGTCCCGAGCTTACATTCCCCAGAGCATCTAGGTGCTGGAGCAACCTTCTTAAAATGGCCAGGCATTCATTCCCCAGGCCGCCACTCCCAAGGGAGTTTCTGTTTGAAGCCCCACTGTCGTTTACCATGGCATTTGCTGGTTATTTTTGCTTACACCTGGCCTACTTCACTCACTCCCATTCCCTGCCTGGCCCCTGGAGCATTGTTTGAGTTTTGTGACTCCTGGTTGGGTGGCCATTGCAAATCAGGGGCAGGTTGAAGCAGGGTTTAAACCACCGATGAGTCGGGGCCTAGATTGGCCTTCTGCCTCAAGGCTTGGGGGAGACAGAGATTGATGGCATACATCAAAGGCAGAGGAGACACTTCTAAGGGGTTTGAAAGAACTGCCGCTACTTGTCTGTATAACTACTATTGTACCTTTCAAGAGAATTATATGATGTTTAAATACAATAAATGAAGTTTCCAGAAATAGATATAAATGCTGCAGAAGAATGCTAGCATAGCTTAAATTTGAATTGCCTAAAAGAAGTAGGATAAGATTCAAAGTCTTAAAACCATTTTGTAAAATAGTTAATGTGTACTTACATTTTATGGAAATCTTTTATTGACTTCTTTGTCTGTCTCATATAGTAATAAATGTTTGCAGAAGTAGGGAAGGCAAAAGAAAAAAGGCGGCAGAAAGGTAATTGAATACAGGGAATACTTAATACAACTGTAGATTTAATCTTTATTTTTTAAATAATTGAAAAAAATACAGACAGTCCTGTGTGCCCACTGTGCAGTTTTCCCAATGGTGACATCTTCTTCCGTAACTATAGGCCAATCCCATTTGTCTTCTGGTGTCATGGCTTCATGTGGAAAACCTTATTGCTATTCTATGAGTTTATTGAATGAATGTTGTGTTTGCATATAGAAAAGGAATGTTATCATTTGTTGATTTAGTGGATTACTCTCTTCATTTATTTTTATTATTTTGAGAAGATAATAAATATATGCACAGGGAGCAAAATTAGTCAGTCATTCAGGGAAATCCATTTATTTATTTATTCTTTTTTTTTTTTTTTTTTTTTTTTTTTTTTTTTTTTTGGTTTGGTTGAGACAGGATTTCTCTGTGTAGCCCTGACTGTCCTTGAACTCACTTTGTGGACCATGTTGGCTTTGGACTCACTCTGCCTGCTTCTGCCTTCTGAGTGCTGGGATTAAAAGCCTGTGCCACCACACCTGGCTACTTATTTATTCTTAAAGATTTATTGGGTCTGGAAAAATGACTTAGTGGCTAAAAGAGTGTACTACACTGCAGAGGACCCAAGTTCTCTTTCCATGTTGTGTGGATCACAACTGCCTGTACATTCAGCTCCAGGGAATCTCCAAGGGCATCCTCCAAGGGCATGTGACACACACACACACACAAATACACACACACACACACCTCACACCCCTCCAAGGGCATGTGACACACACACATACACAGAGAGAAAGATGTTTACTTAATTAAAAATAATATATCTTTAAAAATATTTGCTTATATTTTAGGTGTATGTGTTTTGGCTACATGTACTTCTGTTCACCAAGTATACATCTGATGCCCAAGGAAAGAAGAAGGTGTTGGATCCCTGGGAACTGAAGTTAGGAATGGTTACGAGCCACCATATGGGCCCTGGGAACTGAACCTGGATCCTCTTTGAGATGAACAAGTGCTCCTAACTGCTGAGCCAAACCTGGAACCCCCATTTATTTCTTATACCTCCTTTCATACAAATATCCATGCATCTATTTTCCCCATCCATGACCTTTTTTGTTATAGCATCTTTTCACTTAGAAGTATATTTTGCAATAAAAACATATTCTATACATATATAGTACATACAAGGATGTGTACATATACATACTTTTTCTCACTTATGAGTATATTTAAATCATCCCATACAAGTTCATAGACTTTCTTTAAAATTTTGAGTTAGCATACAAAGTGATGAGTTTATGTAATTTTCATACTTGTGTGTCATTGTACTTTAATTTTCATTCTCATCCTCTGCTGCCTTGTCCCCAAATTTCTTTTTTTAAATAATTGTTTAATGTGTGTCCCCTTATGGAGTAAATAGATGCACACTGTCTGTGATGGATGGACACTGAAAATGTTTTCAACAGCTCGATTACAGCTCACACCTAGGATGGTTTACCCGGTGTACCATGTATGATGGCCACGGGTCACATTGACAAGTAGTTCCAAACAATGTTTCTGAAAAGCAGAAATGCCTAAAGCTGTTTCCAAAAGGTGCCCTGGACTTCTTCCCCATGCCACATCACATGCCAGGTGCACATGGCAGACCCCAAAGGCCACTTCTGAAAAAGAAAAACAAGAGCTGGGCAGTGGTGGCACACACCTTTAATCCCAGCACTCAGGAGACAGAGGCAGGAGGATCTCTGTGAGTTTGAGGCCAGCCTGGTCTACAAGAGCTAGTTCCAGGACAGGCTCCAAAACCACAGAGAAACCCTGTCTTCAAAAACAACAAACAAACAAACAAAGCCCTGTTTCTCCATAAGGGAAGGGATGCAGAAGGCTGCGGGGCCTTTCCCACATTGCCAGTGTTCTAGTGTTCTGTACAGCGACTCCCCAGCAGCAGCGTGTGTGGCACAGCTCTTGATGAGCACCTCACCCTTTGCACCCTTGCGTCGGTGCACTGTCCTCTCCGTTCAAGGGCTGTCAATTTCTCATTTAGTGAGTGCTGTGAGTCTTGAACGAGGAGACGTTGGAAGCATACCGAAAGAGTTGAGAAAATTGTAGATTCTCTTGGTGCTGCTGGTGATGATCTCAACACACACAGGGTTCGGTCAGTCCTGGTGAACCTCTGGCAGAACAGGGGCCTCTAGTCCTGCCATGGCCTCTGCCTGAGAAGGAAGGCTGGAAGTTACTTTCTCTCTCCCTTTTCTGCTTGCCAGATTTTGGGAAAACTTCATTACTTGGCAAATACCTCGGTTTCTAAGTAACATCAGCTTTTGGAGAGGCAGATCACGTTATTTCTGTTTTGCTAGGATGTGTCTTATTGATCATCTCTTGAAGAAGAACTTAAACAATCAAAGTCAGCAGGTATGGTAGGCAGCACATACCTTCAATCCCAGTGCCGGGGCCGGGAGCCTGCTCTGAGGTCAGCTTGGGCTACACAGAGAGCCACTGTTTGAGAAAACCAAATATGAAATAAAAGCCAGTTGCTTTTGTTTGTTAATTTTCATTTTTGAAACAGGGTTTCTCTATGTAGACAAGGCTGGCCTCAAACTCACAGATCCTCCTGGTTCTGTCTCCTGGATGCTGGACTTAAAGGTGTGTGCCACCACTGCCCGTCTAAGACCAGGTGCTCACAGAACAACGTGTGGGAGTTGGTGCTCTCTCTCCACCACATGGGTCCTGGGGAATGAACTCAGGTCACCAGACTTGGCAGCAAGTGCCTCTACCCCCAGAGTCACTCCACTAGTCCTCAATGAGTTTCTTTTCTGACCCCTGTGTGTGCTGTCATTGTCACTGAAGTTTTTATTTTGTTTTGTTGTTTGGTTTTTCGAGATACCGTTTCTCTGTGTAGCACTAGCTATCTTGGAACTCGCTCGGTAGACCAGACTGGCCTCAAACTCAGAGATCCACCTGCTTCTGCCTCCCGAGAGCTGGGATTAAAGGTGTGCTCCACCAATGCCTGGCTGTCACTGAAGTTTTTGAGAGAAGCATGGTTGTTCTTCTCCATATTCAGAATTTATTTTGGACTCATGAAGCCCAGTGCTCCTAGCAGCTGTTGTCAAGCTGCCTTCAGTGTCTGAAGAATGGGAGGAATATGTGTTGATGAGCTCATCCCTCAACCGCTTTCTCATTAGTTCATGCAACAAATATTTACTGAGTGCCTACTCTGGGCCAGACAGCTCCAGCCTAGATAAGACAATGGTCCTTGCCATTATAGCTTTCCTCTCTGTGGCATGTGTGCCTGAAGACACAGAGGACAGACAAAATAAAATGACCGTATTATTTAGTATGTTGGGTGATAAATGCCATGGGGTCAGAAGAAGCAGATCAAGGGAGACCGGGAGTAGGGGAAATGCTGCAGTTTAAGTAGAATAGCCAGAGAAGGCCTTTAGTGGGATTCGAACCAAGACTTCAAAGAACACAAGATACTCAACATAGTATTTTATCTGTGGAAAATCACCAAGAGCTGATTTTTTGAAGGTCTTCACTTTTTTTTTCATTCTTATGTTCGGCCTCCATGTATTCCTGTAGGCCAGAAGAGGGCACCAGCTCTCATTACAGGTGGTTGTGAGCCACCATGTGGTTGCTGGGAATTGAACTCCGGACCTTTGGAAGAGCAGGCAGTGCTCTTAACCACTGAGCCTTCATCTCTCCAGCCGGGTAGAGCCTTGAAGAATCCATTCAAGGTCGCTTAGTCCAACTTGATGAAGCCGATGTCCTTCACGTACTGCCGGAAACACTGGCGGCACGTGTTCAGCCCGTATTTCCGGATCAGACCGTGGCTGTTTGAGCAGACGCGGCAGGAGTAGGATTCCTGGCCGAACTTCTGCGGGTGACTCCAGTAGAGCTGCTGGTGACCCATGTTGCCTCACTGACAGCTGATGAGCCAAAAGGCAAGAGCTGATTTTTTAAAAGAGATTTATTTTATTGTGTACAGGTGTTTAGCCTGCATGTATGTCTGTGCATACAACACATGCATGTAGTGTCCTCAGAACCAGAAGAGGGCGTTGGATTTCCCTACATGTGGGTGCTGGGAACCAAACCACTGAGCCATCTCCAGCCACTATCGACTGACTTAAAAGATTTTGAAAATCATTTCTCTCTCTCTCTCTCTCTCTCTCTCTCTCTCTCTCTCTCTCTCTCTCTCTCTCTCTCTCTCTCTCTGTGTGTGTGTGTGTAAAAAATGTATGCCTCATATGAACAGAAGAGAGGGCTAGATCCCCAGAAGCTGGAGTTAAAGGCGATTGTGAGCTGCCTAACATGGGTGCTGGGAATGGAACCTGGCTCCTCTCTTAACCATCTTTCCTGCTTCACGACTCCATTTTGTTTGTTTGAGAAAGGGTCTCACTGTGTAGGTTGGCTGGCCTGAAACACACTCTGGACCAGGCTGACCTTGAACTCATAGCTCTACCTGACTCCATTCCACAGTGCTGGGATTAAAGGAGGGCACTACCACATCAAGCACGCAAAGACTTAATTAAATTTTAACAGCTGTATTGAGATGTAATTCATACACTATAAAATTCACCCTGTGAAAAGGTACAATTTGATGGGTTTCAGATATTTACAAAGCATATAATCATTATCTAATTC
Source organism: Chionomys nivalis (assembly GCF_950005125.1). Taxonomy (NCBI): domain Eukaryota; kingdom Metazoa; phylum Chordata; class Mammalia; order Rodentia; family Cricetidae; genus Chionomys; species Chionomys nivalis. Next base: position 35,954,017 of record NC_080091.1, read on the forward strand.
CAGAATATTTTCATTACCCTTAAGAGAAATTCATTAGCAGTCATACTATCCAATCCTACTTCCAGCTCAGCGTCTGGCAACCACTAACCTTTCCATCGCTCTAGATGCGTTGCATTTCATTCAGATCAAACACTATATGCTCCACTTATAGTATACTTTTGTGCCTCATTCATTCAATATTCAATATTTTGTTTCTTGGTAAGATCCCATTGTAGCCTTAATTTTGTCATTTAAAATGCAATTGAAGATTGAAACTTTACCATGTTAAAAAAAAGATTCCATTGTCCGGATAGACCATATTTGCTTATTCATTTTCACCAGTTGATGATGACCTCATACTTTTAAGAATTACGATGTCATGCATGGGCTGTTGTAATTGTCCTCTCCTTAAAGTCTGGATTGTGCCTTGGTGGGTGAAGTCAGAATCCTTGGTATTGACAGTGCTCCTATGTACTGATGAATTTGGCTTGGGGAAACTAACGACTCTCTTGCTTTGTCAGGTGCCTTCTGTGCCAAAGCGTTGGGTGGTCCAAATATAGTAACACAGTTCTAGGAGTTTCTTTTCAATTGTATTTTCTATTCCACACTCTGGCAAAACATTCCTTTTCAGTTTAAGCTGTAACTTCGTTGAGTTGATTACTTAAGGAAACCCTCAATGACTTTTCTTTTTGTCTTAATATTTTGGGTGCGGTAGCAAGTAGAAGCAGATCACCCTAACCAAATATTTAAACAAAGCCATTCAAGTCAGGGAGGGAAGATGGACTGAGGAAGCAGAAATTAAATGTGGCTTTTAAAGGAGGGTTTTGATTCTCATAGACTTGTTGAGGAAGGAAAAAGCCTGTTCCAAAAAGGCAAAGGGAATTAAAAGTTTATCTTCTGGGTGACTGGGAACGTCTGTGCTCGGAGCACGTGTCTTTGGTATGTTTGGCAGCCAGCAGTTTGTGCATTAAGCATGTTGGACTCTTCCGCCCTTCTGCATATGGTGAGATTCAAACGTTTCACAACTTCTTCTGAAGCGGGGGTTAGAGATCGTCTCCAGGACTGCAGAAAGATGAACTCCATTGGAATCCAGATAACTTCTTCGAGTTCTCTGCCACCTGTCCTCACTCTTTTAGTTGAGGGTAACTTTCAGAGCGACACCCACGCAAGAACTGGACATGTCCCGGCGGGTTGCAAACTGCCCCTGACGGCCGCAGGGGCCTTTCGCGGTCCATGGAGGTGGGGGCGAGCACCGAGTGCGGATGGCTGGTTTGCATCGCCGGAACTGTGGATGAAGCATCCTTCCACGCCCCAATGGCTCTAACTCCCGCGTCAGAGCAGGACGCGCCGAGCGGGCGAATAACCCGGGAACAGGTTGAGATCCTCATTCCCGGTCATTTCAGCAACTGCCAGGAGAAATGTCTGCCGCGGAGGGCGGAGCACAGATGAGGGGGCGGAGCGAGGAGAAAGGGGCGTGACCGAAAAGACGGCCAGGGCGGAGCAAGGGCGAATGGGCGTGGCCCATGCAGGGAGTCGGGGAGGGACTCAGCCGATGGGGCGGGGCGGGTGGGGCCTCGGGGCTCCGCCTCTCGCCGCAGGCGCGCCCGCCCCGCCTACCGGCTCCCCTCAGAGGTGGCCGCGGCCGAGCGCGGGGAGGGAGGGGAGAGCGGGTCACGACGCTGCGGGGGCGGGGATAACCCCTCACGTGGAGCAGATGAAAGGGCCGCGGCGCGACGGCCCGGGGAGCGGAGCAGAGCCTGCGACCCACAAAGCCGCCGCTGCCGCCGCGATGGTGCTGTGAGGCGACCGCCCGCGCTCGGTCCTACGCCGGCCCGCGACTATGCCCGGCCGCGCCCGCCCTCCGCGCCCTCCCGCCGCAGGACCATGAGGCCACGCTCGGGCGGGCGCCCAGGGGCCCCGGGCCGCCGCCGCCGTCGCCTCCGCCGCGGCCCCCGCGGTCGTCGCCTGCCGCCGCCGCCTCCGCTGCCGCTGCTTCTCGGACTGCTGCTGGCGGCCGCGGGGCCCGGCGCGGCGCGGGCCAAGGAGACGGCGTTCGTGGAGGTGGTGCTGTTCGAGTCGAGCCCGAGCGGCGACTACACCACCCACACCACCGGCCTCACGGGCCGCTTCTCGCGGGCCGGGGCCATGCTCAGCGCCGAGGGCGAGATCGTGCAGGTAGCCGCTCGGGCCCCGTGCTCCGCCGCCACAAGATGGCTCCGGGGGCTGCTCCCGCCGACCCCGCCGCGGGCTAGCGGGCGGGCGGGCGGGGGGGAGGCGCGGAGCCCGGCGGCATCCCTCGCGGGCGGGCTGGCGAGCGGGACGCGGCCTCCGGGGCACTGCGGCTGGGGCTAGCGCACGTGGGGGCTCGGCCTCCGGTGGGGGCACCGCGCCGGAGTGGGGGTGGGGACTCTGGGCTGGGCATGGGCGCCGGGGCGGCAACTCTGGAGTTGGCGGTACGTTTTTCTCCCTCAGGTGAAAGTCCCGGCAACTACCTGTTGAATGCCAACTTTGCAAAGGCGAGTTGAAGGATGGAGCGGCTGCTTAGGGTCGTGGGCGTTGCTTTCTAGCCATGCTGGCTCTGTTTTCGGAGAGGCCAGGTTGCCGGGGCGCACATCCTCGGGTGGTTTTTCTACCCCCCCCCCGCTGGGATCTACCGCCCGTCTTACCTGGACGCATACTCTCTGGCCGGGCTCTGGACAGGCACCAGCAGGAAAGGGAGCAGGCGGAGTTGGCTGGCGAGTGGGCATTGGGGGTGCACTGTAGTGGCGGTGGAAGGCAGCCTTCGCTGCGTGCTTCAGATTACAGGGGTATGAGAGAGACCGCAAGCTCGCCCCTGGGTCAAGGACTAATACCGAAAAGGCCTGCAAAGCCAGGGTTGCTCACTGACAGGGCCTCCAACTTGCTCCAAAATGCAAGAGGTCTGCGTTCCAAAGGAAGCTGGCTATGGAGAGCTTTGAGCTGTCCCCAGTCTTTGAGGAGCGACTCTGAACTGAAGCCTCTGCGGATGGATAGCTGCATAGATTTCCCGCTTCCTTGACCATGATTTTTATCAACTTGTTCTAGGGCCAGCGCATTTGTGGACTGTTAGCAGGCGCACCTCTAGTGGGGGCGATTTGAATACCGTTGGCTTGTCTTTTAATTTCGGGGGGCTATAAAGGCCTATAGTTTGGATCTTCGGTGCGTTGTTCTTGGGTGAATTATGAAGAGAAAAGGGACTGTGTGGAATGACTGACTACATAGCAGCTTTGAGTGTAGACAACATAATTCCCTTGCCTCTCCCGGGTGCAGCTTCAGAGCTCTGAGTTGATAGGACATAGGCCAGTACAGTGTGGCTTCTTAAAGGTGTCTGTCCTTCCAAAGCTAGAGGAGGTCCCGATGCCTGTACTTAAAAAGCATTGTTCCGCTGTGCTCTGTTCCCATCTATAGGAAACGAAACATACACTTGACCGATTTCTGTGACTACAGAGTTGCTAAATGTGATGGGACTTCTTTTTTTCCTTATAATGTTATTGTTACTGTCATTAACATACAAGCTTTAGAGAGGATGCTTTGCTGAAGATTCCTAAACATTGCTGTTGCAGGCTTTGAGAATAGTTTGAATCTTAAATCTTGCTTCTGTGACTCTTGTCTTTCTTTGAGGCTTTCGCTATGCCCTGGTGGCTTTAGAAATGTTTGATTTACAGCCTGAGGGGGAGGTGGCAGCTGAGGGGGAGTATGTTTTAACGTGGCACTTCACTTTTTGAAGGAGACTTTTGAAGTTTCAGATTTTTATCTGCAGTGTTTAAACTTGAGCCATTCTCCATGGCAGTTTGTCTGGTGAGCTATCCATTATGCATAGTGCTGTGCTTTGCAGATATTCTTGGGTGCACCATTTAATACAAAATTAGCTGTTTAAACACACCATTTGTAACTATTTTATCCTGCCTAGTAGAGAGATAATGTATGAATTTGGCAGGACTCTGGTCTCTTGAAGTTTTTGAAGTACTTATCTAACTCTTTTGTAGTCTATTAGACTAGCACCTCCCAAATTAAGTCAACAATTGCTAAGGGAAAAAAAAATGGCTTAAATGGTATTTAATAAGTTTACCTGTTAACCAATCACTGATGGTGTTCTTAATTTCCTTATAACTGTAGTAATATTGATGGGCATATCTGAGCTCTCTGAATAGTTAGTGCTTGGTACACTCTATAGCTTTAATAACTTTGTTGTGGTCATCAATGTGTTGAGCTCTGTGTCCACAGACGAGCACAGTGTGGCTTTCAGAGAGCTCTGTGTGTGTACACAGACTGGCATGCTGTGTGAATACTGCCAGACTGAAGAAACTGTTGTAGCTCCTGCCTACCAGCCCTGAAATAAGTTTTGTCCAGAAAGTCAGGTTTTAGGACTGCTGAGAGGGACTATAACAAGAGAGTGTGTAGTAAGAGCATGGAAGTGAAGACTGTGTTTAATTTCAGATTAATCATGTTTCCTAAGTACTCATTCAACTTTGGTTTTACCACCTAAAAAACTTCATGATTTGCCCTCTAGTGTGTCATAGTCTTTGTTCATTTCAATGCATGTTGCATTGTTTTGGTTATTTCCAGTGTGATTTTGTAGCAATTTTGTTTTTAATTGGGGGGGGTCTGTTTCAAAGTTTCTCTTTAAAAATTCTAAGATAAGAAATGTTTTGTAGTACTGATTTTGTTTTTCAATTTACCAGTGAAAGTGTGTGAATGAGTGTGTGTTTGTGTGTATACATGTGTACACAGTAGATACCTTATCATAGCCTGGCCATCCCAGAGACTTCTAGTTAGGATACCTGTTTAGTCTTTTGCATAAATTAGGATGGGAGAAAGCCTGGATGTATGTGCTTTTGTAGGAGTAGGGTTAGTAATTCAGATGAATGTATTAGGCATAAATAATTATCCCAAGGTCATTAGTCTGTATGAAGGGCTGTTTGCGTGTGTTTGATTTTTTTTTTTTTTCCTATTTTGTTATCTCCGGCTGTGAACAGTATATTTGGGTGTGAAATTAATTGCTTTTATTATCTTGCCGCTTTGCGTCTAAGTGGACCGATCATAGATCTAATCGCTATAAGAATTACAGTTTAACTGTACTTCTGAGTTGTGGACCTTTAAAGAGCTTTTAGACATACTGGTACATATTTCATCTTTAAACCAATGTGCTGCTGTTAATGAAATTATTATCTGAAACTTTTATACATGGTTGTGCAGTCCATGTGGTTGATGTTGTTAAATAAGGGGCTTGATTAAACACTGGCTAGTGGTATGTGGATTGGCTGAACAAACATGAAAATTTGCATTATTAGAAATAAAAGATTGTTTTAAAGTGGAAATGCCTATTTCTCCCATTGAAGTCAAATACTAAAATATTGAGAAATTAATTTGTAGAAGGAATTAGAATGATTGGTTCTGTGCAACTTTCAAATCAATTATTCCGGATCCCAGGTTAAATGTCTGATGGACTTGAAGCTAAGAACATGAAGAACTAAGGAAGTTCTTTTAGCTGTTAAGAGTGAAAGGAGAGCTGCATGGTGATTAGATAGTCTGGGTAACTAAAGGTATCACAGGGAATAATTGTAGGAGGCTAATTCCTCTGCCTTGTTTCCCTGTCAGTGTGTTTTTACAGTTCAGCATTTGATCAAGCACTTTCTTTTCATCTCCATTTGAGGTTAACTTAATAGGCCTGCCTCCAAAAATTGACTTGGTCTAATAGAACAATTGCATGCTGACAGCTGACTTGGATTTACGCAGAAAAGGGCCTGCCGACCATTTTGTCAGATGGTCCTTTATAGGTTAAAAGCAAGCATTTCATTGTTGGGGGGCAGGTTTAGTAAATTCCTACGATCTCTTCTCTGGTTTTATACCCTGAGATCTCCTGGCAATTCCCAGTAATTCTGACTGGGGATGGGAGTGCGGAAGAAGCAGTCTTAGCTCCATTGATGAGCCTTATTGTGTGTGTTCAGGGTACTGTGCCAAGCACATTATGCTTGTTCATTTTATCTTTCATTCATATAGAATTAGACAACGTGTTTACTCGGTTTTACAGAGGAAGAAACTGAGGCCAAGAGAGACAGGTTTGTTTCTCTAATGTGACAGCTAGAAAAACCTGAATTGAAACCATGACCTGTTCTTTGTCTTGTCAAATAGCTAACACTGGGCTTGTAAGGATTTTGACATTTAATACAAGCCTACTTCCCATAATTTGCTATTGGAGTTCTTTCAGGCCTGTGATCCCCTGAAATTATGCACATATTCTTGTGAATGGATGTGTTTATTTTCCTGATAGCTTCCCAAGAAGGAAAAGGAAACTCCCCTCTAGTACTTGTCTGTAACTAACTAGTACAGCACAAAAAATTTGAGTGGAGGGCTTGAGAGATTGCTCAATGGATAAAGGTGCTTGCTCTCAAGCCTGAGTCCTAAATTTGATCCTCAAAACCCACATGGTAGAAGAGAACGGATTCCTGAAAGTTGTCTTGTGACCTCTGTGGCACACATGCCCTTCCCATAAATGTTTAAAAAAAAAAAAAGTTGAGTGAGGTAATAGGTCACTCGGACTGGCGGGAGTTGGAGGGAAGCTGGCAACTTTGTAAGCCTCCATTGAGCACATTTATTTGATAGATGTCTGTCAAAACCGTATTCTTTTCAGAATACAGGGCTGCAGTTCTCTGAGACAGGCTTGTACGCAGAACTGACCCCTCCTGCCCACAGACATTTATATCTCAACTGAATTTGTGCATCTATCTCCTGCTAGTTCTGTATCATCCTTGGGGGAGATAAAAAAGCAACCAACCACTCGAGGAGTTTTCTACATTTAGATGAAGTACAAGAAGAGATGGAAATGAAAGATTTGAGATAGCAAAGAGTTAGACATGTTTCCTTCTACTATTCATTACACAGTGAAGCAAAACGGCTCCTGGTGTTGGAAGGCTGCAAGAGCAGCCCCTGCCTTCTGGTGGACCTAGATCTTCAGGGAGACAGGTCTGTTTGTTGATCATCCCATTGTTAGAATACCAATTGTCTTTTTATAGGGTATTTGTATTCCAGAACATGGTATCTAGTCTGAAAATGTCTTTCCTGGTAGAACACTGAGCTTTGAGAAATCCCTTATGTGGAACAGGTATTACAGATGGAATGGCGTTTGAAACTTTAGTGGTGGTGGGAGTAACTGTGAAGATCTGTTATTCATAATCATTAACCTGTGTTGTTAAGAGTCTGGCTTGTGGTGGATTCCTCGTCTGGAGAATATGGATTTGTAATTCACAGAAAAAATTTTAAATTAATCTTCATAATCAAAAGAACCAAATGTATGTGCTTAAATATAGCTCAATGCATAAGGGCCCTGGGTTTCATCCCTAGAAATGGAAGAAAGCAGAGTACCAGATGTAATACTTTAGTGCAGCAGATTTAATGCAAGGCTAGAAAGATGGAGTGCATTGTTTTGGGCCATGTGGTAAGAGTAGTGCCAGCTATGATTAACATTTAATTCCTTGCTTCTTAGGCTTGGAGCCTCTCTGTTCACCCTGGTGCAGTTAGACAGTGTCTCATGGAAGAGTGTGTGCAAAAGTATGGCTTATGATTAAACTAAGGAAAGTCAGGCATTCTTGAGTTATATATTGAATATAAGTGGTTGCTTTTCTCCTGATTAATTTAAATTTTGAGTCTTCCAGTATTCTGTCAGAGCTTTTAAAAGTAGCAATCAGGGATAGGCCATGGTGGCTTATACCTCTAATCCCAGTACTCAGGAGGCTGAGGCAGGTAGATCTCTGTGAGTTCAAGGCCAGCCTGGTCTACAGAGTGAGTTCCTGAATAGCCAGAACTGTTACACAGAGAGATGCTGTCTTGGAAAATAAACAAATAAACAGAAGTATCTCTCGGACTGGGGATATAGCTCATTGGGTAAAGTACTTGCATTATAAACCTGAGGACCTGAATTCAGATCCCCAGTACCAAGTGAAAAACTAGGCAGGTAGTGCATGCTGATACTCTCAGTGCTGGAAAGGTGGAGTTAAATGAATCCTTTTGAGTTCCTGGTCAGCCATTCCAACTGAATCAACAAGCTCTAGGTTCACTGAGAGACCCTGTTTCAAAAAAGAAGGTACGGAGTAGTTGAGGAAGGTACCTAACATTGACTTTTATGGTACTTGCATATACACATAACATGCGCACACACCTACAAAAAGTAGCTACTAATAAAACTTGGCACTGTGATTGTGGATGTCAAACATCTCTAATTCCAGATACTTAAGCTGAGGCAGGAGGATCAGATGAACCAGGAGTCCCAATCTAGCCTGTATAGCATAGTGAAATACACAAAAGACAACCACAAAAAAACCAAGCCTAAACAACAACAACAAAAAAAATCTAATGTTCAAATGCTTGTCATGTAAGGCACTAGGCACAGTGCTTTGTTTTAATTTGACAGACAAGGCTGATGGCAGTTTTTAAGTTAGGAAGCCAGGAACAAAGTGGTAAAGTCACCCGTGACAGTCACTAAGCGGGTGTGTAATAGATCTTACTGATGCTGAGACATATTTTGTTTTCCTGAGGTTGCTTTACATGGCGCTTTTGTGATAAGGTTATATGAACTGATGTTGGAATTCAGGTTTGGGTTTAGACCCAGAGCCATTGACTGAGAAATGAGTTTGTAATTTCAACCGAGAAAACCTCTACCCTACTAGAAATTTCTTTCTCTCTTGTCACTCTTTCCACAATCACAGAAGGCTCATTTCAGCTTGCTTTCCCCTTGAGCCAGGCTGCCAAATTTACAAAGACAGTGACTGGAACTATCTAGCTATTACTTGATGGCCCTTGTGCTCTTTTGGGCCATTGGCAAAGCTGGAATAGCTGAAGCAGCCTGGCCTTTAGGATGATTTCTGGTGTGAGACACAACTCCTTCTTGTGCTGTACCACTTTCTTCAGAGAAATTATGTCCCATGTACATTGCCTTTTTTTTTTCCACAGACTGCATATTGCCTGTTGATTTAATGATTGTAAGAACATGAAACTTGGGACTGGAGAGATACCTCAGCAGTTAAGAGAACAGGCTGCTCTTCCAGAGGACCTTGGTTCAATTCCCAGCACCTACATGGTGGTTCACAACTGTTTGTAACTCTAGTTCAGAGGATTTGACACCCTCACACAGAGACATACTTGCAGGGAAAACACCAAAGCATGTGAAATAAAAATGAAGTATTTTTTTAAAAAAAGTTGAAGCTCTGGACTGTCCCCCCTCTTTCCATTGACAAGACATTCAGTGGTGGTTTGTGTTCACCAGATCCTGGAGAGGGCATGGCAGGGAACATGAATAATGCTTCACTTCTGTCTGCAGGCAGCCTAGTGTGGGGACCAGATAGCAAGCAGACAGCACTACTTTACCCTGGAACATGTTCTGTCTGTAGAATTCTGTGGGACTCCTGGGAGAGGGAATTTGGCCTTGGTGCTGAGTTTGGGATGGTCAGGCCATTGTATGCCACAGCTAGTATGTGAATTTGAGCAGTCTCACCTTTTCCAACTAATTTTTTACCTGTCTCTGAGGTTAAAACTGATATACTTTTTGTGGAGATGTGCCTTTGTAACTGTCAAACAGAAAGGCAGGAGGCAGAGTGGAGGCTCTTTGTTCCCCTTGTAGGCTGAACTAGATGTTTTAGAATCTTCTAGCAGCTCTGTTGACTTACGATAGTGTGAAAAGACTAAGGTCAGCTGGCCCATTGTGTTCAAAGGAGAGCCTTTTATTTTTATTACTCCTTAAGATGTGTTGTAAGAGTTGATATTAATTCCCTTCTCTGTTCAGCAGCCAGGGTGATATGGTTATTTAGAAACTGACTGTGAGAGTTGACTTGGTGAAAGTAAACTTTGATGATACTAGAAGTTTGATGAGGAAATGTTGGAATGGGAACTTCTGGCTGCCTAAAGGCTGCTGCATTTTGAAACTGGAAGAGTAAAGATGACTGAATTTTAAGTACATGTAAAATCTGATTAAAACACATTTTTTTTTAATGAGGCTGGAAGATGACTTAGTTGGTAAAGTGTTTGTCATGCAAGCATGCAGACATGAGTTTGGATCCCCAGCATCCACATCCACAGCTGAGTAAAGTAGTATGTGTCTGAATCCCAGTGTTGGCAAGGAGCAGCTCCTTGGAGCTCACAGGCCAGCCCTTGCTAAATTGATGAAACCCTGTCTCAGAGAAAATGGAGAGTAGCTGAGGAACACACCATATCAATGTTCACCTTTGGCCTCCATGTACTTGCACAAATATAAGAACACATATAAGTACATATCACACACAGAGAAAATGCATTTATACAATACAGAAAATTATGAAAAAGAAAATCTTATTATCTACATATCACTGTATTAGCCTTTGTGCTTTTCCAATGAACTGAATGTGGTTTTAAAGAAAATTAGAAAAACCTAGTGGTGATAACCCTTTGTCTACTTTGAGTGTTTAATTGTTGTTAAATATTTTGAAACATTTACAGAAACCATGTCACAGGTTATTATTTTCTGTTGTTATAGGTCGAACTATCAGGGACATCTTTAGAGTCACTAAGTATAAATATCTTCAAGGTTCTCACAGGCATTGTCAGATTGCTCTGCAGAAGTCTTGTTTTAGTTTATAACCCACCAGTCAGCATGCATGGAAAATGTTTACCTTGTGGTGCATATCTGTTTCTTTAGAAAGTAGTTAGTGTAAAATAAATCAGAACTTGGTAAGGTGGAAATCTGTATATTCTTGTCATTTAGTAAATAGCAAATATTGGTTCTTTTCTCTGTTGGAGTACTGAATGATAGCTAATTCTGCATAGAGATGTGCTTTTGGTAGCGTTGAATGCCTTCCCTGTAGGTGTCTGTGAGCTTGATTCTGGAGCAGCAGTCAGTGGTGCCCCTGCTCTGGGCAGGGGCAAGATGGCTGTCTACACCAAGTTGACTGAGCGAGTTTGTAGATCTGGAGACTGCAGAGAATGCCACAAGATGCTGCAGCTTGATGCTGGAGATGGTGGTGGTGCTATTGTCTTGGATGTTTTTACTAGGCCTGTTTATCACAGAGTAACTCTCTGCTTATGAACAGCCTGGGTTTTTTCTTTTTTTGAGACAGGGTTTTTCTGTAGTTTGGAGCCTGTCCTGGAACTAGCTCTTTTTTTTTTTTTTGGATTTATTTATTGATTATGTATACAGCTGTACCTGCACACCAGAAGAGTGCACCAGATCTCATTATATATGGTTGTGAGCCACCATGTGGTTGCTGGGAATTGAATTCAAGACCTCTGGAAGAGCAACCAGGGCTCTTAACCTCTGAGCCATCTTTCCAGCCCCTGGAACTAGCTCTTGTAGACCAGGCTGGCCCAAACTCACAGACATCCGCCTGCCTCTACCTCCCAAGTGCTGAGATTAAAGGTGTGCGCCACTGCCACCCGGTTGAACAGCCTGGGTTTAAGGAAGGCCAAACTAATCTGAATTCTCAGTGACACTGTCAGCTATTGGTGAGCAGATAGACTCTCCAGTGTATCTCAAGGCAGATCCGTGAGCTGAAAGCTTCTAGAAAGCTTTTAATGTCTACAAAATGCAGATCATCTCTTCTTGAGAAATAGAAACTTCTGGCAACACTAGGCCACAGTCCTAGAGTAGAGGAATAGCTCTTCCTTTGAGTGGGACAGGAGCTCTCCAGCTCAAATTCCTATGATATTGCCTAGCCTGTGATGGACTTGCAACCCCTTTTAGCTCTGAAAGTTCTGAAGGTGGACTCGAAGATATGCTTCCTCAAACATTCTGTGTTAGGCCGGGCGGTGGTGGCGCACGCCTTTAATCCCAGCACTCGGGAGGCAGAGGCAGGTGAATCTCTGTGAGTTCGAGACCAGCCTGGTCTACAAGAGCTAGTTCCAGGACAGGCTCCAAAACCACAGAGAAACCCTGTCTCGAAAAAACAACAAAAAAAACCATTCTGTGTTAGATGTCCATCACTGAACCCCAGGAACCTCACACTATGTTCTTGGAGAAGGCCACACCGGCTCTAATGTGACCTAAGTAATTTTTATTCAGACCACCTCCTATCACCCCAAAACAGAGGCTGGGCTCAAATTCGTGATCCTCTCAGCCTCCCTAGTGCTGGTATTATAGATGTTGTTTCTTTGCATGGGCTTTCTTTTCTTTTCTCTCTGCCCTCTCTCTTTTTTCCTTTGAGACAGTTTTATGTAACCCAGGCTGGCCTTTAACTGGGACTTGCTATGTAGCCGAGGAAGACTTTGAATTCTTGACCTTGCCTCTCCCTCCCAAGTACTGGGACTATAGGATGCCCACCATTTGTTTTGGATTATCTTCCTCTACCTTTCCTTTCCTCCTTCCCCTTTTTTCTTTCCTTCCAGTACTGGGGGGTTGAACCTAGGACCTTAGCTCCACCAATAAGCTAAATTCTCAGCCCACTTTTGGGGTTCTGTCTTGGGGCCATTTGATCTGTGTGTTTGTAGGGATCTTCTCTCTCATCCTCTGCAAATTTTTAAAAAATTATTTTATGAGCCTGTATGTATGTGGGTGCCTAGTGTCTTCTAAGGTCAGAAGAGGGTGTTAGTTCCCCCCAAGACTAGTATAGATGCCTATCAGACACCATATGGGTTCTAGGAATTGAACCCAGGTCCTCTGTAAGAGCAAGTGCTCCTAACTGCTGAATTAATTCTCCAACCTTTTTTTTTATTTTTTGAGTTTAGTTTTTACTTTATAGTACAGGTTGTCTTGGAATTTACAATGTCTCAGGCCTACCTCAAACAGGGAAATCCTCCTGCTTCAGTTTTCCAGGTATTGGAATCATAGGCATGAGTCACTATGGGGTTTTGCTTTTATTTATTTATTTATTTATTTATTTATTTATTTATTTATTTTAGTTACAAGAGATAAGCTAGATATTGCATTGTAAATTTCATCACTCATTTCTCCTTTAGCATAAGGGAACTATGAGCAAGGGTCCAAGAGAGGCTGGGCTTAGTATTCCCCTTACAGTGGTCTTTTAGAACAGTATTCTACTTTGGTTCAGTTCCAGGAAATCTCTAATGTGCCTGGTGTTTTAGAGTCCCTAGTACACTTTGACTTGTGTTGTCTTTATCTTTCTTCTCTTCTGGGAGTGAATTTTACCATTTAGGGGGTCTTGGTTGCCAAAGCTTGTCTGTACTTGACAGTAAATACTTCTTTGTACCTAATGTGTATTTTTCTGTAAATACATTTGATATTATGTATTTAACTGCTTTATGGAATGTCCCCTCTCTATCACTATCACTGAAACTTGGCATCTTTTCACAAAGTACCTCAATCTTGGAGTAGATGGTGAGCGGATAGCTGGTGGCTTGTAAAGAATGTTGCAAGCTTGAATAGCAAAATTTTCAAAATGTAAATCAAGTTAGCTAGGGATTAAGTCACTGCAAAAGGAGTCCTCCAGGATGGTGTTTGATCTGCTCTGCCTGTTATTGACCTTGCTTTCCCTTCTTTTAAAGATACTTTTATTATTTTTAATTATGTGTACTTATTTGTGTGTACATCTGAGTGCAGATGCCTGTGGAGGCTAGATATGAGGCAGATGCCCTAGAACTGGTGAGCTGCCTGAGGTGGGTGCTGGGAACTGAATATGGGTCCTTTTCAAGAATAGTACATTTCTGAACTGCTAAGCTATCTCTTCAGCTCCCACCTTACTTCTTGCTCTATGATATCTAAGTCTCCTCCCACTCTTACCTTCCCTTTCCCACCACATTTACCTTACTGCAGTAACTTCTGATCACATCAGCCCTTGGTCAGGATCTTTGATTGTTCTTTGAAGGATGGGTCCTGGCCTTCTTCCACCTGTGCTTTCCTTTCCATTGCCCTCTTGCTGAAAACAGTTCTGTGTTTCAGCATTCTTTTTTTCTTTTTTTGGTTTTTCGAGACAGGGTTTCTCTAGCTTTGGTGCCCGTCCCGGAACTAGCTCTTGTAGACCAGGCTGGCCTCGAACTCCCAGAGATCCGCCTGCCTCTGCCTCCCAAGTGCTGGGATTAAAGGCGTGCGCCACCACCGCCCGGCCTGTGTTTCAGCATTCTTGCTCTGTTATCTTGCCTTCGATTGTTTTTGCCCTCTTCCAGCTCCCATCTGAACCAAAACTTGTAGACCTTCCATCAAGTTCTTTCTAGCTCCACCAGCATGGCCTTTGAGCCAGAACATTCCATCCTTCTAGGTCTTTGCATGTACAACTTTGTTTGTTTCTTTGTTGTTTTCATTTTTGTTATTTCGAGATAGGGTTTCTCTGTAGTTTTGGAGCCTGTCCTGGAACTCGCTCTGTAGACCAGGCTGGCCAGTTTACAGAGATCCACCTGCTTCTGCCTCCTGAGTGCTGGGATTAAAGGTATGTGTCACCACCGCCTGGCTGCATGTACAATTTTTAAGGTAATTACTGAACTGAAATGCTTCTAGAGCTATCACTTTGGAATAGCATAGAGGGAGTGTTAGTGTAGGAAAAGACAACCAGTGACAGAGAACTGTCTCTGATTTAGCAGCTATTCACAAACAGTTTTCATACATGGATGTGTCCCAGGTTATTCCAAGTAATCGAGGTAGACCAGACTCTTAAAATAATTTCATCTTTTTGGGCATGGTTGGCATTCTGTGATCCTTGCCATGAAGGCTGTCTTTTGACTCCCTCTTTCTCCTCCCAGCCTGGAATATGACTGCCTTGGGCATGTGTTGTGAGCATGTTGCTGAAGCAAGCATCTCAGCCTGACTCTAGACTTTAAGGATATGTTTTATTTAAATTGTATGATATTTAAGTGTCACTTACTTAATTAAAAGCAATTTGTGTGTGCGTGTACATGTGCACTCGTGTGTGTGTGTGTATGTGTGTGTACGCGCGCATGCTTTGGGGAAACTGCTTCTGAATGCAAGTAGTAACTACATGTGAATCTTTAAGTGTATATTGGATGCTCCTGCAAAAATTTTTGCCTCTTTGGAAGCTCTGTCATGGGCATTGATCAAAGGGTGATAGTAGTATTTCCAAGGCAGTCTATTTCTCTTGCTCTTTTGTATGGGACAGTGTGGATTGCATGGACATCAGTATCTTTAGGAATATTCCAGAAACAATCTACAGTGTGCTGTATTTTGCATGTGTTAGAAGATTTTTATGACTGCTTTTTTATGGCATGTTTTCTCCATATATGTTCCAGTGCCTATCAGTTAATGCCACCCTTGTTCTAGTTATTAAGTGAACAGATAATACAAGATTTTGAAGTTTTGGTGTTACTAGATTTAAATGTCTAGAATGGTTTGTGATATTGAATGTGCAGTGTGGATGATTGAAGGTTGAAGATGCAGTGGTAGTTTTTGTTTCCTGATTCTTATATTTAAATTTGCAGTCTCAACATTGCATCACCATAGGTTTTCACATTTAATGAATATTTATGTTGAGCTGTATTTTATACAAATGTGAGTTGCTTTTTTTTCCCAACTTGATTATAGTTTGCTATATACTGTGGCCAGGAGTGCCCTACAGACAACAGAGTTGGCACATGTCTCAGCATGCCAAACCCCAGCGGATGTGGTTAGATACCATGGTGACTGGCCTTGGTTGCCATGCCAACCTTGTTTTTTGGAAAGGGGAGACTCTAAAACAGCTCATGGTGTGGAGGCAAAATAGTTCTGGATATTTCAAGTAAAATAATTCCTTTCAAAGAGATGTAGAAAGCTCTAGAACTCAATTTAATTATTATTAATTTTTAATGTATCTGAATGTTTTGCCTATGTGTATGTCTGTGCACCGTGTGTGTGCCTGTTGTCCTTGGTGGTCAGAAGAGAAAGTCAGTTCTCTTGGAACTGGAGTTATAGGTGGTTGTGATCTACCATGTGCTGGGAATTGAACACAGGTCTTCCGGAAGAGCAGCCAGTGCTCTTAACTGATGAGCCATCATTCCAGCCCTGAAAAGCCCTGGAATTCTTTTTGCATACTTGACAGCATTAAATTAATTTTCTTCTGTAAGCTTGTTTTAATTGTTCTTTTGCAAATCTGAGAATGGTCTATATTGACTTTCTGATTAATGTATGTCTTTACCTATTTGGGTAAATGCAGATGATATTATGAATACTCTCTTTTATTATTATTATTTATTAGATTTTTAAAAAATACCAATTTAAGTTCCCACTCCCTCCCCTCCTCCCATTCCCACCACACACTCTTCCACCCAACCCCCATCCAATCCTCAGATAGGGTAAGGCAGATTGCTTTGTGGAAGGCCCAAGGCCCTCCCTACTATATCTAGACTGAGCAAGGTATACATCCAAAGGGAAAAAAGCCAGTAGGGATAAATCCTGGTGCCACTGCCATTGACCCCTCAGTCTGCCCTAGCCATGCAACTGTCAACCACATTCAGAGGGACTAGTTTGGTCCTATGCTTGTTCCTTCCCAGTCCAGCTAGAGTTGATGAGCTCCCATTAGCTCAGGTAGACTGTTTCAGTGGGTGAACCCATCATGGTCTTGACCTCTTTGCTCATATTCTTATTCCTCCCATTCTTCAACTTGACTTTGGGAGCTCAGTCCAGTGCTCTGATGTGGGTCTCTTCCTCTGTTTCCATCAGTTGCTGGATGAAGGTTCTATGGTAATATTTAAGATATTCATCAGTCTGACTACAGGACAAGTCAAGATTGGGCCATGAATAACCTCTTTTTACCTCCTACAATACCTTTGTCCTCTGGTACCACTAGCCTAGTGATGACTGATTGGCGAGAGAGGTAATACAATAGGAGAAAGGGTAGATAAGCTCCACCACCTACAGCTTCTTATTCTCATTTCTTCCTTTACCTCCTGCCCCAGAAGACTTTCCTGTTCTCTGTTCTTGTGTATCAGCAACCACCATGGCTGTAGTTGGAATGCTTTTGTTGTTTCTTTTGAGTTAGGATCTCACTCTGGCCAGGAAGTCACTATGCAGCCTAGGCTGGACTTGAATGTTGATCCTCTTGTCTCAGCCTGCCTAGTAGTTGGGATTGCAGGCCTCTGTTAACAGACCTGGCTACACATGGAATCTTACGTTTTCCTGTCCTCGACTGTTGGCAGGGAAAGCTAGGATTGGGGATAAACTGCCATGCAGATAGTGTTCTGCATGGCACATGCCAGACAGGGAATTAATTGATCAGACCTAGTATGAGGTTTGCTGATGCCAGTTCTAGCACCTCTTTAGAAGAGACCTGTCAGCCACTGGAGGCTTGCACCCTGTCAAGGTTCAACAGCCTAGGCAGTCTAGCGTGTAGAGGCCTTGGTCCTCAAGTCTCCTTTATTACTTGGATTGGCCGCATACAATCTTTGCTTGCTACAACAGAATCTACTCTGACACTCTCCATTAGGATGAAACACTCTTCTCAAAGTGCCCCTGCAGATTACAAAAAGCTATTATGGGTTTAGTATGAGGACAGCTATGCAAAATCCCTTAGAGTTGTACAGTGCTCATGCTAGGTGCCCTTGAGTTGCCCCTCTCCCTGTGACGGGTGTTGTACCTGTCTATGAGTTGCTGTCATTTCTGCAACCCTTCCTCTTTGCAGTCTGGCTTGCTCCTTCTGATTTCTGAAGTTCCTTCCTGGAAAACCATAGAATCTTGTATGTAATATGAGGAAACAGACACCAAGGGGTGTCAGATTTAGTACATAGAGTCTTGGCGTCTGCTTTGTCTGCTTCTTGAAATATTTTGTGCCAATTTTTTGAACATGAGCTGACTAGTGCATGGAATCCTCAGAAGTTGGAAATATACTGTATATTATTTTGGTTTTTTTGAGATAGGGTCTCATTGTGTAGCTTTGTCTGTCCTGGAACTCAAAGAAATCCTCCTGCCTCTGCCTCCTGAGTGCTGAGATTAAAGGCGTGTGCCACTATGTCCAACCGAAAATACGTATTCTTAATAATTCACTTGCAAGTTAAGTTTTGGACTATAATCTGGTTTGTATGTAAATTCTCTTTAGATCTTGGTAACTATACCAGTTAGTCAACTGTGTCTGAGGGCTTAGGGACACCAACATCATCAGCACTAATATATTGGACCAGTGTTTGCCAGATTCCTTATAACGTGTTGTGAGCTTTGTAGAGAGCTACAGTTCGGGTTTTTTTTTTTTTTTTTTTTTTTTTTTTTTTTTTTTTTTTTTTTTATAGAGAGAGAGGCTGCTCAATGTCTTGTCTGGGGCCAGACCGCATGGGTCTGCATTCTTACACTGTTACTACTGTGAGGTTCCTTGACTTTTCCTGTTTGTATTTACCACCTACACATAGGACTACAACAGACTTAAAGAGACAATTCCTCCCCGTTCTAGCTTAGTTAACCAATGAGTTTAATCAGAGCTACTTAGTGAGTCGGGGGTGGTGGCGCACGCCTTAATCCCAGCACTCAGGAAGCAGAGGCAGGTGGATCTCTGTGAGTTCGAGGCCAGCCTGGTCTACAGATGCTAGTTCCAGGATAGGCTCCAAAGCTACAGAGAAACCCGTCTCAAACAAACAAACAAAACAAAAAAAAACCCACACAAACAAAAAATCTCAGAGCTACTTAGTGAGCATGAGTAAAAGGTTATTTTCAGGAACATGAGCGTCTTACAGGCAGCTATACCATCAAGGAAGAGTTTTTCTGTTTGCTTATTGGTTTGGGGTGTGTGTGTGTGTGTGTGTGTTGGATTTATTAACTGCCTGTATATTCTTGGGGAGGGATGGGCCCAAAGCCTCCTGTCCTTTATGAACTTTATAAGCCTCATAACTTTTCCTAATGAGGGATGTTGGTGGGCCAACCTTGTAAAGGATTCATGTGATAATCACAGTTGCTTTGATATCAAGATACCCAGAGGACAGAGTTTCACAACAGATAGAAGCTGGGCTTTGTATTTGTGGAGCTCAGCTTCTTTATATGTCCAAGATTTGTCTCAGGAAGACCTGAGTTATTGACAGTGCATGTTGGGTCAGGGTGAGTGAGGATGAAAATCCCAGATATAGTTCTGAGACAGTCTCCACATGTACCTTATCTTTGAGCTGTGGTTCCCAGTTCTTGATTATTTTTTTTCTAAAGCCCAAATGATAGCACTGATTGAGGAGTGACCAGATTTTGGGATTTTTTTTTTTTCTATTTTGTTTAGTACTAGGGGCACATTCTAGGCAAGCACTCTACTCTTGAACTATATTATATTCTCTAGCCCTTTTCCCAGTTTCACTTTGTAAATAAGATCTTGATAAGTTGCTGAGGCTGGTCTTGAACTCAGAGTCCTCTTTTAATCTCTTGAGTTGCTGAGAGGGCAGGTTTGTGTCACCAGGATTTTTTTTTTTAAGCAACAACAAAATCTATGCTCAGAACCATTCTTCTTGCACCTTTGTCTGTTGTCCTCTAGTGTTAGAGGCTGTGGCTTCCCTAGAATGGTTTAGGAGACTGTGGAGACTGTGAGAGGCTCAGGCTGCTTGTTCTCTGGGACTCTTAGGATCTCTTAGCTCTGTGACCTGGGAGGCTGGGGGTTTTGCCTCAGCATTGCTAACTCAGCCCTGCTCTGTCAAAGTCAGACATTGGCCAGATAACCAGTTCCATTGCTAATGAAGGAACACAACACACATGAATTCACACTCACTCTCATGCATACTCACTCACATATACCCTCTCATGCAAACACACTCTCTTGGCACACACACATACAGGACAGGAAGTGTGGTGCAGCCTGTGTGCTTCTAGGTCGTTTTGCCTGTTTTTCCTGAGTCCTATGGTCTGCATTTGGTCAAGGCTGTACTGATGGAAAGTGGGGCAGATGATTCTGTCCTTCAGAGCACGGGGAGAGCTGTGGTATATTGAGTCCACACTGTGGGCCTAGTTTCATGGCAGACACAAATGACTTCAGCACTTGATTTAATCCAGCATGAAATTTGCCAGAGCAAGTACTTTATTAATCTTAACCCCTCAAATTAGACATATTGGCTTTTTCTAAAACTACAAGTGATTGGAGTGCATTGTTGGCTTTTAAAGTCTGTCCTCCTTTGTCATATCCCCCCCCCCCCCAAAAGGCTAGATAGTGCATTTCTGTCCTTGAATGGAGAAGGTGTTTTTCATCACTGGCTGTCTCCTCTCACATTCTTAAAACTAGGTAATAGGAAATTGCCCCTTGAAGGGTGTTTGTATTTTTATGACAAGGTCTCTTGTAGCTCAGTCTGTCCTTGAACTTGCTATGTAGCTGAAGATGACCTGAAACAGTTAATCATTTTGCCTCTGCTCCCAAGTACTGTGATTAGAGGTATCCTTCACCATACTTGACTCATTCTTTTAAGGCCAGAGGAAGGATTTGCTGTTAGGATGGAGTCTTACTGACTGGGAATTTGTCTATTTTTTCTTGGGATCACAGGGTATATACTTGGTATTAAAGGGTGAGTTTGTTCCTATCTATACTAGAAAAAAAAAAAAACTGGCCCTAAACAAGCATGCAGCCACACCTTACCCCACCCCAGAAAACTGTTCTTGATTACCCCCCTCCTGTAGCTTCCCAGATAGCCTCTGTGTGCCGTGTCTGAGCTGACCTGTTGGGAGCTAACAACTTTGAAGTCCTAAGGTGCCATTTTAATACTTTCTTTACGGTGCAGGTTTCGAGAGCAATTTAACTAGATTCTGGAGGGAGCGTACTTTACAGCATTCTTAAGAGCTCTGACAATCTTGAAAGAGTTAAACTCTAATTAGCTCATTCCTAAGGTATTTAATGCCCTTATTAAAACTCAACTGCTTGTTCACTTTTTTCTTTAGTGAATCAGATTTCTTGAGGAGCTGAGCCCTCACTCCTCAGATCACAGGCTCACATGTTGAAGCTGGCAGTGCTAGAGGCTAGTTCCTATCTGTGTGACAGCATTTTTAATTTAACAGGACCGCCTTTGATGTTCCCAAATATTTATAGGCAGCTTTAGATCATTTCAGTATGTGCTTTATTTTTCTCTTCTTCTGTCTCTCAATCTTTTTTTTTTTTTTTTTTTTTTTTTAACTGGAGCAAAATTTTTGGTCATGCAGCAGCTTTCTTTTTACCCTACTAGTTTATTTTGCTTCCTTTGCAGCCTTGATGAAGACGCTGGCTGTATCCACACACAGGAGGTCAACTCTTTCTTGCCTCTTCAGTAAAGGCTCTCTCTCTGTATCATACTGTCTACTTGAGATTGCTTGAGGCATTTTTGTTTGTTTCTTGACCTTCTAAATGCTGAGTTCTTTTCAGATTTGGTTTGGGAATCTGTTTTCTGGCAACCTGAAAGCATTCAGACTGGTGTGGAGCCTTTTGCAGTGCATGTGAAAGATGACAGTGGCCATGTCTTTCTCTGCCTGCCTGGGATGTCTGGACTTTCCAAAGTTGTGACTTGTAAGAGACCCTTGGAGACAATGCTGTCTTGATTGTGGGTTTGTTTCATGTGGTTTTACTAGACTTGTCTAAATATTAGAGAATCAAAGACTTAAGTCTCAGGAATGGGATAAACAAGTAGTATAGAGACTTTTTAAGCCACTAAGAAAAAGAAAGAAACTTTGTATCAATGAAAACATGTGGCAAAGAGAGGGGACAGCAACCTGTCAGTTTAGGCTCAGGTAAACATTCTGCTTGTGAAACAATCCAAGTTTTTGAACTATTGGCTCCCTGTTACTTACCTGGCCAAGACAGGCAGAAGCCGGGACACTTCATGACTTTTCTCCAGCACCGCTGGCTCAGCCTGCTACTACGTTGCTTTGTGAGACTGAAGGTCAAATAGGTGGTTGATGAAATGTTTGAATGAATGGATGCTCTGTTAGACACTGTCCTTGGGCTTTACACTGTGTCACCAGATCCTCAGGAGGATTCTGAGAGATGAGGTTTCCTCCCTGTTTTTTGGATGAGGACACCAAAGGGTAGTGAAATTTACACAGCTGATGACTAAAGAAGCTAGCTGGAACTCAAGACTGTGTTTGTAGCTTCACTGTATGCTAGTTCTGGGTAGGTGTATCCTGTGATGGTCTGCTAGGCTTTTACAGGTTTTAAAGGGTGGGGGCTCTTGAGGCTAAAGTCTCCTATGTGTTATGCTCTGAGAGTTCAGAGCTGACAGATTTTTGCCATGTAAAAGCCACAGTGGTGCCAGATGGGTATGTGTCAGCTTTGCCATTGCTAGTGACATGACCATTATAATCTTGGTCAGGTCCTCCAACCTTTGTGAACTGTTTTCTCATCAGTAGCATGGGTTATTTAGCTTCTACCTCTAAAGAATTATAAAGGTTAAGTGAAAAAATACATTGGTGACTTAGTACTACCAAATTGTCATTGTTTGAAGGAAGGAGTTCATAGTCCTGTGGGGGGACAGGTAAATCAGTCATTAGAAAACACCATGGCAGCAATAGCTGGGAGGCCTGTTGTTTACAGCAGGGTCCAGGCCAGAGCCACTGGTGAAGAGCTTTACATTCTCTTTAAGCAGATACTTTTGAGTGCCTCCTTGAAGCCAGATGATACTAGGTGGGACTATCCTGTCAAACTGATTGTGTGTCTCAATTACCCCCAACCCCTGTCCCATTTCTACTCTTATTAGAATTTGACCTCTAAAATGTTAATTGCTACCTGAAGAAAGATTTCCTGAAAAATAAAATCTCAAGGTGCCAAATAGCACAGACACATTCCAGTTAATATCCAGTTTATCTTTTATGGTCCTTCAACTATTTAATCTTATCTAATTTCCCTTAAATTTTCTGGTCTCTTCTATATAAGAACCTTACAGTACTAGAGAGTGTATTCCAAACTTGCCAAGGGAGCAGATGGTGACGGTTTGGTTCCCCACAGTGCCCAGATGGTGTTCGTGCTTTCTCATGGTCTGGCTCCATGGGGATTTGTTGATAAGATTTTGCTTTGATTTGGTTTTCTCCCCAGCACCATGTTCAGAATCAATTATGGCCTGTAGCTGCTTTCCTCTGCAAGGTTCCATGGTTTCAATCATTTACAGTGCTGAAATGTAGGCCCTGTGCTACACTCTTGACTCTTTTGCACACGGGGATGGCTGCATGACAGAATTGTTTACTTTGCCCATGGAACTTGGTCTAGAGTAGATGTCAGTGTACATTCACTTGTTCAGTCGATTGATACATATTTAATCTAGACCAGAAGACTCATGGAAAGCAATTGCTATTATTTCTGTAAACTTCTCCCTGAAATAGACTTAAATATGACTTTTCTGTCAGGTTGGAAAGTTAGAAAACAACTCTGAAATAGTATTGCCTACTGTGTAAGTCCATTGGAGGGTATATGTAGCCATTACTAACCAGTAACATTTGAGTAAAAAGAAAATTGACTTAGTACCACTGGGACTCTTGTGTGGCGATGTTTACATTTCTTATCCTGGAACTCATTCTAAAGACCAGGCTGACCTTGAACTCACAGAGATCCTCCTGCCTCTGCCTCTCAAGTGCTGTAATTAAATACATGTGCCACTATTACTCTTTCTCTTTTTTTTAAGATTTATTTTTATTATTTTAAATTATGTGTATGTTTGTGTATGTGCACATGAGATGACCAGAGAGGGAGTCAGTGCCTCCTGGAGCTGGAGTTAGAGGCATTTGTGAGCCACCCGACATGGTGCTAGGAATCAAATTTAGGTCCTGGAAAAACAGTACGCAGGAGGCCAACTCAGTCATGTTTCTGACTCCTGGAGCCATCTTTCTAACTCCCGGTTTGCAGTTCAAATACAGAGCATCAATTTGCCATATGTTCCTGTGTGTGTCCTATCCCCCCAATGTCAAAAGTAGGAACAGAAGCAAAGTCCTTTCTACATTGACCCTTCTCCAGGCTTAGCTGTATTGTTGACTGTGTGATCCACTAGGTGTAGTTTATGTTTGATGGAGAAAAGGAAAGGCCTGCAGTGATAATACAGTGTTAGGGATTGCTTTCCATTTCAGTTTTAGAGATTGGTGATTAGATTTGTCTCTGTGGGAGCAAAGATGAAGCTCATGGTGTAGAACAGATCACCGGTCCCCAGTCAAAGGCCTAATGCCTTAATTGGTATTTTTGGATAAAAAAGCTTTAATATTTTGAACTGCTTTCTAAAGCTCTGCTAAAGGTTGTCCTGCTTTTACGTATTGTCTGGGGAAATTTGCTGTTTGGGAACAGACAGCAATTAGAGCTAACCCTTTTGTTGTTGTTGTTGTTGTTGTTGTTTGTTTTTTGTTTTCCGAGGCAGGGTTTCTCTGTAGCTTTGGTTCCTGTCCTGGAACTAGCTCTTGTAGATCAGGCTGGCCTTGAACTCACAGAGATCCACCTGCCTCTGCCTCCCAAGTGCTAGAATTAAAGGCATGTGCCACCACCTTCTGGCGAGCTTTGAAGCTAGAACCCTTCCGAAGGTCGTTGTGTGTCAGTCCCACTCTGCATGTATTTTCCATTTAGATCCTTTAGACCAGGATAATTTTTGTGTGTGTGTAAAAATCCTCAAACCAAAACTCACCCTAGCAGGAATTGAACAATTATGCAAATCAGATTTGTATGCTTGAATTCTTAGAGATGCAGTTCTCACAGGAAAAGACAGCTCCTTTGTTGGAGCCTCTTTCTTAGAGAGTGTTCATGGATGTAGAGTTTGTGGTTTTCTGGATGGTGCTCACGGAATCATGGTTACCTCCTCTTGGGTATCTATCTACTGGGTTAGGTTTATTGGCCATTCAAGAAGACAGGATATGAATCTCCGATGGTGGCAGTGATAATAATGCATGCTGAGTGCTACATGCCTGAGGCCAAAGGTGTGTCATGAAATCAGAGCTTGGTCCTGGGCTATGCACCATTTAATGAAGGCCTGTTCTTGGATTTGCTCCTGATACTTCACTTCCTTTGCTGAGACCTAGGCTGGGATGGCACTCAGTAGGGGCTTATTTTTGCTCTATAGATCAGAGTCAGCTGGCATGAATATGCCCAGGGCAAAGTCAGGAGAAAGGAAAGACCATGTGAGGCATGGCCAGAATCATGACACTGAAATGAGACCTACGGGTAGCCAGCTCTCCTCTCCTGATCCTTAGGCCTAATATCTGTAGACTGGCAGGAGTGTGGACTAGGGGTATGAGGTCTCAAGTCAGAATTCTGTGAATAGGAAATCTGTAGCTGGATTTCAGCTAGGTGGAAGAACACCTACCTGGGGAGAGAGGACAGACAGCACATAGCTTAGAAGATAGGGATGGCTTTGAGTACAGCTTCTGTCTTAGGACCAGTGGGCCCCTCAGGCAGAAAACAGATGGCATCTGTGTGCAGTGCTAGAGTTTTGATGGCATGACCTCTCTCCTGCCCCATGTTCTAAAGCAGCACAGTTAGCAGGGGCTGGTCCAGCTGTTACTCCTATGAAGAAAATAGTTTGGAATGTCAGGGAGTGACGTTCATGTGCCAGCCTTGAATTCACTTTATTAAAGATAAATATACCAGCTTTGACTTTTAGCTTTATTAGTAACAAATTGCTCTCTACTTGTTCACAACACCTTGGGAGAAAATTGCTGTTGTGACATTTGACCTTGGCTCAGATTATTTTCTAAGGTTTTGATAAATAGACCAGGAGTGTGTGGACACTTCTGGAGATCAGTTCATCAGAGGCCTTTTAAATTCTGTCCCACACTCTTCAATCTGAAGATGTCTGTGGATAGGCATATGGGTTTTAGTAGGGAGCTTGTAAGCACTTCCCATCCCCAGTCTTAGGATTAGGCAACAGAGTGATAGGCTGGTTTGGACCTTTTTCTGGTTATTGATGGGCCTTATTGTGGTTTTTCCAAACTGAATGAGGAATTTTTTTTTTTTTTCAAATCCAGCCTGTGAGCCAAATGAGCCACACCGGGATAAACTCTGTTTGTTTACAAATTATGTAAGAGAAGAGCCCGCCATTAAATTCTTCTGAGCCAGAATTCCTACTCCTCTTCAAAGTTGTAATCAAACTAAACAAACACTTTCCTGCAGGAGAAACGGGAGCAGATGCTCCTGGGAGGCCTTCAGCAACTGTGGAATGTTTAAAGTAGAAACACGCAACCAAGGTGGAGCTGTTCCAGAAACAGTGCTTGTTCTAGCCAGAACCAAAGCACGTGTCAGCTCTTTTATTTAGGGCAAGAGGTGCAGAATGAACCAGGCCAGTGCAGGCAGAGTTTTCTTCAGAATGTTTAACTGGGTTTTCTTACCGTGCTTCAAACAGTGGATCTTAGTTTCCTCTTGTCCTCGCCCCCCCCCCCTTTTTTTTTCTTAAAAAAACAAAAGTCAAAAAACTTGATCATTATCTCTTACTTTTTAGCCAGCTGGATTACAGTTGATCCTTATCTCTAAACTATGTTGGATTATAGTTGGGCGCCTAATAGACCTTCTGTGAGGATCATTCAGGGGAGAGAGGCAGAAACTTTCCTGGCCTTTGCTAGTGTCTCAGTGATCCTGGGAGACTTCTTCTGGGCATAGACAAAGACTCCTGGGCTCAAGGACAGAGTTTTCTAGCTTTCACTAATTTGGGTTTTTACTGACTGACTTGATTTAAGATTAACTCATTTTTATTCATGTGTATGTGCCTATATCTGCCACATAGCGAAGATGCCCACAGGGCCAGAACAGGATTTCAAATCCCCTCATGCTAGAGTTAAAGGCAGTTGTGAGTCAGGACCTGGGTTCTAGCAACTAAACTTGGGTCCTCCAAAAGAGTAGTGTGTGCTTTTATTCTCCCATCCTGGGGTGGCTTGATTTAATTTGGCTTAGGAATATTATAAATTTTTTGAGACACCAGACACCTATATTTAAATAGATGTGTTCTTTTTTGTTTGCTTTTTTGAACAGAGTCTCTATATAGTTTTAACTGTCTTGGCCTGAACTCAGAGATCCTCTTGCCTCTGCCTCCACCTCCTAAGTGCTGGGGTTGAAAGAGGTGTGTTTTACAATGCCTGCCCTAGATGTGTTCTTTTCTATTTCTTCTCTCTCTCTTTCTTTCTTTTTGCCTTTTGAGATGGGGTTTCTCTGTGTAGCCCTGGCCGTCCTGGAACTAGCTCTGTAGACCAGGCTGGCCTCTAACTCAGATCCACTTGCCTCTGCCTCCCCAGTGCTGGGATTAACAGTGTGTACCACCATGTATAGGTTCTGTGAAGTGTGACCAGGTATCTTCTCAAGGTATCTTAAAAAAAAGACACCAATTGCAGAATGTCCCAGTGTGAAAGAATTCTATGAACTAACTTTAAGAAATGGTATTTATTATATTTTCCTTTTAGAGATTTTATACTTTAATTTGGTTTAATTAATTTAGTGAATTAGTGGCTATAAAAAATCCTACTGAAGAAAAAAATATTCTGTTTAATCTGGCATTACCCAAATATACTTGATCACAAAACTTTTTCTCATGGAACCCAAGGACTTGAAAAGATTCTGTTCCATTAGGCTAATTTAGGATCTGTGCCCGGTTGGATTATGAGTAGGACAGGCCAAGAGCATATCCATTTCTATCTTAAAGGCCCTGGGATACCACTACTACAGCCAAGGGCACACCTTTAAAGGTGATGTGAATGTTTTAACTTCATCTCAGCAGATCATGGTCTTTGTGAGTGATGGCGTGTAAGAAATTAGAAGCTATGCCATAACCCCAAAGTGAGCCTAGCCCTAAACCCAAGAAATTTCTTATGTGGTATTTTGGGGGACAGGGCTAGCAAGAAGCAATGGAGGCTTTTATTGTGATAATTTAGCAAGCTCTTTTCAGGTTTGATGTGTGTGAAAAAACCTGAAAGATCACTGGCCAATGTTCAAGCCTCCATCTGTTGTGTTACCATCTTGGGGTTGATGTGGCTATGTTTCCCAAATTTACTTTCTTGCTGTAAGTTATGGTGGTCTGTTTCTGAGGTTCAGCTGTGTTAGAGATGATTTTCTCAGTTGAATGGATTTACTTCTAGGCTTGTCTACCTTAATGAATGCATGAAAGTTAGAAGAGTGTTTGGCACAAGTTTGGCTAGCTTAGATAATCCTCTTTAAGGTTCAAAGAGGAAAAACTCTGAGGTGAGAAGTTTAATCTTCTCCAACTAAGTGCCATATATAATAGAGTTTTGACATAGCACCCCTAAACTTTTATTTATTTATTTAATTGAAGACAGGGTTTCACTTTATATCCTTGGCTTGCCTGGAACTCTATGTAGGCAGGGGTGGCATCACACTCAGAGAGAATTGTTTGCCTCTGCCTCTCAAGCGTTGGGAATATTAAAGTTGTGCACCTCAATTTTCTTATCCCTTCCCACTGAGGTATATCAGCAGCAGCTGACTCCCTATTAATAAGCGTCAAGCTTTTTCTCTTGCCACCTTTTGTTGTGATTCTAGGCCCTGCTCTTGCACATACAGGAGCTCAGTTTCTCTTTAGGGTGTCTCTTGTTCCCCCCTCCCAATGGAGGAGCCATTTTTTTTTTTTAATTTACAGAGAACTGGTGGTTAGAAAACTTCTTAAGTAGAATCAAATGCTCTATAATCCCAATGCTACCTTCTAGTGTGTATCTTAGGGCAGGCATAACAAGTACTGCAGACTGGGTAGCCTGCAAACACATTTTTCTCACAGCTCTGGAGGCTAGAAGTCTAGGAGCAGGGTGTTGGCAGAGTTATTTTCTTCTGGGCCCTGGACAGAGGTCCATGGCTTAGAAGATGGGAGCTGCATTATTACTGGTTATTTTTGTGTCATATCTGTCTTAGTGCCCTAGAGAATGACTGGAAGGAGGAGGGGGAGATTTCTTTGGGTTCATGGTTTCATAGCCTACAACAGTCATTAAGGCATGATGGTCCTTCAGGTTTTTGAAGATCCTGAATTTCCTTTTCATCAACAAAATCAGTAAACTTGGTTTTTCATTGTTGAGCACCCCGAGTTCTTTCTCTTTTTCATAGGAGTCCCTCCTCATCATGAAACCTGGACTTTGTTCAGTTGAGGAAGGACAGTGAATACCATGCACTGCTTGTGATGCTCCATATAGCAATCACTAATGTTCTACCCCAGCAAAAAGATGTGGTGATATCTGGGGGAGAGGGCTCAAATAGTCCTGCAGAGTTTGCATTGCAGCTCTCATCTTCACTTTGCCTGAGTATGTGTGACCACTAACCATGATTCGTACCGTGGGATGGTCAAGTAATCATCTGTTGCAGCTCTGCCCAGCAGCCGTGAGCCCGATGCTGACTGGACATCTTTGAGAAGGCATCTGTGTTTAGAATAAAGCACCCAAAGCCATACCCACTTATCACTCTCATGCCTTCCTCATAGACTTCAGTTTTAGGAAATTTTGAGGGGATAGATATTTCAAAGGAACAAACAAGCATGGAGTTTTTTGTTTTGTTTTAAAGTCTAATTGTTGTTTGGAAAGCTTAGAAGTCAATTACTGGGCATAACTTATTTTAGATACATAGTTTTATGCCAACCTGTAGTATAACTAGATTTTAAATTATAAGGTAACCTCTTCATTTTGGCAAATTGTTTGCTTTCATTATCTATCTTCTCCACTAAAAATTGTCAAAAGACTCTTCTTTGTTCTTTGTATTTTCAGTACTTAAAGTTCAGAAAGTTTGTTGAATGGCTAAATGAATCCTCTTACTTTGTGTTTATTTAACTAGGGACATTGTGTTTTAGAAGACTAAATGAAGTAAAAATAGCAACTTAAGATTTAGGAATTATTCTGCCCCTGCCCCCACCAGGAATTATTCTACTGGGGATAAAACCCGGGGCCCGTGCATGCTAGGTGCTTTATCACTGAGCTACACTCCCATTTCCCTTTACTGTTGAATTGTGGAGCACTCATGAAAAACTCTTGGTACTCTACTGCTAACCTGTGGTCTGTAAATCTTGATGGATAGTTTTGACAGCCTTTCTCCCCTTCCTGTAGTCTCATGACATGGAGTTCAACACTCTCGGAGTAACAGTCTTTAGTTGAAGAGGCTTTAACTTCACTACCCAGGATTTCCAAATTGTAGCCCTTTGAACCCTAGACTCCGGAGTCCCCGTCCCCCCCCCAGCTGTTAGGCACCCTTGTTCTGGAGGCCTGACAACATTAAAAACACCAGCTATTTATAGCTTTCTTTTCAGTGTCAGTAAATTACAGACTGCCCTTTGCTACTGGGATGAGGCTAACATTCATCGGCTGTCACTCTGATTGCCTGGCAGCATCAGCCAGGTGGTGGGAGGTGGGCCCCACCTGAATGCTTCTGAGGCCTCCCCTAGTGCTATTAGGATACTAAGGCTTTCTGGAATGATGTGGAGTTTCTAGACTTCATAGTCTTTGTGATGGAATGGTGGCAATTGAAAAGAGAGGCATGTAGACAGACACACAGACACACCAAGGTATATGTGCTCTTGAGATAGAGGCCCAAGCTGATTTCACTGCCAACCTCCAACTTAAATTGGGGCTATGTGTGTAGCTCAGTTGGTAGAGTGCTTTCCTAATATGTACAAAGTGCCAGACATGGTGATGAGTTCTGTAATCCTAGAAGTCAGGAAATGGGAAGCAGGAGGATCAGAAATTGTAGATTGGGCCAGTGAGATAGCTTAGTGGGCAAAGGCTCCTGCTGACAAGCCTGAGAACCTGAATTTGATTCTTGGGACCCATATGATGGAAGGAATAAACTTCTTTAGGTTGCCCACTTGTATACCAGGGTACACACATGTTTGTCCCTTACCTTTACAATAAGTAAAGACATACTTAATAAAGAGGTTGAATTCATCTTTGTTACATAAAGAGTGGGCTACATGAAACTTTGTCTCAGAAGAAAAGGCGGGGGATGACTTAAGGAGGGTATCCTGTGCAGTGTCCATTTTTGGGAGGGTCCTTCAAATTCAGCAAGGTAATTGAAGACTGTTCATTCTAAATGTGGGCCAAATAACCTGCAGAGTGAATATTAAGAATTAAGAGTATGTGAAGGCCCTTAAGGCCTAGAGTTTTCTATCTGCCAGCTCCTGGCCTACATGACACTGGGGGTAGGGAGCGGCTCTACTAGGCACTATTTAGAAAGGGCTTGATGATAGAAGGCTGCTGAAGTCATAATGCCCATTGATACCATATCAGGTCAGACTTTTAGGAGCAGGTTTTGACCTGGTAGCTTTTGATCTTTGCGGTTCTTAGCATGGCTCAGCGAGTGCTAGGACAGCAAAAGGGATCTGTGCTGTTAGCTGGAGTTTCCACTGAAATGCTAACTGCTGGCTTTTTTGACCTTCTAGCCTAAGAGGGTATTTATAACTAGCTGTTTGTATGCTTAGAGAAGCCCAGGCCCTGCCTTTCTGTAGTGGTTTAAGAGCTGTGCCCTTACTGTGGTCTGAAAGGGCAGGCCTGGTGAATGTGGGAACTCATGTTCTACTCCCCGTGAACTCGTCCTCTTATCTTCCGTCCTGCCAGGGCATCAGCCCTTTCAGGGTTAATTTCTCTGCTTTGGAAGCAGCTGGCCAGTTTACACTCCTCCCTGGGCTGTACAAAAATACTTCCTTTGAAGTGTTAGGAGAAGCGGTGAAGGGTAAAACCTGGTGAAGAATAAAATCTGGAGTGGGATTCAAATACTCTTCTCTTCCAGGGAGTTTTCTGAGGAACAGATTGTTCAGCCTTCATCTGAATCTCTCAGGCAGTGTTACTCTTCATATAGTTTGCAGCTTTGAGCTTCAGTTTCAACCCCCGCCCTCATGTGTTCTTTTTCCACTAAGGAATTATTTCTCACCAAGAGGGATAGTTAGAACACAGTCATCAAGCCTCTTGGTAGCTGGAATCCCTTTTGAAGGCCCTTCTCTCTGGAGGCTGCCCTGTCCCTCCCTGCAGGAGTGATAGCTTGGAATATAATGTGAAGTTCTAATGCAGCCAGCCTGCCCTGCTCTTGCTTTCTCCTGGGGAAGGAAAGCTGTCATGGATCTTCTCTCTTTTCAGGTCCAAGGCTAGCATAGCAGTCCAAATGAGCACTGATATCAGAGTCAGGAGTTCTCACTTTTACCTTGGGTCTCTTTGGTAAGCAGTTTCAAAGGGTGCTTCAAGGATCTGTGGAAATACTGGGGTAGGGGGCCTTGTAGTGCAAGGCATTTTCTCTAATGCAGACCTGCTGAGGATCAGAAATTGGCATTTAGGATAAAGGGACCAAAGAGAATGCCAAGGCAGAAATGACACGGAACAAGGCTTGAATGTCTTCTTAATCCCTGCATATTTGCAGCCCAGGAGGGGTTGGGCAAGAGCAGGAGGAAAGGCAGCTGTTATATTCTGGAGAAGAATGCCAACCTGCTGCTTTTCACAAATGGAGCCTCTCACAAATTCCTTCTGAACCTGGCTTGCTATCCTTCCTTTCTTTCATAGGAGATGCCCTCATTGGATTTCTTTCTTTCTTTTTCTTTCTTTCTTTTTGTTTTTTTGAGACAGGGGTTCTCTGTGTAGCTTTGGAGCCTGTCCTGGAACCCGCTCTGTAAACCAGGCTGGTCTTGAACTCACTGAGATCCGCCTGCCTCTGCCTCCTGAGTGCTGGGATTAAAGGAGTGCACCACTACCACTTGGCTCTCATTGGATTTCTTACATGACTTCCTATGTCTCTCAGATAAGGGATGAGGGCTGCAGATTTAAAAATAACTCCATGTGGCTAGGATTTATTGCTGACTTTTGCCAGGCATTGTGTTAAGCAGTGGCATGAATGACCTCATTTATTCCACCCCAGAACAGCCCAGTGCTGTTAACTGTTCTTGTCCCCATTTTATAAATGAGAAAGGAAACTGAGGCCAGAAGAAACAATTTGCCCAAAGTTTTACTTTCTACTGTTCAAGGGTGGTAAAAAGAGACCCCCCATCACACTGACTTTAGAACGTCTTTGGTGTTTTTTAGAGACAGGGCCTCATTATTTAGCTCACCAGCCTCCCGAGTGCTAGGATTTTCAGGAGTATGCCATCACATCAAGCCTTTTATTAATAAAATAGAAGCTATAAAGTGATGGAGGTGAGATTTCATTCTGTATTCCAGACTTGGTCAGAAGTTGTTTTTATACAAATGGGAACTAGTTTTCTGTTGAAATGCCTTTTCTCTGTGCTGGGGCTTTCTTTTTTTTTTTTTTTTCTTTTAGATTTATTTATTTATTTTGTATACAGTATTCTGTCTGCGTGTACGCCTGCAGGCCAGAAGAGGGTACCAGATTTCATTACAGATGGTTGAGAGCCACCATGTGGTTGCTGGGAATTGAACTCAGGACCTCTGGAAGAACAATCAGTGCTCTTAACCTCTGAGCCATCTCTCCAGCCCCTGCTGAGGCTTTCTTAATTGAAGATCTAGTTGTTGGGAGAAAACAGGTAGTCTGTGCCTTTGCTGTTGGGTTTGGTCTTTCCTTAGCCTGGAACCAGAGTTTGCACTTCCTTCAAGGAGTTGTAGAACCTTCTTTGACCCTCCTTTGTTACTGGAGGTGGGGGCAGACAGGGGTGGGTGCTGGGAAAGTTAGAGGGATTTGCCCCTACTCACACATGGGGCCTGACCCTGGACCAGGCTGGCAGGTTCTCAGTGTACTGGCCACATGCCTCCTTCCCACCTGAATTTCACACAGGAAAAAAAGATGAAAGGACTAGAAATGACAAGTCAGGAGCAGAAGGGCTCTCATTTGCAAACTGTTTCTTTTCACCTTCACCCCTTTGTTTCTTTACACACACACACACACACACACACACACACACACACATACACACGCGCGCGCGGAAAATCCCCCTCCCTCAACTTGTAGCCCAAGCACATGGCTCCCTGTAGTTCACGGAGGGGCAGCTATTTCTCTTTTAAGCGGTCAGACCTCTACTCCCAGTAATGTATTTTCTTAGGGTCGTGGATCTCCTCTTCCTGTCTGCTGCTCAGCTGCCTGATGCCACGGTCCTCTGGTCCTCTTTACAAATCCCTCAGAGCCTTTTGCAGATTATAGGATGGGGTCTAAATCCTGCTTACCTTCATAGCCTAAATCTCTTGGTTGTTTGTTTCTGTCAGTCATCTTTGCATGATTTTAGTGTCCTGCAGAATCTCACCCCAGTCAAATGGTTTGACCACAGCCTGCCCTTCTCTCAAGGCTATCATCTCCAGGAACCTCTCTTGGACCAGTGTAGTAGAGTTGTCTCTGCCATCTCTGAACTTGAAACAACCTTGTCTGGCTACTCATTTGAAATTTAATAATATATTATTTTGTGTTGTTTAATTTATAGGTATGTAGGTATGTTTATCTCCCAACTAAAATACAAGCTCACTAAGGTCCATAATATGCCATGCAATTATTGTTTGTTTGTTTGTTTGTTTGAGAAAGAGTCTCATTGTAGTTCAAGCTGGCCTGGAACTCATGGGTTTCCTCTCGCTTCAACTTCCTGATTGCTGGGATTATAGATGTAAGCCACCATATCTGACCCATTATTTGACCTCCCCTTACACCACTATAATAATACATTTTTCTCTTAAAATATTTTAATTACCTTTAGCTGTTGTGAGGTCATACTTAGTTTTCTAGATCCCTTGTTTGTGTGCGTGCCCTGTCTTTTGGCCTGTGTGTATGAAATTCTGGCCTTGAACACACCTAGTAGTGCTGTCACACGTCCCTTCCTCAGTCAGCTCTCCACCAGTCTGCTCTTCTGTGTCTGATCTATATGTGGCATGTTCTGTTGTACTTGAGGGAAGAACTGTTGCTTGCATCCTTTTACTTTTGGCACGTTTTTCTTCTTTGTGCTCCAGTATATATCAGAAGTGTCAGGTGTATATCAGAAGTGCCAGCATTAATAGTTCTTGATTTTAAAATACAGAAACAAGCTTGGAGAGGTTAGGCCACTTAGGACCACACAGCTAATCATTTGGGGGCAAAGTCGATCTTACGGTGCAGCCCAAGAACGTGACCATGTCCCATGCTTAGCTCCATATATGCTTGTCATGTACCTGCAACACATGGAGGGAAGGAGTTTCCAAGGGAAACAGCAGTTTAGAAGGCTTCCTCCAGGGACCATTTCTAATTTGGTTCCCACAGAGCTGCTTGTGGAACCTCCTCACTGTTGTATAGTCATGGGTAGTTCTTTGCATGGATGGGCTCTCCCCGAAGTGAAAAGTTGTGAAAATGTGACACTGATGTCCAGGACAGTGTAGGAAAAGTGGACTTTGGTCTGCATGCCCTTTATTTCCTATTATAGTAACTTCCCTGGAGACGCAGTAGGAAAGTCAGATGAAATCTGCCCTCACCTTCACCCAATCTCAAACTACTAAAGACCTGTGAGGAAATTGGGTGTGCTGATTGCCTCTGTAGTCTTAGTGCTGCTGGGAATCTAAGGTGGAAGGCTGTGAAGTCTGATGCCAGCCCAGGTTCCGTAGGAAGACCCTATCTTTTTTTTTTTTAAAAAAGACTGCAAAGGAATAAAACCAGCAGAGTTAGAAGTTAGTATATTTTTTTTTGCACCTGTTATGGTGCACATCTTTAATCCTAACACAGGCAGGAGGATCTCTGTGAGTTCCAGGCCAACCTGATCTATAGAACAAGTTTCAGGACAGCCAGAACTGTTGTATGGAGAAACCCTGTCTTGGAAAAAAAGCACACACACACAGAAGAAGAAGTTAGTGTCTTTTTTAAGCTCTCATTTGTAGGACATTGTTGCACACATGTATACTAAAGGAAACAAGAGTGTAAGATGCAGTGGACATTCATATACTCATCACTTGAGTAGTTGTCAATCCTGGCCAGGTTGTCTCATTCAAACCCCACTCCTGTATTATTTGAAGCAAAATCAGCCATATTTTTCCTGTAATTGTTCATTAAATAGAAAATCGAGACTAGTACATCAGTACATAAGAGGCCAGTGTTAATTTAGTGATGACTTTCCTAGAGCCATTCCCTACCTGGCTCCCCTCCACTCAGAAAATGTGTGCCCTTGAGTACTTGGGAGGGAGGAGAGGATGAGAGGCTAGTGTCTGGTAGCTAGTGACCAATGGGCACTCAACCTTTGAGGCTCCAACCCTGCACTGGCTCCTGCGATCAGAATCTGGGATCCTGCTTGGGCGCCTTGATGGTATCAGCTTTGCTGCAAGCAGGAACCACAAGATCAAAGGCGCCGCACTGCGAGGCGCTTCAAAGCCGCCTGAGCAGCTCGGATTGATGTCGAGAATGAGAGCGCCCTGCTGATGTAATCATAGCCTGTGAGACAGGTTCTCTCTCTCTCTCTCTCTTTTTTTTAATTTAAACAAAGACTCCCCTTGTTTATTTAGCGAGGTGAAGCGGGTGCTATGCAGGGCACACGTGCGGTGTGGGTGTGGGGGGTGTCCACTCTAGCCTGGTTTGGTTTGTGGAAGTGCAGCTAGTAGTGGCTAGTTTGCAGGTAGGCTAGCAGATTTTCCATAAAAGACAACCTGTTTGTGTTGGTAACAGTTAATTTCCTCACACTTTTTTGGGATGTTCAGGTTTGTTCCTGGGTTTCAAATCTTGAAAGCAGCATTCCTCAACAGAAGAGACCTGGTGAAGCAGGTAGGGAATGGCAGTCTGTGGGCCACATGCTGAAGCTAAGTACCAGGATTAACCCATCACTATACTTGAATATTCATCCAATTTCTATAATAATTACTGATATTTGACATTGGCTGATCTTGGGTATTACTAGATTACACCGTTCCCCCAGCCTTTAATAGAGGCATACAACCCTTTGATACCCTGTAATGTACTCTATGGATAAATATCCGTATTTTGTTTTCTTGCCTAGTGAATCTTTTTTTTTTTTTTAATTTTTAAAGTTTTTTAGTTTTTCAAGACAGGGTTTCTCTGTAGCTTTGGTGCCCGTCCTGGAACTAGCTCTTGTAGAGCAGGCTGGCCTTGAACTCACAGAGATCTATCTGCCTTTGCCTTCTGAGCTTGCCTAGTGAATCTTACAAATTTCTGCACAGACAAAGCAGACTTCCAAGTTGAGCCAGTTTGTTAGATGCTAAGTTCCTTTCCAAGACCCTCCCCCCACTCCAATCAAAGTTCAGGATCTGTGGACTCTGTAGCATTCCCCAGTTTAAATTTAAATCATAGTGATTGAAATCTATCTTTATGTCTTGCATAGGTCCCAAGCAGACCTGCTATGTCTAGACCATATTGCTCTTCTCTCTTCCCATGTCTGTTTCTCTTAGGATAATCAGTTTCTCTTAGGATACTCAGCTAAGGAACTGATATCTTTCTAGATTATTTGTCCTTCTCTTGCCTCATGCTTTTTCTGTCTGTCCTTGTACATAGAAGCCCTAGAAGGCAAGAATGAAATTCATTCATTTTTTTCAAGCCTTCCTCCTCTCTCTTCTCTGTCTTTCCTTTCTTTTCCAACTACAAATGATTTCCCTTACCTTCTCTACAAGCACATTCCCCAAATATTTCATTGTGAAAAACTTCCAGCAAAGGAGCATAGAAATAATTTTACAGTGAACACTCATACATACCTACCCCCTATATTCTACCATTAATGTCTTACTATATTTACTGTTCTACATATTTACCTATCCATACATGACTCTTTCTCCTTACCCGTTTCCCCAGACAGGGTTTCTCTGTGTAGTACTAGCTGTCCTGGAACTAGCTCCATGGACCAGGTTGGCCTCAAACTCAAGAGATCCACCCGCCTCTGTGTCCTGAATGTTAGGATTAAAGGTTTGTGCCACCACTGCTTCTCTCACATATGATTTTAATATTTACAACACAAGTACATGTATATCCAGCTTAGGTATGCTTACCTATATTAATGATTGCAAGGGGTTTTGAGAGCCTCTTTTAAAAAATTATGTTAATACCACTTTTATTTGTAGATCTTTCCTATCCCCACACAGGTTGGGAACAAATTTGGAGATCTTACTTCTGTATTCAAACATTCAAGGGAGCCTAGGAGGTTGCAAAGACCAAAGGCTACCTGGTAGCTGGGTTGACTGTGGAGACCCTGTTATGCTCAGGAGACTTGCCTACCTAAGTGTCTGAAATAGAACTTGCATATGGTGCATGTGTGTATGCGTTGGTTTTTCAACACAAGGTTTCTCTGTGTAGTCCTAGATGTCTTAGAACTAGTTCTGTAGAGCAGGCTAATTTTGAACTCTCAAGGATCTATCCTTTTGTCTCTGTCTCCCAAGTGCTGAGATTAAAAGTGTGTTCCATTTCCTGCCCAGAGAGAGTGTGTGTTTTGAGACAGTATCCCTCTATGTAGTTCTATCTTGGAGCTTGCTGTTGTAGACCAGGCTAGCCTCAAACTCAGATCTTTTTGCCTCTGCTTTCTAAGTGCAGGGATTAAAGGCATGTGCCAGTGTGCCACCAGTGCCTCCTAAATTGGGATTGAAGGTGTGAACCACCATGCCAGCTCCCATCTCTTTATAAGTGCAGATTTTGACACTTTTATTTTCATAACCACTCATGAGATAACTAGAGGTATTGTGGAATGTAAAAGAAAAAAGAATATTGACCAAAACTGTTTTCTGTTTTATCACAAAACAAGAAATTCAGGAGATATTTGAGTTTTATTAAGAACACCATGAAGCCAGTGGTCTTTGAGTAATATTTGAATGTAGAGGGAGAAAAAAAGAAATCAATTCTTGCGTTAGGAGCTTTAGAAGTGACCTCTTTGTGATATTATAGAAGTGTCTGGAGCTCCTAGGAGTTCCTTTTCTTTTTTTTTAAAAAAAAAATATTTATTTATTTATTATGTATGCAATATTCTGTCTGTGTGTATGCCTGCAGGCCAGAAGAGGGCACCAGATCCCGTTACAGATGGTTGTGAGCCACCATGTGGTTGCTGGGAATTGAACTCAGGACCTTTGGAAGAGCAGGCAATGTTCTTAATCTCTGAGCCATCTCTCCAGCCCCAGCATTTCCTTTTCTTACACCTGTCAGGGTCTTCATCTCAGTGCTGTCAGCTTTTAAGTCAATTCCAATTTGAACATCTAGGAATTTCTAGATGTTGTAAGTAAAAGGATCAGAAGTTGTTGGCAAATGAAAACAGTGTGTTTTTCATAATTTTTTATACTTTATAAACAGCCTGTTTATCTGAGACTATTAGGATCTCTAGGTGGTTGAGTATTTTAAAAAGGTCAGTTCATTTGAAGCACAGAATGGTTTAAAATGATAGTTTAAAATGAAGGGTCTAGATCCAGGCTTGGTGGTGCACACTTATAATCCTAGTACTTGGTAGGTAAATGGATCAGGAGTTCAAGGCCAGCCTCTTCTTCATAAAGTTTGAGGCCAGCTGGGCTATATGAGACTCTGTCTGGAAAAAAAACAAACTAAATTTAAGGGACTGATAGTGTATAGTTCAAGCAATAGAGCACAGGAACTAAAAATGAAAAAGTAAGTCTTGAATAAGCTTTCAAGCCCAGGTCTTTAGGAATAAGACCACCAGCCTTGTACTAGTTTCAACCCTGATACCCTGATACATCACTTAAATATACACTTCCTTTTTTTTTTTGATAGCAGATTAGAAATTTAAAGATAGTTATAAAGCTACCAGGAACCTTCTAGAATTTTACCAGTTTCCCCCTTTGAATTTTCAAAAGTTTCAGTTTGTTCTCAGCAATTTAAAAAAAAAAAATTGACAGGGCTTGAGAGATGGCTCAGTGGTTACAAGCACTGGCTGCTCTTCCGGAGGACCTGAGTTAAGTTCCCAGTATAGCTCACAATTGTCTGTAACTCCAGTTCTAGGGGATCCGACACCCTCACACAGACATACATGCAGGCAAAACACCATTGCACAGAAAATAAGAATAAATAAACCATTTTTTTTTTAAAAAAAAGAGAGCATTATTTAATCTTTCCAAAGCATTTGACTTAGATTTCAGATGATAAAACTTAAGGTTTTGCTTTGTAGTATTTAAGTGCCTAATTATAGGAGGTGAGCTTTCCTAAGCAAATATAGATGCAGACAAGTCAGCTGGTGGGAACAGTGGAGCAACTATAGTGTAGTTTCCTGTCTAAGAGTGTGCAGGAGGTAGGTGTAGGCGGAGACAGCACTTTCATTTCCTGGCTACCCAGACCCAAATAATCTTACAGAAACTATATTAATTACAACACTGATTGGCCTATTAGCTCAGGCTTTTTATTAACTCTTAGATCTTAAATTAACCTATTTATATTATTTTGTGTATCACCACGAGGCTGTGGCCTACCAGTAAAGTTTTGGCAGTGGTATCTTTTTTTCCTTTGGCAGTTACATGGAGTCTCTCTGACTTCGCCTACTTTCTCTCTATATCTCTTCCAGCCTGGCTATATTCTACCCTGCTATAGGCTGAAGCAGCTTCTTTATTAACCAATGGTAATAAAACATTCCATGTTGGGCACCATTTGTAAACAGAGACTGCTTGTTCGTTTCCCTACTGCTCAGACCCAAATAATCACACAAAAACTATATTAATTACAACAGTGCTTGGCCAATAGCTTAGACGTATTCCTAGCTAGCTAAATTAACCCATTTCTTTTATTCTGTGTATTGCCTTGAGTCTGTGGCTTCCCAGATAAGGTTCCAGTGTCTGTCTCCTTCGGCAGCTACATGGCGTCTTTCTGACTTCGCCTACTTTCTCTCTATATCTCTTCCAGCCTGGCTATATTCTGTCCTGCTATAGGCCAAAGCAGCTTCTTTTTTAACCAATGGTAATAAAACATACTCATAGCATACAGAGGGGAATCCTATATCAGGTGGAGGCAGCAAGCAGTAGTTGTTGACCTTTTAATGCATGAAGTTACCCTTAGAGAAAAGTTGGAGAACTCTTAATAAAAGAGTGTGGAAGCACATCCCCTTTCATCCCAGCACTCAGAAAGCGGAGACAGTGGATCTCTGTGAGTTCAGGACATCCAGGAATGT
Source organism: Chionomys nivalis (assembly GCF_950005125.1). Lineage (NCBI taxonomy): Eukaryota > Metazoa > Chordata > Mammalia > Rodentia > Cricetidae > Chionomys > Chionomys nivalis. Next base: position 35,994,712 of record NC_080091.1, read on the forward strand.
TACACAGAGAAACCCTGTCTTGAAAAAACTGAAGTACGTTTGTGTGTGTGTGTGTGTGGGGGGGGTGCCTGCTTCCTTACGAATTAGAAGAGTGGCTTCAAAGCTCCATTTTTCATGTTTTCTGCATGGGTTGAGGGGTGGCTGGTGGCTACTTTCCTTGGGTTTCTGTCTGTCAATGGGAATGATAGTAATGCTGGCTTTTTGCTGTTGAGCAGGTTGTCCTGCAGGTCACATAACAGGAACTGTGCTCATAATTGTTATGTTGGACGTCACTTTGTTATTAATGAACCAGCTATTGCTTAGCCTGAGAAAATGATGTACTCTGCTGTCAAACTAGCTGGGTGTTCTGATGTTGGAGTTGAGAAAAGGGGAAACAATCAGAGAGGCTACTACACTCTTAGGGAATACGATGTATCCATCTGTTCAGTTGTGGGGTCTCTATTGCAACTGAGGCTGCACACCTGTACCAGCGGCACTTTGGGTGGTAAACCTGAGCTTCTTTCCATCTTCAGTCCCAAAAGTAGGGAGACAGAGGCAGGTAGATTCTGAGTTCAAGACCAACCTGCTGTTCTATATAGTGACTTCCAAGACAGCCAGTGTTACATAATTGAGACCAAGTCTCAAAAAATAAAACCACAACAACAAAAAAGTGAGAGAAAGAAAAATGTCCCATAGTTATGCTCACAGATCATTGTGATGAACCTCAGTTGAGGTTACCTCATTTTAAGTGACTCGAGTTTGTGTCAGGTTGACAAAAACTAATCAGAACAATTGATCCCTTGTCAATTGGATACACAAATACATCACTACTAAACCACAACTTATTTTGCTTATCCCAGAGATCCTCATGTTCATATCATAATATAATACATAATGAAACTTTAAGAGTCCCAATTTTTATTTTATTTATTTTATTTATTTTTATTTTTATTTTTTTTTTTGATTTTTCGAGACAAGGTTTCTCCGTAGTTTTTGGTTCCTGTCCTGGAACTAGCTCTTGTAGACCAGGCTGGCCTCGAACTCACGGAAATCCGCCTGCCTCTGCCTCCCGAGTGCTGGGATTAAAGGCGTGCGCCACCACCTCCCGGCTAAGAGTCCCAATTTTTAAAAGGAAATCAAAGCACTTTAAAAATTCAAAGTTTCTTTGAAATAGTCGAAGTCTCTAAATTGAGTTCCTGTATAATGGGAAGGACAGGTTGGACAAAACAAGTTAAATACTTTCTTACTCTAAAAGAGAAGAACCAGGGCATAAGAACAGCCACACTTAATCAAAACCAAAGCCCACCAGAGTAACTCCAGATCTTGTAGTTCAATGCCTGACTGACATCTGGGATGTACTACAATCTTCTGGGCTCCAAAGGGCTTGGGCACATCTATGTTTCCAGCTCTGCCTTTAGTAACACACAGTGTGTCCTAGAGATTCAGGCTAGCTCCACTTCTGCTGTTGCCTTTGGTCATTCCACAGTCCTGACAACTCCAATGTTCTGGGGTCTCCATTGCAACTGAGGCTGTAACTTAACCAAGGGCCTGTCCTGGCCTCTTACTGTCCCAGGCCTCAGCTTCTCTCTGTGACTCCTTCAATTCTGGGGTCTCTCCTGCAACTGAGGCTGCCCCTTGGGTACTAAGTTGTTTTCTACGACCCCTTCAGGTCTTCAAAATCAGTACACATTCCTGTGTTCTGTTGCCAGCTTTAGATCCAGCTGTGGCCTTCTCTGGACAACAGCTTCTGTATACTGACCCTGAGGAACTACTTCCCAGAAGATTTCAACTCAGTGATAATGGTGTCTAAATCACAGCTGATTCTTTAGCCCCATTTAATTAGCAGTTCCAGTGAAACACAGGTTTTACTTCCATAGGTTCTTATTTCCAAATATTACACAAATGACATGATAGTTTTTGTTTTTCTCAGAAATTTCATATGCTAGGCTTTCATCATCTGTTTTTTCTCAATATCTTCCAAATTCCTACAACAGCTCATTAAGGTCAGCACTCAATGGCTTTTCCAGCCCAAAGCCCTCAAATCCTTTCCCCTCAAAGGCAGTCTGATCGTGGTGGTGCATGCCTTTAATTTCAGCATTCCGGAGGCAGAGGCAGGCAGATCTCTGAATTCGAGGCCAGCCTAGTCTATAGCATGAGTTCCAGGGATGCAAAGAGAAACAAAAACAAAAAATCACTTTAAAGAATTGTAGTGCCAAAAGACAATGCTCATTAAAATTTAAATAGTGCTCTTCCTGTAAGTGGCCTGAGGTGACCTGTAAAGATGGTTTGCTACTCTCTTGACCCAGAAAACCCTACAAAATCATGCAAATCAAGAAGTTCAAATCTTCATGTTCATTTTAAGAACACCCGTGAAACCACTCAGGCCATCAAGGATATGTATTCCCCAAAGCCACCAAGTATCTGGAAGATGTCACCTTAAAGAAGCAGTGTGTGCTGTGTTGGCGGAATGATGTTAGAGTTGGTTGGTGCACCCAGGCCAGACAGTGGAGCTGGACACAGGGTCAGCGGCTAAAAAAGAGTACAGAAATTTTACCATATTTGCTTAAAAATGTAGAGAGTGATGCTGAATGCAAGGGTTTAGATGTAGATTCTCTAGTCATTGGGCATATGCAGGTGAACAAAGCATCTAAGATGCGCCAATGAGCCTATAAAGCTCATGGCTGGATTAACCTACACTTGTGCTGCCTCTGCCACATTGAGATGATTCTCACTGAAAAGGAACAGATTGTTCCAAACCCAGAAGAGGAAGGTGCACAGATATCCCACAAGAAACTGAAGAAACAAAACTTAGAACACTGGAATCAATTCAGCATAAAATAAGTGCAGATAAAAGTTTAAAAAATAATCTAAATAGTGAATGTATAGAAGCCCTTCTACCCAACTCTTCTTACAGTAGATAGGTTTCTGGTTTCGATTTTGAATGCATTTAGCTACACTCAGTGTGGTTTTGCTTCGAATATCCTGTGCACTTGTTACAAGCCTGGGACTTTTGTGGATACAGGATGTTTTAAAATATACCATAACAAAACCTTATCTTGTTTATGACTCAGACTACGAGGCAGGACATGCTTCCAAGCACTTGTAGGGGAGTGGTGCTTACATTTTTTTGTTTTGTTTTGTTTTTTGAGACAGAATTTTACTCTGTAGCCTGATTGGCCTGGAACTTTATAATCCAAAGTAGACTGTGGTGGCTGCTATCTCACAGAGATCTGCTTGCCTCTGCCTCCTGAGTGCTGGGATTAGGAATGTGTGCCACTTTGCATAGTCTGAGCAACATTTATTTTAGGCCCCCAGTTTCTCTTGTAGATGTTTTAGATATTGTCCTGCTTTCTAGACATGATTTTTCCTGTTGTTTTTCTAACAGGACTCTACCGGTATAGAATTTCTGTATTGCTTAGTTCGCATAAACCTATCTATGTCTGGAGGTATCACTGTTGAGTATTCTAATCACGTGGTTCCTTCCAGTTCTTTAGGGTCATAAAGCCCTGTTTACAAGTGTGCAGTCCTGTTCTTAATCAGTTTTGCTTAATTTTTTCTTATTCTAAGTTCTTCACCTGAAGTATACTGGCTGGCCTTCACCCCTGCGGGTACAGATGCAGTCTCTCTTTGTACATTTGGGAACTGGCCTATCTCCTGTTGAGTGGATGAAGTATCCAAATTGCTACCACCAACACAGATCTGACCTGCCACTTCCTTCCATGTCCTTCAAGATTTGTTGGTTTTTAACTTCTCATAGCTATAAGAAGATGTTTTTCCACAGATCTTTCACTGTGGATTCTGGAGGCCTGTTTCTAAATTTAAAATAGTCCTTGCAACCAACAGCATAATAGCATCTGCATAGAGGCTCCTAACATGAATTCTCAACTACAACTAACCCAAGGGAAGGAGAAGGGAGTAGCTGTTTTGGCCTCAAAGAGTTCTGGCTATATTTGTTGTCCTTCACCATTAGTGAGAAGCCTGAGTTGGAGCCTCATCACTTATATTTTCTGGTGCCATTTGCAGTGAAAGGGGAGCTTAGAGTATTATTTGGGTATATAGCTGGTGTAATTTAGGAAGCTAGTCTCTTGTGTTCCTGGGCACAGACTTCTTGTTCAGTCAGTTACTCTCAAGTATCTTCCCTGTCATTTACCTTGAAGCATTTCTTTGGAGTATCCATTGGTGCTTCCAAACTCACGAGAAGTTCCATAGGTCCTGATTTCAAGGATAGTCTATGTATATTTAAGTAATATTCTTTCTTTTCTTTTCTTTTTCTCTTCTTTTTAAGGTTTTATGAGACAGGGTTTCTCTGTAGCTTTGGAACCTGCTCTGGAACTCGATCTGTAGATCAGCTGACCCCAAACTCACAGAGATCTGTCTGTCTCTGCCTCCTGAGTGCTGGGATTAAAGGTGTGTACCACCACTGCCCAGCTACTTCAGTAACAGTATTATGCTGTGGCTAAAAGACCTGATCTCATTTAGTCACCACCCAGGCTGGACCTGCACTAGTCTTTCTAGCCTTGATGACTTCATCCATGGTGGTTGTGACCACCTTGCCCAGCCAATATACTATACCAGAATAGTTTTACCATTTCAGCTTGCTGGCTCTTGCTTAGGAGTGCATCATAGCCTTCCATGGTAGAATACCTAACTCCACACCTGGACTGTGACATCATGGGTAGGTTACTCTGTTTCACACCTTCTCCTCTTCTACCCTAGACAGTCTTTGCTGCAGCTAATCATAGGTGAGAAAAAACTGATTGGTTTTTAAGGTAGAGATTTCTAGAAGTTGGATTTCTGTTTTTCTTTCTTATAGCATGTTCAGAGTTTCATTAATGGACAAAAGCATCCAATTGGTGCTTGGAAAAGTATAGCGCATTCTCTGAAAATTGAAATAAGGGGAAAAAACCCAACAGCTGTGGGGTTTCTACCACAGGCAGTAGTCAGCAGTCTGAGGATGCTACAAATACTTGAGCCCACAGAACAGAAGTGAAGGAGGATATGAGAGGTCATCTCCAAAGCAGGACTCACTGCCTGACTTAAGCACCTTGTTCATCCTAGCTTTACACCTCCAAGTTTAGAAGTCTCCAGGTCCTTTACTCCAGCTAGTGCTATTAATTTAAAACTGGGACTAGAGGCCATTCATTTGGAGATGAAGATCAGAATCTGCCAGTGGAGAGAGATGAAGATCAAAATACGTCAGTCTTTTGCACAAACTTTTATTTTATTTTATTTTATTTTATTTTATTTTATTTTATTTTATTTTTTTTACACAAAAGAAAAAAACCTCATGTCAAATTTTCTTGAGCCATGTCTCTGCAGGCATCTCAGAGGTTCCTACTAAACTAACTTGGGGGCAGGAGGTAGGTAGAGCAGGTAAATCACTGAGTTTGAGAATTGCTGTGCCTGAGTTCCATAGTATGTACCATGTTTGGGCATGTGGTGACTCTTAAATGCTATTCATCCATCAGCACACTGACCCCTTTTTCCAGCTTCATTGTTCTATTGTTTTGACTGAAGTGGCACTTGTTACAAAACCAGTTTCTGTGATCTAGGACGACATTCTCTAGCTTTCACGTACATCAGAATCATCTGGCCCCACCTCTTGGGAGACTGATTCAGTAGCTCTGGGGTGGGGCCTGAGAATTTGCATTTCTGACAAGTTCCGAGATGCTGCTGCTTCTGCTGATATGGCATTCTTCCTCTGAAACCTCAGGTATAGAAGGTGCAAGGAGAGGAAGGTATGTGCATTCTGATACAGACATACTTTAAACAGCAACATTCTGCGTTGCACTCGGTATTGTTTTTACCCAATAACTATTTTATTTGGAGTGGTTTTAGATTTATAGGAAACTTGTGAGACAGAATGGGTAACTTACAGCCTTTATAATGAAAACACACATTTTCAAAAGATTCAACTAGAACTGCATAGTGATAAAAACATTTTCATTCTTCTATTTCCTATATATTTCAGGATTTTTTACCCTGCATATTTATATGTGCATGTAAGTAATTACATATACACAGATCTGTCTTATTTTAATTTTTTTCACTAGTATCTCTGGATCTGCTCCATTGTTTTTTAATGGACAGTGTTCATTTTTTTTTATCCTTAAAAAAATTAATATATCTTATCTTTTTCCAGATTTTAAATCTATCAGATGAAAGGTGAGGACAGACACACCTCCCTTTTATCTTATATTGGAGGTTAGAGATTATTTACCAGCCTCTGTGGAGTTCTTAGCATGTTCCAGACACTGCCAAGCACTTAACATATTATCTAACTCATTTATCAAAACAACCTTAAGAAATTGGTTTTATTATTTCCCTGTTAAAAGATGAGGAAACTGTGGGTCGGGGAGGTTAAAGGAGCAAAATCCTCTGGCAGCTTTCTAGTTGAAGCCATAGTTCTCTGGCATTTTAGGTGCTGTGAACAGATTACAATAAGGCTTAGTATGCATGTTGCTTATTTTTTTAGCCTCTCTGTGCCATACCTAATGCTGCTATAGGAAGAAGAATGGTATCCTTGAACACCAATCTATTTCAGACATGAAGTACATAGAAAAATAACGTATATTATATTATATTATATTATATTATATTATATTATATATAACGTGTGTGTGTGTATGCACTTTATGAGGCTGAATTGTAGAGCACTTGGCTAGCATATGTTATCCCTGGATCCTTTCTCAGTACTGAAACGTGGGGGGGGGGGAGATATTGTGTGAGAGGCCATGAGTTGTAAGAAGTTGCAAAGTGGATTTTTTTATGTCTTCAAAAGTTCTTTGAAGGTTAGGGTGTGTACATGCACAGCTATGATGATGTAGAGGAGGTCCACGTGCCCCTAGTGGTTATAGATAAACCCATGGTAAGTTGGAAGTAATATAAACTGAAACTGCATAGAACACACAGAGCACACAGTAGGGTGTCTGCATTGTGGATCTTCATTGGAGAGTATTGTACTAAGTATCAGTAGCTTAGGAAAAGATCCAGATTTAAAATTTGAAGACTTATAGTGAATGTATATGACTTTCATGCTGATGTAAAGTTGGGACTCAGACGTTAGACTTGTTAGTAAGACCTACATTGAAATTCTGTGTGCTAATGTGTGCTTATTCGTTGTATCTGGGTGTTTGTGGAAGCCAGAGGACAGTGTGAGATATCATTCATCTCTGTTGTGAAGGAAAAAAACAAAACAAAATGTATAGAAGCTGCTGTTGGACAGGTTAATGGATGATACCCAATGTGTTTGTCCTGCAGCAGAGTTGTCAGACACATCCCTTGGAGTATTTTCAAACCAATGTTGGAGGTTGCTTTTACAATCTTGTAGTGGTGGCAAGGTCACTGATACTTGTGACTTATCCTCTGGGGTTATAACCTCTTCTCAGACTGCTGCCTCTCCTCCTCCCTTCCCCCTTCATTCCCAGCTCCCTCCCTGGTTGTTTTGGCTGTCCTGGAACTCTCCCCTTAGACTAGACTGGCCTTGAACTCACCCACCTCTGCCTCCTAAGTGCTGAATGGCTTGCACCACCTCACTTTTCTTGTTTTTCTTTTTTGTTGATATGGGGTCTCTTGTTGACCTGGAACTTGCCAGGTAGGCTAGGCTGACTGGCAGAGAACCCCTTTGGGTACACCCATCTCTGCCTCCTGAGTGCTGAAATTACAAGTGTATGCCATCACTCAGGGCTTTTTATGTGATTTCTAGGAATCAAACTCAGATCTTCTTGCTTGCATGGAAGGCACTCACTTTACTGAGCCATTTCTCCAGCCTATGAATTTAACCAATGTTTTAACTCAATTCTCTAGGCAAGGAAGTTAACCTTTATGAAAAATTTAAAACTATTTCCATTCTTTGAGAATTTCATACAATGACCTTCCTGAATTTTTTTATGAGTATTTAAAAAGGTATATTCTGTTGGTATTGTGGGTTGGGGGTATGTTTGTAGCCTAGGCAAGTCCCAGATGCTGATCCTATGACTAACTAGTGCTAGAATTACAGATGTGTGCCTCCAGTATATAGTTGTTTAATGGTTAAATAAGCTTGGTCTGGACAGATGGCTCGGTAGTTAAGACCATGTGCTGTTCTTGCAGAGGACCCAATTTTAGCACTCATGTTGAATGGTTTACGGTCATCTATAACTCCAGCTTCAGCAGGATCCCAATACCTCTTCATAGGCACCTGCATTCACATGCACATACCCCCATACAGACACATAAAAATACATATAATTAAAAACAAAATAAATCTTTAAAAATTCTAAGTAAATTTAAATTAAGAACTAGCTAATATTCTGCTCCATATATAAAAAATAAATAGTATATTTAATATAAATGCAATCTCTGTTGTTGGTTACTAAGTGGAGAGCTTTGCCTTTTTAAGTCTTTGGAACCATATCCAGAAGCCATCCCGAGGCCTTTTGTCCTTAAAGCATCCTCTTGATGGATGCTTACCTCTACCCATACTTATTGTATTCTGTTTACATTACCTCTCTGTGCAGCTACAGTTTCTTGGAGCTCAGAATCTGTACCTTTCGATCCTGTGTCTCCTGCAGTTTAATAGGAATACGTTAAATGTCAGTTACAGAACTAGATGCTAGAGAATGGCTTCACATCCTGCCTGGCAGGCCAAGTTTAGACATGATAGTTTTGTGACGTTTTCCCCGATTGTCCTAACTATTTTCCCCTCCTGAGTTTTTAAAAACATTAGCCTTTGACACCTGACCTTTAGTTTTTAACATAGAAGGGTCATTGAACATTTTGTTGAACAAGATTTTTAATGAATTATATCTTGATGTATGAGCAATCTTCATTATGAATTGACTTAACCCTCAGCTCTTTCTCTGTGAAAAAAGATTTATGTTGCTATTTCTTCCCACTACTTAGAAAAACAGAACAAAACCTCAGCAGGCTCATGCCCTGTATAACCAGGACAATTTCTTACCAGTCTGCCTTAGGTTAGAGAAATACTTCTTGCTCTTTTTTGTTCCTGCTCATGTTTGGATCAAAGTGTCTTCCCACAGGGATGCTGGGACAGCAATGTGGGGAGATCACTGTAAGAAGTTTTTGCTGAAGATGATGTGGAAGATTAAGTGATAGTTTCTTCACTATGTAATAGTTTGGGAAAGTTTTCAAGTTGGTCCTGTGAGGAGTGGTGTTGAAAGCAGGCTCCTTGTCAGCCTTACCTGTTGAAGAAGTATGGCGGTGTTGTCCTCCTCTTTGAAGTCAGCTGAATCTGTAGATAGAGCTTGCAAAAACCTCCTCTGCTAGATTTGAGGATCAGGACTCTGCATTTTGGAAATCAGTCAGAGAGAGCCACACTAGGGTTGTTCTGCTAGTTTCTTGCTTTTTAAGGCAGTTGCTCCCCCTTGAAAGAGCCAGCCATTCAGAAAATGTAATCACAGGGTCTTCTTCCATTCAGACTTAATCTGGTCATTCAGAGGCCCCTGCCTTCCCCTTCAGAGGCTGCTGGTACCTGACCCAGGGCCACTGAGATCTTCCTCTTAGGACTTTAGAAGGCTCCCAGGAGCAGGCACCTCATTCTTTGGATGGGAGATTTGACTGGGTCTTTTTAAAAATTAACCTCTGGTTGTGTACTGCTACCAGCAGGGAATTACTCTGTAAGTTATCATTGCAAAAAGTCTTTGATGGTTTTAGCCAAAAATTTAAATAAAATAACCAACCCTTAATGGGACTCATTCTTCTACTGAGATTGTTCATTTTATGGACAGTTGTTCCTTTTCAATCACTTGGCTTACCATCATGAACCCCCCCCCCCCTCCTTCCTTCTGTCTTCGGTTCTCCAGTGACCACAGAAGTGAAAGACCCTTAGGAGGTCTGTCTTCATGATAATAAACACTACATCTCTCCCCTCTTTTCTGTTTTCCTCTGACATTAAAGCAACAGTAGAGTTTTGTCAGTTTTGTCATTCCCGAGAAAGAACTTTGAGGTGATGAGCAGGCGGTGGTGGCTGCAACTAGAGAAGAAAATCAAAAGTCACCCGAGTGTTGTGTGAGCATACCTGTTTATTAGCTGCACGGCACCAAACAGTCTGGAATAATGTCAGTTTATATTGATATGAATCCAGAGGTGTTTATTTATTGTGTTTCATTTTAAAATTTTAATTTCAAATCACTTTGTCAGTGGTGAAATTTTATGTAGGTTCTAGCCTCATCACACTGATAAAATGTATTTTTTTCTTTTTTGAGACAGAGTCTCACTTTGTAGCTGGCCTGGAACTCACAGAAGTCTGCCTGCTTCTGCCTCCTAATTGTTGGTGTTAGGGCAAGTGCCACCATGCCTGGCAAGATTTTTTTTTTTTTAATTACTTGTTTAGTCTTTTGTACTTGGCTGGGGATAGTCACTCATAAAAACTCTTTAACAGTTGAACAAGTCATTAAAGTTTTGTTTTTAACCCAGGGCATTTTAAATCTGCAGAATATAATGAAGACAGGTCCACTGATTAAAAAAAAGATGGCCCAAGTCTTTAACTTCTAAGGGAAATAAATGACCTAGGCCATTTAGCTTTGCCCCTACGTGGAACTGTGGGCCTCTCTGGTATGTTCCTCTGGTCTAGCCCTTTCAGGCACTGCTTCTGACCAGACTTAACTCTCTGAAGGTCTGAGCCCTTTTCTGAGCAGGGCTCATCAGTATCTCTATCTGTATATGACAGATGCAGGGAGCTGGGGCAAAAACATGCAGCTTTGTCCACCTGCCTGTAGCTTGAATATTGTGACGACCTCCTAAAACCTATGGGTTGTGGTGGTGGTTGGTGGTGTGTGTGTGTGTGTGTGTGTGTGTTAGAAAAAAGGAGAGATAGCACTTTCAAAGAAGCCATTTAGTAGCAACCACAAGGTAAGCAATGAAGACGTTTAAGCCATTTCCTTTTGGTCCCTAGGTCTCTTAGTTGTAGTTGGTCTTTGAAGCCATGTTCCAAGAGTTGGGGAGACTTGTCCTCTCTAAAGTCAATGATCTGCAAATCTCTTATGTCCCAAGTTCTTTTTCTTCAGAGTGAGGGAATGGGACTTGCTTCTCTTTGGCATGCCACCCCCATTCCCCACACCCCAGTCCTGTTCAGTTTCTAGAGGCCAGTACTATACTATTTGAGGTACCTACTTAGGGGCTGTGAACTCTTGTGTCTTTCACTTGAAACAATGAGAACAATTTATACTTAGATTGATTGCTCTCAGATTCTTGTGTTTAGATAAATTTCCCTGACCCAGCATTGGGAAGGGGTATTTTAGACTAAAATTGAAAGCATTTTATATTAAGAGATGGTTGTGTTTGTTCTGGTGCGTCCTCAAAGCTTTTCCTTTCCTTTTATCACTAGTATTTGCTTTTCCATAGCTGTGACCATTCTCTAACCATCTCAGATTAGCTGAAAGATTTGACTAGTACTTTAAAAGGCATGTTCAGGAAATTTTTTTTAAAGTTTTCTTTTTCTTTTCCTCCTTGTTGAACAGTACAAAACTACCAGGTTTTTCGTTCCAAGGGGCAGCTGCTGAGGGTCTGATGGTTTCCCTCCTCCGTCCCTCCCCCTTTCTGCTTCACTCTGAAGTGAACTGCACCTTTGTGGTTCTTCTGCAGCTGCTGGACTTTGATGGGGACATGCTTGCTGCCTCTATACTTGCTTCCCTTAGCAACCAGTCTTTTGACGATGACCTCTTGCTGTTTGTCTGTTGTCTCTCGTGTTGGATTATAGATGAGAGGTTTACCAGGCTGGGGGTAGGAGCCTGCTGTTAGTGCATTTTATTCTAGGGTTCCCAATGTCCCTCAGCATGCATTTTCTCTATCTAAAATTCAAGGCTTGGGGAGAGGATAGAAGAGAGAAAGCTGCCCTCTGCACACACAAAATCCCCCCCCCCCCCCAAGCCATACATTCATAAGCTTTATCTTTGCAGGCTGGTCCTAGTTAATTTGGAAACAGATGCTGCAGTGGTTATTAAAACTTATTGACTTCTCATCTTTCTAATAGTGTGATTAACATACGTAAGAGGGAAGGGAATACCACTCTTTCCTCTTATTCTTCCGAAGGTCTACCTGCTGGCAGTAAACTTGCTTTCTGGTGTAATCAGAGCTCTGGGAATTGCTAAATTACCTAACTCTTTATACATTGTAACATTTCTATTTTCCCTGAAGCATCATCTTTGCTGTTTATTTACGTGGTCCATGGCCCTTCCCTGTTTGTTCTCATGATGTGCTGGGAATATGTGTAAGATTTGCATTTGGATTCAGCTCAGTGCTTTTGCCTTGGACAAGGTGGGGATTAGGACTTTGTGAAACAGCTAGGATTCCAAAAGAACCCAGGATTATGATTTTTCAGAAAAAGCCTTTTTAAAAAATCTATCCAAATAGTAAAGGCTAAAGAAAATCATTCAGTTCATTAAGAGGTAGAAGAAAACCGGCTCCTTTTATGTACTGTTGGTGGTAAGGCTGCTTGAGCATAGATTAAGACTCAAAATATTCATATTCCTGGACCAACCCCCTTTCTTCTAGGAATTTACCCAAGAAAAGAAAAAGTCCTAATTTTGTTTAACTAAAAATTGAGTAAAAAACCCGTGTGGTACTTAGAAGAGGGGAGGAAAAGACTACCATGATCTCTTACACATAGGCTGTTCTTTTATAATGGGATTTTTAATGCTTTTATTTTCTTTATCTTACAGTTGTTTTTTTATAAGGTGGGAAAGTTAATTTTAATTGATTCTCCCACCTACAAAGTATTTTCAGAGTGTTTTTTTAAAACCTAAAGATAAATGCTTACTTAATAGGTGAACCATGCAAATAAATACCTCTGTCCTTTGTTTATTATTGTTGGGGACTGCTATATTACCTAAATCTGCTTGTAGATTTGCTTTAAAAAAATATAACCCAGGCTGGCTTTGAACTCATTGTTAAATTCCTGTCTTCCTGTTTCTGCTTCCACCTTCCCTGTGAGGGGAATTATAGATTTATAGGCATGTATCACTGTGCCTGATTTTATGCAGGGCTGAGGACTGAACCCAGTACTTGTTAGATAAGCAGTCTTCTAACTGTACTACTAGCCACAACCCTTAATTTTCTTTTTACAAGTTAAAGTCATTGTCATTCCTTGTCTGCAAAGTTTTGTGGCTTTAAATTGCATTTTAATCTATCCCTTTGCAATTTTCTGCATCACCTTCCTGTGATCATGCAGTGATGCCTGACTTAAAAATGACTTACTAGTTTAGGGAAATGAGTGCTTGAGCCAGCTGTTATGACAAAGTCCAGGGGGATTTTCTAAAGGTGGGCAAGAATGGTGGTGGACTTGGGAGCTAGTTTGTCTGGTGTTGAAATAATTCTGGATCCTGGATCTTGATTCTAGACGCATTGAGAGGGATGAGATGGGGACTCAGGAATTTCATTTGTGGTGGTAGCCTTTGAGGGTTAAAGTCTGTGCTATGTGTTGAGGTACACACTTGGTTCTGAGGTTTGTTGAGTTGGGAGATAATGTAGCTGTGAAACCCCGGGCTCTTAGCCTTTTTTGGTTCTTTGGTCTTCATTGTTAGCAACCTTTTGAGAAATCTGTAAAGCTGGAAAAGATTAAATGTGAACAGACATTTGGAAGTTGAAAGTTGAATTCAGAGTACTGGAATGTAGATAAAACCACAATATAGTGCTTCTGTTGGGTTCACCATTTTGTGTACTGCATGTACATGTGGGTTTTGTGTGTGATATATGTGACTTAGGGAATGTGCACAGGTGTGTGCACGTGAGGCCAGAACAGAATGTTGGGAGTCTTCCTTGATTTCTTTCTACCATTTTCCATTTAAGGGGGTCCCTTGCTGAACCTGGAGCCCCCCATTTTTTCAGGTAGGTTGGCTGGCTATTAAATCCCATCCGTCTCTCCTAGTATGCTCGCAGCCATGCCAGCTTGTTATGTGGGTACTAGAAAGCTGAACTCAGGTTCTCACGCTTGGGCAGAAAACCCTTTTTCCTACCCAATGAGCCATCTCTCCAGCCCTAGGCTCACCATTTTTGGAAGATGAACGAGGTTAGAGTTGGCTCGTTTGGAGTTTTGTTTTGTCTTTAAAACCGTTCTTCAGTTATTTCATACATATCCAACTCCTCCCAGACACCCCCACATCCTAACTCACTGAGTCCAATCAGTGCTGCCCGTATGCAGGAGTTCATATTTTTAAAACTTCTACTCGGATTCCTGTAAATAGGCACATGAGAATCTATATTTAATGTCATTAAAATATTCTTTTACTAGTATCTTTATTATCAAGCATTTATATTTATTATTATATTTACTTTATTATACTGTGGATATTCCTAATTTTATTGATCCAATCATCAGGTGATGAACATTTGGGTTCTTTTTACTCTGGTTATGAACAATATTATACTGTTAACATTTATGCACATGTTTGTGGACACATTTTCATTTCTCTTGGGTAAAAGGTTAGAGAGAAATTGCTACTTCATTTATTCACCCTGTTTTACATTTTGAGCAGTTGGTAGACCTTTCCAATGTGGCTATACCATCTGTGTTCCTATCAGAAGGTGTGGGGCTTTTAATTTCCCAATGTCCTCACTAACATTTACTATAAATTATCTTCTTTTTAAATAATGATTTTATTATTATTATTATTATTATTATTTTGGTGTTTGGAGACATGGTTTCTCTTGTGTAGTCCTGGCTGTTCTGAAACTTGCTCTATACCCCAGGCTGGCCTCAAACTCAGAGATCTATTTGCCTCTGCCTCCCAAGTGCTGTTATTAAAGGCATATGCCAACATTGCCTGGCATGATTTTATTTTATTTTTTATTTGTATGAATGCTTTGCCTCCTGCATATCTGATGCCAACAGAGATCAGAAGAGTGTATTACAGTCTCTAGACATGGGTTTATGGATGGTTGTGAGCCACCATGCTGGAAACTGAACCTGGATCTCCTACAAGAGTAGCAAGTGGTGTCCTTAACTACTGATTGCTCTCTCTAACCCTGTGAGATTTATCTTTTAAAAGCATATTTTAATTTTTAATTATATGTTTGTATGTCTATTTCTGTGTAGCATGTGGCTGCATTGTTGGTAGAGGCAACTGGAATTGAAGTTACAGACTGGGAACTGAATTGGGTTTTCTGCAAGAACGTACTGTGCTGCTTTTTTAAAAAATCATTTTATGTGCATTTGTGGTTTGCCTGCATTTTTGTCTGTTGTGAGGGTCTCAGAAGTTAGACAGTTGTGAGCTGTCATGTAGGTGCTGGGAACTGAACCTGGATCGTTTGGAAGGGCAGCCAGTGCTCTCAACTGCTGATCCATCTCTCCAGCCCCAGTATGTACTCTGAACTTCCTAGCCTTCTCTTCAGTACCATCCTTCTCCCTTTAATGGTTCTGATGTTAGCTGTCTTGTAGTAGATATAAAGTGGTATCTCATTATGTTGTTACTCATTTGCTTTTCTTTTTCCCGACTGTCTGTCTGCTTTCCTTCCTTTCTTTTTTTGAGTAAGGTCTTACTCTGTAGTCTTAACCAGCCTGGTACTTACTACAAAACCCAGGCTGGCATTAAACTTGAGGCAGTCTTCCTGTTTCATCCTTCCAAGTACTGGGATCCTAGGCATGCTAGCTTTGATTTGCTCTCTAATGACTAATGATATTGAATATCTTTGGGTTGTGCTCATTGGTCATTTTTATATGTTCTTTGGAGATGTATCTATTAGATCCTTTGTCCATTTCAGTCATGATATTTGTATTATTATTGAACTGATGATCACAAAGTGGTTTTCTTAAGTTGGTTAAATCTATTGAGAGAGTTTCCATATGAAAAATTAGAACATTTAAAAATATTTTAAAATTTATTTAAAAGTAATTTTAAAACCTATTACCTATTAACCTAACAAACTTTAAAATGTATTTATTTTTATTTATGTATATGTGTGCCTATATGAGTTATGTGTACTGTGCATGTGCAGATATGCATGGAGGCCAGAAGGCATCAGATCCTCAGGAACTGGAATCAGGGGTGGTTTTGTGTTGCCTGATGTGGCTTTTAAGAACCTGACCTGGGTCTCTGCAAGAGTAGTAAGTGTTCTTAACTGCTGAGTCATCTCTCTAGCCCCAGAATAGTTTGGGGTTTTTTGTTTGTTTGTTTTTGTTTTTTTTAATGAAAAATATTTTTTGTTTTGGAAGATTTAAGAAAAACTGCCTTATTTACATGCAACACCTCTTCCCTTTCCACTCCCACATTGATGTACCATTGGTCCATATCTCCAGCCCTATAAATGTCTATGATGCTTGTCTGAACAGAATAAAACCATTATATTGCTCTATTTAGTCTGTCATATGTATTAGTTGAAGTATATGGAGAAAGCCTGACTTTCTACAGATGTTGTTGAAAAAAATACTCTTTAATGACTCTAAGGTAGTTTGGACATCCTTTAATATTGTGTGAAAACTTGACAAGAGATAGTTTGTTTGGCTTCCTCCCTTCTTCCTTCATGACAGGGTCTTGTTTTGTATAGCCCAGCCTGTCCTCTAATTCTAGGTGTAACATACCACCATACCCAGCATTTTTTAATTTACTAGGACTTTGTTTGTTTGTTTGTTTATGGGTTTTCAGGCGTTTTTAAACATTTACTCTCTAAAATTGTGTGTGTGTATTTGTATGTATATATGCTCATGCATAAACATCAGTCAGAGTACAGCATGTAGGTGTCTGTCCTCTCCTTCTGCCATAAGGGTTCTGGTATTGAACTCAGGCTTGTTAGCAAGCACCTTTTCCTGTTAAACCGTCTTGCTGGCCTCCTGCCCAGGTTTCTCCTTCTCCCTTTTGAGGCAGGGTGTTACTTTGTAGCCACATTATCCTTGATTTCCTGGTCTTCCTGTCTCCCAAATGCTGCAGTCCTAGGATCTGCTACCATACTTGTCTGAAGAGATATTTTCTCAAAAATGTGTTGACTTCAATGTAGAATTTGAAGCCACATCAGTGAATTCTTCATTGACTGTTTTATAGTGAAATCTGTTGGACACTCCTGCACCTTGAGTGGCTACTTTACTCATAAGTTGTATTTTAATGAATTGATCTTAGTA
This sequence comes from Chionomys nivalis, assembly GCF_950005125.1. Taxonomy (NCBI): domain Eukaryota; kingdom Metazoa; phylum Chordata; class Mammalia; order Rodentia; family Cricetidae; genus Chionomys; species Chionomys nivalis. The sequence goes on from NC_080091.1 coordinate 36,011,738, forward strand.
AATACTGAACCATTTTGTTAGGAAGCTCTTCAAATAATGACACATTTACTTATACAATATTTTAAAATTATTCATTCATACTACTATCATCATCTATCTCAATAAATTCCTTGGGCATTAGGATTCTTTGAAGTACATGGTGTTAAGTAGTTTCTTAAACTACTTTTAGAAAATTCAGATTTTATCACTGAAAATAAAATTTTCAATTACTTTTTCTTGAAGTTATGGGCTTTCTTTTTTTATTGGAGAAAATGTCTGCCCTGTACCCATCTGGATATATCTGAGATTTAATCATACTTGTCAGGTATTCTTTTTAAGTAAGATGGAGTCCTCTGGAAAACTGACTAGTTTAGTTTGCAACTCAAAATCACACAACTTGAGACAATTTTTATCGTAAATCAAAAATAGTTTGTGTATTCACATTTTGTCATACAATAATAAAAACAAGGAACATTGGAAAGATGGCTTTGTCAGTTAGAGCGCATGGCATGCTAGGATAAAGACCTGAGTTGGGATCCTTAGAAACCACATAAAAGCCAAGTATAATCATAAGTGTAACCCTAGTAATGAGGATTGGGGTAAGACAAGTGAATCCCTGGGCTTCTCTGGCCAGCCAGGCTAACCAGTCAGTGAATTCAGGGTTCAGTGACAGACCTGTCTCAAAAGAGAAAGTGGAGAATGATCGTGAATGACACTCCATATTGACTTTCTCCTCTCCGTTCATGTACATGTAAGGGCATATACATGCATAAACCACACACAGAAGAAACAGCGTGAAAATAAGTGTACTCAATTGATATTGAATAAAGTTGATGATTTTTATTGTTCTATTACTATTGCTTCACCAACATTCTTTAGGAAACTTCAGTTGTGTGTGTATGTGTGTGTGTGTGTGTGTTTGTAGGTGTAGGTGTAGTGATTAAAGTGAAATGTGAGCCAGTTGGGCAATGGTGGTGCACACTTTTAATCCCAGCACTTGGGAGGCAGAGGCAGGCAGATCTGTGAGTTTGAGGCCAGCCTGGTCTATAAGAACTAGTTCCAGGACAGGCTCCGAAGCTACAGAAACCCTGTCTCAAAACAAACAAAAAAGTGGAGGTGTAGTGCCACTCTACTGCTTTTATGAAACTTTTATCTTTGTTGCTTTTGTGCCATTATAATAAATGCCACCAAAGTATAAAAGGGAAACATTATGTGGTGGTTTGAATGAAAATGGCCCCCTTAGGTTCCTAGGGAGTGGCTCTATTAGGAAGAGTGGCCTTGTTGAAGTAGGTGTGACCTTCTTGGAGGCAGTGTTGCTGGGCTGGGAGTGGGCTTTGAGGTTTCAGATGCTCAATCTGGCCCAGTGTCATTCTCTCTTCCTGCTGCCTGAAGATTCAGTTATAGAACTCTCAGCTACCACTCTAGCACAGGTACCTGTCTACCTTTGTGCTACCATGCTTCCTGCCCTGACGATAATGGACTAAACCTCTGACTTGTAACCAGCCCCAATTAAATGTTTTCCTTTATAAGTTGCTATGGTCATGGTGTCTCTTCACAACAGTAAAATCCTAAGACACGATGTCTTTGCATTTTTACAAAAACATTTGGCCTTCACATTTTTCTTTCTTTTTTTTTTTTTTTTTTTTTTGGCTTTTCGAGACAGGGTTTCTCTGTGGCTTTGGAGCCTGTCCTGGAACTAGCTCTGTAGAGGGTGAAGGATATATCTCAGCTCACCTGACCCCAGAGCTTGCAGATTGGACTTTGAGAATTGCTGGTCTAGACAGCATTTAATGGAATTGGAGCTAAATTGTCTTGAAAGCCCTTGATTTTGTGAGACTGACAGTGTAAAATTAGCCTATTTTCCTATCTTCTCAGAATTTAAAATCACAAGGCTATTCCTATTGCAGCTTTTTTGAAAAATAAAATGTTTTCCCAGTTTATTTTCTAAGAAGACAGTGTTCTTCACCTTTGCAATATGCTATTTCTTTTTATATTCTGAATTAGCAGCGGCTGTGGCCCACAGGAGACTTCTTCCATGTCTTTTTCTGTCTTAGGACAGTCCTCCCACTGAGAAACTTTGCCTGATGTATAGTTCAAGCCCTGGCCAGTGGCTGGCAATGACCTGATCCTTGCTATGTAAATCCTCACTGAATGGCATGAGACTCCGACTTAGCAATTCATGAAATTGTAAGGTAAGCCCAGTTTCCCAGCCAATTATGACTCCATCTGAAGCTGTAGCTGGGCCATTAGTGTATTTTGAGCCTCGACCTCTTTTATATCTTGCCAGACTTTGAGAGTCTACTGTATAGCTACTGGCAACAGGCCACTGCCAAAACAGTCTACGAAGGTATTGTTTTACACCTCACTTTTCCTCTTTTCCTCTGAGGTGGCACCTTGCCTGTATTTCTCTCTCCAACATATTTTCATCCACTTGTTAAAAAATTACTTTATTTCTTCATCATGATATTACAGACTTGGCTTCTGTAGTTACTTATTTTGAAAGACGTGTTGAAGAATGAAAATGCTAATGTCTTCCTCTAGAACCCTTCCTTTTTCAACTTAAGTAGATCTCTTCAGGATCCTTTTATGCCCTCCCTAAAATTTATGAGTTGAAACCCTAGCACCAAGTATCATAGACTATGACTGTATTTGGAGTCAGGGTCTACATAAAAGAGCTAATCAAGGTACTATGAGGTAACTAGAGAGAGTCCTAATCCATTATGGCTAGTGTCCTTAAAAGAGATAAGATTTGAACAGACTTAAAGGCGGGAAGAAGCCCTGATTGATAGTGATTGGTGATGTAGCCAAGAGTCACTAATGGTTGACAGCAGCCCACCAGGAGCTGAGAAAGCCTAAAAGTCTCCTCATAGAGCTCAGAAGGAACCAGCCCTTGCTGATAAAAAGTCTTTAGTCTTTTAAAAAGCCTTCTAAACTAAGTTTCAGTGGTATAAGCTACTCAGGTTGTACTGCTTTGCTCTAACAGCCCTGGGAAAACACTATTGGCTCGAGACTGACTACTTTCCACCATAGCCCCAGTCTTTCTGTTACTGTCACCCTTTGTTTCATAAGGCCACCTCATTGATGTTTTCCCAGGGTGACCTCTTTCCCGCACCACGCAAGGTTCCTTCTTAGAGCAGTGCTCTGTATATGGTCACATTAATGAAGAATGCAACATTGAGGGTGGTGTATTCTAGAAGGATGGTGGAAAATGTTAGTGCGTGCAGAGACAAGTGACTGTTTATATCTGCTTCCATCCTGCTGCCTGTTCTTGTCCTGTACCTGATTGGCCTTCACCTGCTTCCTTTTCCTAGGAATCACATAGCCTTGACCTTGCATGGGGCTTTCTGGCTGTATTTTCTCCAAGTGCTTTCACCATGGTACCCTTCTGTGGGTTCCCAACTGACCGAGGATTTCAACCACACAGCTGGGAAAGGCAGCCAAGAAAAGCGAGCTGCTGGAATGCTCAGGGCCTCGAAACATTACCCTTCGTGGTAGTTTGCTTTGTGCCAGGATGTCCTTGTAAAACTTTTATGAAGATGTTGTTGTACTTGCATGGGAGGTTGAAGATTGCTGTTAGCCGTGAGTCCCTTGTCCCCCAGGAATGCAGAGCACTGAGGAAATGCTGTGGCCCTCCCTTCTAGATGGGCACTCCATTGCAGCAGCTGCCTGAGCAGAAAGTTGAGCTGGATGGATGGATTAAGGGGCATCAGCTAGGCCTTTGTTTAAAAATATTTAAAATATGTTTGAACCTCTCTTTATTGACAGAGAACAGTTCCTTCCAGTGTAGAGAAGTTTTTTATTTCCATGTATTTTCACAGTTTTGTTTGGTTCTTTTGTATATTAGTGACTTGGGGAAAGTATTCCCATTCACGGTTTTGAGCACCAAACACAAAGGCATTGCATAGTTCTATTTTGCATGAGGGAAAAGAAAGTCTACTTCCATTAATATTGTGAGTATAGTCTCTGGCTTGAGTTAATTTTTCTGGTGTGAACTTTGACAGTTAAAGAAATTAAGAACATGTTTGAGAATGTACATATTGCTCTGAATTAGGAATTGATGGAGGTTTATTACTTATAAGAATGAACACTGGAAGTTCAAAGAAATAAAAATAAAAGAGATTCTTATGTATGTTTGGATTATTGGTAAGAGAGCCATGAGTATTAACCCTCTCAGACAGAGTCCTAGGTATCAAATATTTTGAGTTAAATATCAGAATACGGTAGTAGTAGTGGTAGTTTTCTAAAATAAGGAAGTGTAATGATCATGAGGTTCCCCTAGCCTTCCTCCTTGATGATCAAAGCGTCTATCAGGTTTCTGCCCAACTTTAGATTGTCTTTGGTCATCTTCCCAGTATTATTAGAAACCTGAGCTACTTCTGCATACATGCAGGAGGGGCCAGCATGTTGCACAACCCCAGCGGCCTCATTCATCATAGAGTGCTCAGAGTAATCCTTGGCATCAAGGGCGTCGGGTGGCATGCAGCTCTGCACGATGACACTAACGGGAAAGGACTAGTGGGTGGAGAACTGTTTGGGTCAACTAATATGTAATTATTCTTAGAAACGAATCCTAGCCATGTTCCTGCTGTTCTGTCCATAAGCCAGATCATTCATTTTAGGGAGTTTTGGCCACTTCTGGATTAGAGCTCTGCCTTGCAATCAGAGGCACAGCCACTAGGTCAGCCACAGCATATAGGGCTACAGGGCTTACAGGGCTACAGCCTGAGAGAGGTAGTTGGAGAATTTGTTGACTCCAAAGGTTGCTATGAAAACAGCTAGCCCCGACACTAGGTACAGTGTGTGTTCCTGTTTTTTCCTCTGCACACCCCCCCCCCGAAGAGTAGAATATGAATGAGGAAGATGAAGAGGGCTTTTAGTTAAGCATTCCAGAATATTTCAGAAGCTTCAGACTCTGAGATAAGCTGTAGTGATGTGCACTAATGACCAGTATGCCACTATGTAATGAAAGTGTTTCTTTCTGCATCCAGTCATTCAACAGACACTAATCAGACTCTTGATTGATAGCACTTAGGTGTGTTAAGTTGTATTTTGTGACTTTTCCATTCTTGGTAGCATATTGGCAATTTCCTATGGATATACTTAGAAGGGTCTTACACTTTATAAAAATGGGGACCTGGGACCCACATGCCTGTGCTGTGCTGTGCTGGAATTCTTACTTGGCACTTGTGTGTGACTCTTGACAGGTCACTCACCTTCATGGTATTTAGTGTACTACCCTGAAACTGAGAATGTTGGTGGTTATACATCATAAGCTTATTTTAAAGATGAAATATGTTTCTTATAAAAAAGTATCTAGACTCCAGCTCATTAAGGCCAACACTGGGGCATCTGTGGTTTCTTCCATATTTGTCACCTAAGTAGTCACAGAGAATTCCATTCAGCTTCTCTAACAGAACACTGTAGATTGAACTGCTTAAGCGGCAACTATTTATTTCTCACAGTTCTAGACCTTTAACACCAAGATCAGACTACCAGTATGGTTGGCTTCTGGTAAGGGCAGGCTGGCTTAGAGTCTTTTTCTTGCTGTCTTTCTCTTCCTCAGAAGGCAAAGGAAACAAGATGGGCAAAAATTATCTGTTGCCTCTTCTCTTAACACTTGTTCCATCATACAGCATTACCAAATCATCTAACCCTATTTGCTTCTTAAAGCCCTCAGCTGCAGGGATACTTTGGGGAATAGGACTTCATCACTAGGGTTTTAGGGAGACAGTTCAATTCACAATGGCATAATTTAATACTGTTCAATTTGCTATAGCCATGGTGGTACACACTTTCATCTCAGCACTTGGGAGACCAGCCTGATCTACATAATGAGTTCTAAACGAGTCAGGTTCTAAACAAGTTCTAAATGAGCTACATACTCAGTATGTGTTTTCATTTAAGAAATACATAAATACATGCATGCATGCATGCATACATACATATGCATATACATTTTGTTCTTTAAAAAGTAATTGTAATTTGAAAAATTGACATTATTTTGCTGATTCTCATGCTTTTTATACTTTATCCGCGCTGAAACTGGGATATCTCCTCCCTTTTCTGTTTGTTTATTTATTTGTTCTCTCCTACATTACACCCTGACTGCAGTTTCCCTTCCCCAAACTGGAGTATCTTAAAACTGATTGAGATCCCGTTTTTGTTTGTTTGTTTGTTTTTTAAGAAACTTTTTAATGATTTGTTTAACTTTATTTTATGTGCAATGGTACATAATGATTTGTTTAACTTTATTTTATGTGCCATGTGGGTGCTGGGAATTGAACCCTGCTCCTCTAGAAGAACAGTCAGTGCTCATAACTGACAAGCCTTCTCTCCAGCCCCTGAATAACCTGGTTTATATACCAAGTTCTAGGCCAGTCAGGGCTATATAGCAGACTGTCTTGATAGAAAGAAAAGGGAGGTAGAATGTAATAATCAACAGTATCTTAGATTTGATTTAAAAAAATTATGTGAATTTGTTATTGTTTTTTTTTTTTTTTCGTTTGAGCTTTTGTTTCTTTGGGGGGTTTTGTTTTGTTTTTTGAGACAGAATCTCACTATGTAGACCAGGTTGGCCTCAAACACATATCTGCCTGCCTCTGCCTCGCCAGTGCTGGGAAACTAAAGGCACTCAACCACACTAGCTGTTTGTTTTTTAAAAAAAGATTATGCTGAGAAGATAGTTCAGTTAGTAAAGTAAGCATGACAACTTGAGTATGCTCTACCTCAGCATCTGTGTAAAAATCGAGGTTCAGGGTACATAACCCAGCACTGGGGAGACAGAGACAGGTGGATTCCTGGGGCTCACTGGCCACTTTAGCCTAATTGCTGCATCTCAGGTCTTGGTGAGAGACCCTGTCTCAAAATGCAAGATCACTCTTGAGGAAGAACACACAAAGTTGATCTTTGGCTTCTATACAAGCACCCACCCACACATGGACATATGCACACACGCACATAGATATGCACTAAACATAAAGATGGGGTCTTATATAGCCCAGACTGGCTTAGAACCTCTGATATCCTTGCCTGTCTTTTAAGTATACCACATTGCCTGACAAAGATTATTCCTTGGGAAGATTGAGGGCTTTTTAATATGTGATTTTGTTTCTTTGTTTTGAGACAAGGTCTCATATAGCCCAGACTAGCTCTGGACTTCTTTCTGTCCAAGGATTGGGATTAAAGGTATGCGCAGATTGCCTGTCTATCTGATGTTTTACCTGTGTGTATGTATATGTGCCACATGCATATCTGAAGAAGAAGACTTTAGAGACCCTGGTACGGACATTATGGATGGCTATAAGCCACCATGTGGGAGCTTGGAACCTAGGTCCTCTGAAAGAGTAACAAGCTCTCTCAACTGCTGAGCCATCTCCCCAGCCCCCAAAGATGATATTTTTAGAAGAAACATTTACCAAGAATACTTTCTAATTTATGTTAGAGTGAGTGTCTGTTTTCTCAAGCCCACCTATAGACTCCCTTGAATCTCTCTGGGTTAGCAGTGTCTGCGGCCTGTGTTTTGAGAAAAATCAATAATTTTCAGGTTATGTTTTGTGAAATAGCTTGAAGGCTACTGCCAGGAACAAGGAATTGTAAGGAATAGCCTTGAGCCTCTTTCACAACTCAGCGTTTTTACTGGTCTTGAGCACTGGAGTTTAACTTCATGCTTATTTTATAGACAGGACTTCTAACTCTAAACATGACTTGAGCCACACAGCACACACCGTTGATTCTACTTATTGCCTGTGGAGGACACACAGAGTAGGCAGGATGGGGCCGAGGTATTGTCTTCCTTCTCAGGGCAGAAAAGCAGGCACATCTACCACTGGATTATCCTGAGAGACATAGAAACAAAGGATGTCACACTTCAGGAAGGAATGTGTTCTTTACAAGTTGCTGTCTTGAAGGGAAATGAGCTGATAAAATAATCCATGAAGTTCACAAAATAGAAGGCACTAGACAAGCATATGATACTGGTAAGATGGGAGTGGTAATAGGTAGTTCCTGTTTGTACTTGGAAAGTCTTCCTATAGGTAGAGTGTTTAGTAACATTTCAAAGATTTTAACAGCCTTAATTTCCATTTCCTTTATACCTCCCCAACCCCTACACAACATTTCCTTACACTAAGTTGAACAAAACTCAACAGCTGCTTCTTAGTTCTTCCCCTTCTCTCTTCCAGGACTGGCTCTTTCCTCCCTCCCTCTTTCCCTCCCTTCCTCCTTTCCTGCCATTCTCCCAGAACAAGGCCTCACTCTGTAGCCTAGACTGACCTTGAATTCCTATAATCTTGGAATTACTAATATGAGCCACTAGTCCCAATGGGACTGGCATTTTCTTTCTCTGTTCGAAGTTAGAATTGTAGAGCGTGTTTGGTGTACATAGTTCATCTTGGTCTATCACTACCCTAGGCTCTATGATTTAGAGCCAGTGACCGTGCTTTCCAAATTCCATCACTGGGAGTTTTGTAGTTCTGAGGTTTTGCTTTGATGGCACTGGTTTCAAGATAAGGCTTATTCCCATAGGATTCCAGCTGAGGATTCTCATTCCTCAGAACCACAGGACAGTTGAATCCTTGGGACTCTCTCTTTACTGTGTCACTATAGTACCTTTTACAGTGTGTATCTACTAAGAGGGTACTCGGTTAGTTTATTCAGTAAGAATATAAACTTGTAAATTTCTTTCTCATTAGATAATGGTACTTACTCTTTCTTAGATCTCATCCATTACAATAAACCTTTTCTCTGAGATGGCACAATATTTAGAGGTGTTTGTTGGGCTGATGTCTGGCTGTTGAGTTGAGAGCTTGGGCCAAGGGAATCCGTAAGGGTTTTTGAAAATGTTGGCTCTCTTGTTCGTTGTTATTACAAGCTGAGGTTGCAGTTTTGTCTTTCTTGAAATTTGGGAGCCAAATGGTGTATCAACTATTTGAGTGCCTACAAGGCAGGTGATAAAGAAATAGATTTGGAGATAAACTAATATCTTTTGTTTTAGATCTTTCTCTCTGAGAGCAAAAATGATGGGGTGATTAAAAGCAAGGACTGGTGCTGAAGATCAGAGTGCCTGGTGTAAATGTGCATTCAGCAGTGTTGGGTTAGACTGAATTTGACTTCGAAGTGCAGGGTGTCCCATAGGATATTCATCTCTCTCTCTCATCTACCACACACAGTGGATGAAACCTGAATTGTGAGTTGTAATGACCATTTCTGAATTATGAGTTGATTGCCACTCCAAGAGAAAAGATATTAAAATAGCTTTCATGAGGGCACAGAAGACACCAAGAGCCTGAGGCTGTGATTGGCTGCATTAAGACATATTCCCCAGTTTGTCTTCTCTTAGCTCAAGGTAAATAAAAAACTCCAAGCCCAGTGGATTGCATTTGATATGTTTAGTTTTGGGGCCTTACAATGAGGACTTAATGTGGTTTTGGACAATAACAATGTGAGAATTTTAGGATAAAGCTGAGGACTCTTTTTAGAATACTTTATTCATGGTCTGAATTCAGCAATTTCCTTTTTTTTTAAAAAAAAACTCAGTTAATGTGCTTGCATGCAGTAAACTCAAGGCAGTGCATATACATGAGTTGTGACACTAATCTTCACAATCAAGATTCAGACCATCACCCCTCAGTCTTTTGTTTCTTCGTAGTCTAGCATTTTCTTCACCCTAGACTTGACAATCACTGATCTGCTTTCTAGCTATAAATTAGTTTACATTTTTGAAATTCAATATAAATGAAAAACATGCATTATATATTTTTTGTTGTTATTTTAGAAGGAAAAGAAGTCTAAATTTGTTCATCCAAATCGTTGCGTATACCAGTGTTTTGTTGCTGAATAACAGTCCCTTTATGGATGTGCCACAATTGATTTATCCATTTATCTAGATTGTTTCCATTTTTTTTTTTTTGACTTTTATAAAAGAGGGTTTGTGGATATTTAAATAAAAGATTTGTGTGGACAAATGTTTTCATCCTCTTTTATAAATACTTACTAGAATGTGTAGGTTATATGATAGGCCTAACTCTTTGGAAGGGCTTGCTTTTTTGGAAATGAATTACCAAAGGCAGTGTGCAAGCATTCTGTTGCTTTATACTCTTCCAGCACTTTATATATCTTTATATTTTAGCAGCTATGTAACGGTATCCTATTTGGTTTCAGTTTGCATTTCTTCAAATAATGCTGTTAGACATCTTGCTATCCCTACCTCTTTGTGAAGTCACACCTAGTCACACCTTTTTCCCTCCTTCCCTCCCTCCCTCCCTCCCCCCATGTGTAAGAGGAAACCTAGGGCTTTGTGCGTGGTAGTCACATGCCCTATTTACGTATATCCTTAGTCCTGTTTTCACTCTTCATTTTGAGGCAAGTTACCAAATTTGTTCAGACTTTGAACCCACTCTGTAGCCCAGACTGGCCTTGAACCTGCAGTCCTCCTGCCTTAGCCTCCCAAATTGCTGGGATTGTGGGCACTACCATAGCTGTGTTTTAATACATATTTAATATTTTTAGGTAGTTTTAGTTGTGTTGTTGATGTTCTTATCATTGAGTTCTAAGAGTTCTGAGAGTCGGGTTGGTGGCACACACTGGGGAGGCAGAAGCAGATAGGTTTCTGTGAGTTCGAGGTCAATCTGGTCTACATAACAAGTACCCCAGAACAACCCGGGCTACATAAAGAGACCCTGTCTTAAAAAATAGAAAAAGAGACAAACAAAGAGCTTTCTATTTATCCTGGATTACAGTCCTCAATCCTCATTTGAGTTTTAAAGTAATTACTGTATTTTTGCAATTGAGTAAGAATAATTTGTATTCATTTTAGTGTTTAAAACTAAACTCCTAACTGAGGTATAGCTCTTTGGTAGAACCTTGATATGCGCCAGGTTCTGGTTCCATCTTTAACACTGGAAAGCAAGTTAATTAATATTAAGGTTTTTGGAGGAGGGGCACTGGCCTTCCTCCAAAACAAACCTAAACCATCATTTTCTCCTGCTTAGGTTGTAATATCTCTGTGTGGATAGTCAATTATTGGTCCCTTTTTGTTCCCCCATCCATAACTAATTCACTCTACATACCAGGCTAGCCCTGAACTCAGAGATCTACCTGTCTCTGCCTCCTGAGTGCTGAGATTAAAGGTGTATGCCACCACCACCCAAAGACAAGAATTATTTAGAGTAGTGGCTCTCAGTCTTCCTAATGTGATCCTTTAATACATTCCTCATGTTGTAGTGACCCTCCCAACCATAAAATTATTTTTACTGCTATTTAATAACTGTAATTTTGCTACTGTTAGATGTTTTCTGGTGGTCTTAGGCAATAAAAGGGTTATTTTATACCCCCCTGCCTCCAGGAGTTGTGACCCATAAGTTGAGAACCTCTGATTTAGAGCTTTGAAAACTTTCTAGAAGTGGAATAAGACAGGAACTTTTAGAAAAAATACAGTGTTTGGTTTACAGGACAAATTGGTACACATCTATAGATCTATTTCTAGACACATTGCAGAATATCCCGATGCAGGATTAAAACAAAAATCTCTGAAGAGAGAAGACAAATATGAGAACAAATTTGAAGATGCTTCCTTTTCTTAGTCTGTAAGCCTTAACCTTAAATACTGCAGCAGGCAGTAGTGTGCTTAATGCTTCTGCTCCACTGGGAAGGTTTGCTCTTAGGTAGCCACAAGATGTCTTTTGAGAGAGAACTGTGTGTGTGCCTATGTGACACAGAATTGCCAAGGTTGTCAGAGGCTGCTCTGTGTAGCTCTCCTTTGGTGGAATGTACACACAAGCCAAGCAAATAGTCACAAGTGCTCAGGAGTTGATGTTCTAAGCTTGACTGTGAGTTAAAATCTCTAGTTGGGGTGCCTATTGTAGCCAGTGACCTTTCAGACCAAGGCTGTATGTCATATTCTGACTTCTGACTGGGTCAGTGTTGTCCTAATGAAGGAATTAGATGGGCTGGTTATCCTCCAGAACCAACAGACTCACCGAGTGCCTTGTATGTATAGTTAGTCCTTACTTCTTTGTTCCCTTCCTGTAAAAAGAAAAAGAAAAAGAAAAAAGACTTATTTCTTTTATTGATGTTGTTAGGTCAAGTTAATGCCATAAATATTTGTTCCTATGTATTACCTTTTTTTCTTAGGCATTACTTTTTTCTTTAAAAGTACACATTTGGCTGGGCAGTGGTGGCCTATGCCTTTAATCCCAATACTCGGGAGACAGAGGCAGGTGAATCTCTGTGAGTTCGAGGACAGCTCTGGTCTACAGAGCAAGTTCCAGGACAGGCTACAGAACTACACAGAGAAACTCTGTCTCTACAAACAAACAAACAAACAAATAACATGCCCATTTGTTTCCTTTGCTTATTACCCGACTAACTATCAAACATTTAATTTTTGTTATATCTCTTATCTTTCCATTGAGCTGCCTGGTACTTTGTTGGAAATCAACTTTAGGGGAAAGCATCAGAAACAGGACACATCTTAGGAAAATCACTTATGAAGTAGCTGACTGTGCTTGTAATGAAGTTGCCATGGGTAGATTTAGTATATAATACAGTTGTCAAGACCAGACTGGCCTCAAACTCACAGAGATCCGCCTGCCTCTGCCTCCCGAGTGCTGGGATTAAAGGTGTGTGCCACCACGCCGGCTTTTTTTTTCTTTTAAATGTTGCGTTTAAACCTAAGGTCTCGTATGTTAGTTAGGTGCTCTAACATTCAGTTACACCCTTAGCCCAGTTTATTGCCCCCACAACCTGACAAGAGTTTCTTTGTATAGCCCTGACTGTCCTGGAACTTTGTAGACCAGGCTGACCTTGAGCTCAGAGAACTGCCTGCCTCTGCCTTACAAATGCTGGGATTAAAGGCATGCATCACCACTGCCTGGCCAGTTTATATCTTTCTAATAAATCAGCGATTGAGGCTGATGCGATGGCTCAGTGGGAAAAGGTACTTGATGCCAAGTTTGACAACCCTAGTTTGATCCCTGAAGCCCTCAAGGTGAAAGAACATAACCAACTCTGAGGGTTGTTCTCTGATATGTGTGTGCATATATGTATGTAAATGTGAAAATTTTGTTTTAGAAATCTGTTATTGTAATGTGTACCTGTGTATTCACAAACTAGTTTAAGAAATAGTATTTCTTTTTTCTTTCTACAAAGTAGTATTTTCATTTGCTAATTTAGAATTTTCATTGCTGCATCTCACTTAATAAGGACAGCATTTGGCATGTTCTTGAATTTGGATCTTTGACCTATGGAGATATAGGGGGTTCTTGGAGTCAGTTTGTCCTTACCTGTAAACCAGGCCCATCAGTGCTAGAGTCTTTTGTCAGTTGGAACACTGATAGCTCTTGTCTTTGTTTCATGGTGTTGCCTATTACTCAAGCTCAACCTAATAATAACTAAGATGTGGAGTCAGGAACTGTTCTTAGATTAGACTGGATAAAATGTTACTCTTTTCAGCAACAGTGAATAAATGATAGTACTTTAATATCTGCTGGGACAGTTAGTTAAAAGAGTTCAGGCTCAGAGACTACCTGAGTTTAAATGCCAGACTCGTAGCATACTTGTTTGTGACCTCCGGCAAATCACTGAATTTGTCTTGTCTTCCTCATCTGTAAGACCATAGTGTGTAGTCCAGAGTGATTGTGAGGATCAGAAGAGTCAGTGCCTATATGATAGTGGATTGGTGCCAATGATCTGATAAGTACACACCAAATGCCAGTAGCTGTTATTATCTCTGGGGTCTTAATGGTTGTGTCAGACACTATTCTGGACAAGTTCCGGGTTTTTTTTCCTCCAATCTTAGCAACAACCTTATAGTTCCAGCATTGATCTTTTCATGTGGATGATAAAGCAGAAAGAATTCTGGCTGCGGGACAGGGCTGACCCAGGAGTGTCTAAATTTGTTCACAGTCCTGAGTCCTTTCCTGCTTACTCCATTGTGACAGGTCATGGGAAGCCAACCTTTCCTCTTCACCTAAACTTTGATGCAATCAAGGTGAGTGTTGGGTACATCTTGTAAAGACACAGGGGCAGGGCCTTACTGATTGGGCTGATAAAGGTACAACATGCCACTTTTTGATTCAGACTGTTTATTATTTACATAGCTAGCTGAAGGTTGGGTAGCCAGTGATATCATCTCTTTTTGTCCTTTTTGGTAAAGTGTGGCATAGAAATAGAAGGGTCAGGTGACTGTAATAGAGGTACAGGGTGCTCCACTGCTGAAAAGTCCAGTCAAGATTGCAACCAGACGGTTTCTCCTTCTGTCAATCTTTTTGGAGTGGGTCAAAGCAGACAGAACCGACAGGTGATGAGGTTCCTGTCTTACTAGGAAAAAAGGGTAAGTGGGAGATGACCTTAAAGTGTACCTCGTGGTCTCCATTCTTTGCCTCCTCAGATTTTGGGTGTCAGGAAGCTGTGACTGAGCATTCCCCTGGTTCACAGGCCCACTATCAACCTCTGCATCTTTTTCCTGAGGCACTTGGGTCTCCTCCTAACTTCTCTCCTAACAAATATAAAACTCTGAGGATTTTAGGGATAAATGTCAAGTTCACACAATTGGATAGAGAACATCATCTATTAATACTGTTGTTTGTTTTTTAAACACATTCACACAGCGTGGTCTTGCCTTTACTCTGGAAACACAATAATACAGACTTCTGGTGTGTGAATTTAGAACTAGCTCTTTATCTGGTTGCCTTGAAATTAGACACTATCATTGTTCTAATACTTAAGAACTGACTGGTTAAAAACTCTTTGAGTTGTCTGTCCTGTCTGGGAACCCAGCAACCAGCTCTTTACTGCCTGTGAAGGGTAACACAAAGCAAAGGGTCTTACAAAAAGTTTAGAGGGCCACTAGTTCTTGAAAGAAAAAAACTTTTGTTTTTGTCTTTTTGTTTGTTTGTTTGTTTTTGAGACAAGGTTTCTCTGCAGATCTCTGGTTGCCCTGGAACTCTCTCTATAGACCAGGCTGACTTAGAACTCAGAGATCCACTTGTCTCTCTGACTCTCCAGTGCTGGGATTAAAGATGTGCACCACCATATCTGCTTTCTGTTTAAAAAAATTTTTTTAATTAATATTGTATGTGGGGGTATCTGTACCATGGCATGCATGTGAAAATCAGAGGACAACTTTTTTTGTTTATTTGTTTTTTGTTTTTCAAGACAGGATTTCTTTGTAGTTTTGGAGCCTATCATGGAACAAACTCTTGTAGACCAAGCTTGTCTCAAACTCACAGGGATCCACCTACCTCTGCCTCCTGAGTTCTGGGATTAAAGGCATGCCCTACCACTACCCAGTGTCAGAGGACAGTTTTCTTCTTCCACCTTGTATATTCTGGGGATCAAACTCAGTTCATCAGGCTTGTACAGCAAGTGCTTTTACCCTCTGAGCCATCTCACTGCTCACAATTTCTTTTTAATCATCCATTATTGGTATTATAGACTAAACACTGCTAAAATCTCAGGATATCCCATTGCTAACAAGTGAAGGTTTAGGAAGTGGATTTAACAAGACCAAGCAGAGTAGACCCAGCCTTACCAATTATCTCACCAGTCTCCTCTTCGTTGAGATTAGACCTTCTATAAGCAGAATCAACTCAGTGTAGGTAACATGAGTTGAGGATGGGCAGGAAATCACCCTAATTTGTGCTGATAATTCCCTGATAGATGATGACTGTCTCCTGGGATTCCACAGTACCATAGCTCAGACATCTCATCAAACCCACACAAGATAAGGAGGTGACAGACATTCCCATTGCTGTGAGTAGGTCCTTACTTGACTTGCCCAAGGTCATATAGGGTGGTTAGGCCAGCCTATAATTTACTGCCTTCAAAACCTGAGCCTATGGTTTCCTCTCTTCCCTTCTTCAGCCCCTGTTAACAGACTACTCTGGAATATTTTAATCAGGTGATTTTCATCAAGTGTCCTTCCTGGAGTACTCTTGGCTCTCTTCTTGGGTTTGAAACTTATTCAGGCAGTTACAGAGACAGTGAATCTGCAGTCTGTGAGTGCAAGGAACCATCCTTCTATGCCCATTTTGGATTCATAGCTAGTGTCCTCTTTTTCTAGATTCTTTAATTTGGGCCTCTTGTTGGGGCTTTGGGAAGTTCAGTGAAGGCCACCCTATCCCACCAAACTTCCCTTTGATTACAGACACACACCCCCACCGTGAAATTGTGCTATTTACATTCTTATCATGATACTTCTGGGTCTCATCCTAGGACCCATTCCCTCTTGTGCAGTACACTCTGCCTCTCTCCATCTGTCGATTTGTGATGTCCCCCTGCACAGTGGGTCAGGACCATTTCTATTCAGATGAACAAGCTGAACTGAGGGGAGATAAAGTAAATATACTGGGCCTCAGCTGTGTTCTTTTCCCTGTACCTACCACTAGTGTGAGGCTTTAGTTTTGATCCTGAGCACTTGTGACTTTTCTTAAAGACTCATTAACAAACATCTGTTAACCCCAGATAGGGCACCAACCACAAGCCAAAGAAACAATCCCACCTAAGTCTTAACTTGGTAGAACAATGCATTTAATTGGGGTATAATCAACTTAGGGGCTGCTAGACCACTGAATAAGATTCTGTCATAGCAGTTGTTAACTTTTATATCTTCAAGGAGGGTAGGAGCCTTCTATGTCTTACGGGGCCCCTCCTACCTTCCAGGAGGAAATATTAATAAGCTAGATCTTGTGAGGGTTTTGTACTGGTAATCATAACTGATCTGATGTAGCAATCTTTCTTTCTCAAAGTATCTTTGGACCACCAGCACACAAATAATGACTAGGAGACTTATTATTAATTATGAAAGCTTGGCCTTCAGCTTAGATTTATCTCAACTAGCTCCTATAACTTAAATTAACTTATTTATTTACTTACTTACTTATTTATTTATTTATTTATTTATTTATAAAGGCAGGATTTCTCTTTGTAACAGCCCTAACTGTCCTGGAACTCACTTTGTAAACTAGGCTGGCCTCGAACTCACAGAGATCCACCTCCCTCTGTCTTCCAAGTGGTAGGATTAAAGGTGTTTGCCACCACGCCTAGCTAACCCATATTTTGTCTTTCTTTCTTTTTCTGAGACAGGGTTTATCTGTAGCTTTGGAGCCTGTCCTGGTACTAGCCTTCTGAGTGCTGGGATTAAAGGCATGCTCCACTGCCATCCAGCACTAACCCATATTTTTAAATCTATGTTCTACCACATGGTGTTACCTCTCTTCCATCTTGCACCTCCCAAGTCTCCTCTCTGGCAACTCTGCCTTTCTTCTTCTCAGAGTCCTCTCTGTCTCTGGAAGTCCCACCTAACCTCTTCCTGCCTAGCTATTGGCCACACAGCTCTTTATTAAACCAATCAGAACGTGCCCGACAAAGACACACCTCCACAGTGTAAACAGATATTCCAAAACAGATCTGATTTCAAGACAACATCAGTGCCATACCATACCTGGAGAACAGAGTTCTATAACAACATGAGCGTGTCCATAAGCCGCGTGTGCACACCATGCACATGTGCCCACACACACACCCTTGACACTGATGATAATTAGAATCTTCTGCCACTATATTTTTCCCACTTGTTCTTATTTGAATAACTCTTTAAAAACAGCTTTGTTGAGATACAATTCATGTACGATGTAGTTCATCTGTATAATATGTACAGTTCCATGGTTTTTTATTATATTATAGAGTTATATATTCTTCACCATCATCCATTTTGCAACACTTTAATCACCTCAAAAAGAAACCCCAAGCCAGACATGATGGTGTCGTCTCTAATCCACTTGAAAGTACTTGAAAGATAAAGGAAGCGTGTGCACTGTGTTCAAAGGCCAGCCTAGTCTGCATAGTTCCAGGATGGCAAATGTTATACAGTGAAACCTTGTCTCAAAAAATAAGCCTGGCAGTGGTGGTGCACACCTTTAATCCCAGCACTTAGGAGGCAGAGGCAACCCAATCTCCATGAGTTTGAGGCCAGCCTGGTCTACAAAACAATCCAGGACAGCCAGAGCTACACAGAGAAACCCTGTCTCAAAAAACAATAAACACATAATTAATTAATTAATAAAATAAATCCTGTCAGGCATTATGGCACATGCTTTTTTATCCCTGTACTCCATTTCTAAACAAACATCAGTTTTATACTTGTGGAGTTCCTTATTCTGGACTGTTGTGTAAGTTATGGATTCTTATGCCTGACTTCTTTCACACAGCATGATGTTGAGGTTTATCAGGTTGGAGCATGTTCCTAATACTTTCTGTCTCTTTCTAAGACTGAACAATAATCCCAATGTGTGTATATACCACATTTTAAGTTTAATAGTTTGTCAGTTGGTAGACTTTTGAGTATATATACCTTTTGATATATATATTTGATATATATTTATATAAATAAACTTTTATGAATAATCTTCAACACATTCACATACAAGATTTTGTGTTTAGATAGGTGTGGATTCACACACTTTTAGTCTCAGCACTTGGAGGCAGAGGCCAGCTCTGTCTATATTATGAGTTCCAAGACAAGCCAGGGCTTTTTGGATATGTCTACGTGAGGGTGTCAGGTCCCCTGGAACTAAAGTTACAGACAGTTGTGAGCTGCATTGTGGATTGAACCTGGGTCCCCTGGAAGAGCAGACAATGCTCTTAACCGCTGAGCCATCTTTTCAGCCCTAATTTTTTCTTAATTTTATATGTATGAGTGTTTGCTCCATGTATGTTTGTGCACTGTATGTGCATGGTGCCTCCCAAAGGTCAGAAGAGGGCTAGAACTAGAGTTAAAGATGGTTGTAAGCCATGTGGGTTCTAGAAGTGAAGCTCAGGTCCTTGGCAAGAGCAGTGAGTGCTGCTAACTACTGTGCCATTCCTTCAGTCTCAGTTCTTCATTTTTACCAGCAGTGTGTAAGGTTTCTAATTTTGCCGTATTCAAACTAGTGCTTGGTGGTTTTTTGTTTGTTTTTGTTTTAAGAGGAGTGGTATTATTCTTTTATTAAGTACCGTGGTCTTTGCACCATGTGCATGCCTGGTGCTTGAAGAGGCCATCGACTCCTCTGGAATTAAAGTTCCAGGTGGCTTTGAGCCTTCATTTGGGTGCTGGAAATCAAACCTGGGTCATCTGCAAGAGCAGCCAGTGCTCTTAACCCCTGAACCATCTCTTCAGCCCTACAATGCTTGTTAATTCTCAATTTTTTAAAAAAATGATGCCCATTATAGCTGGTATGAAATGGTATTTGATTGTGGTTTTTGACTTGTCTTCTTTCAAGATAATGATTAGTATCTTTTTATGTGCTTATTGATAAGCATTTATATATCTTCTGTGGGTATATTCAGAGCCTTTTCCTATATTTAATTAGATAATTTGCTTTTTTATTATTGAGTTATATATAAAAAACTGCTTAAGTATTTTAGGTATGGATGTTTTGCCAGATATATAATATGCATAGTGCATGGGGATTGTATGCAGAGCACAGAAGTGATTTTTTTTTTCAGAGAAAGTGGGTATTTATTTAGTGGGTTATGGGAGGTAAGGGTAGAAGGGGGAAGAGCAGAGAGGGGCAGAGAGAGAAAGAGAAACAGGGTGGGGAAGGAAAGAAGCAGGGAGAAAAAAAAAAGAGGCAGAAGCTTCCTCTTCGGGAGAGACACGGAAAAGGAGGCGATAGTATCTTTTATAGCTGAAAAGTTACTAATTTTGGCCAGGTGTGCCAGCGGCATACACCTCTAATCCCTGTACTTGGGAGGCAGAGACATGGAGTTCAGGGCCAGCCAGTCCAGTGAGCTACAGAGAACCAGGACCTACCCTAGGCCAACCTAGCTCATATCTAGGTTCATTGGAAGCAGAAGAGCTGGGACCTGTCCCAGGGTACATGGTCCATGCCTGTCCCACAGCCTGCTCACAGCACAGTGAGGGTTTCTGTGTGGATTCCTGTCCACATTCTAAGTACTGACTCTCAGGACCATTCAGAATGAATACCCTTTTCTTACTTAGCTATTGATGCTGGTTATTCTTATTTTAGTTTCTGTTAGTTTCTGTTTTTCTGACTAAAGAGACTTTATGGAAATTAAAAACAATTTACAGTTCTGATTTAGAAGCAGTGGACCTGCCTGCCACTTGAAGGCTTCTTTCCTCTGTATTCAGAAAACCACTTAAGGCCAGGTGGTGGTGGCTTATTCCTTTAATCCCAGCACTTGGGAGGCAGAGGCAGGTGGATTTCTGTGAATTCAAGGCTAGCCTGGTCTACAAGAGCTAGTTCCAGGGCAGGCTCCAAAGCTACAAAGAAATCCTGTCTCAAAAAAATCAAAACAAAACAAACAAAAAAACTGGGCAAATTATATCCTATTAGGTACTTGTAAAGAAACCCCAAATAGCAAGAGTCTCTAGTCTTTATCTTACACAAAATCTTTCTGTTTCTCTCTCTCTCTCTCTCTCTCTCTCTCTCTCTCTCTCTCTCTCTCTCTCTCTCTCTCTCTCTCTCTCTCTGTCTTTTCTTTCTTGTCTCACCTATAGGCTGGTGGAAACTTTTTTTATTATTCCAGGGTGACTTAAGATTTATAGCAATCCTCCTGCCTTATCCTTTCAAGTACTAGAATCACAAACCTGTGCTGCTTTTGTCCATCTTTTAAAAAGAAGGTTGACCTGGGTGCTGAGAGATGGCTCAGAGGTTAAGAGCATTGACTCATCTTCCAAAGGTCCTAAGTTCAATTCCCAGCAACCACATGGTGGCTCACAACCATCTATAATGAGATCTGGTGCCCTTTTCTGGCCTGCAGAGATACATGCAGACAGGTGCTGCATATATAATTAATAAATAAATCTTAAAAAAAGGTTGGCCTGTATTTTATTGTAATTATTGGAGGATGTACATTATTAGGCATGTGGTAGAAGCCCCCAATTTTTAATTATGGAAACAAGCAACAAAACCCTTTAAAACAAGCTTCTGGAAGAACTACTTGTTCTTTGATCCTCAAATTTGACCATGATCTCCCATTTGGCCTTGCCTTTCAGAGTTGTCTTTGAAAACATTCTTGTTGGTGAGAATTTTATCCATGAGAATATCCACAGAACAGGGCACAGGGTGACTGTCAGTTTCAAGTTCCAGGCATGGCTGAAGAAATGATATGAGGTGTCATCAGTGTTCTTAACAGTGACAGCTTATGTCCAGAGTAGTATCCAGCCAAGACCACATCACTTTCCTGAGTCTTGTGAAGTTGTTCATTTTGACAGCAACTAGAAGACATACAGCAGGAAGAACTGGAGGATTTTTTTGGTTTTGTTGTTTTGAGTAATTTTGTCTCTGTTAGAGAAAGGAAATGAAATGATTCCTATGGCCCTAGATGTGAGCTAGACATGTGCCACGTGCCCTTGATGCTTCTGTAGTTGGATGATCCTCTTGAACCAGCCAGTGTTGGAATAATTGGAGCTAAGCATTGTCACCGCTGTGAGCTGTTAGTATTCTGGTGTTTTTCTTGCTGAGTGCTTGCAGGCAGCCAGCACATGCAGAGGTAACTGTGTGTCCAGTGCTGTAAGTGTATTTGACTCACCAGTTTACATGGAGTACTTTCTGGGGCCACTCAACCCCTGGAGTGGCCCATGGAAGGCCATTGGCCATTTTGTGTGGGTTGGCTGTTTTTTTTTTTTTTGTTTTTTGTAATATAAAATATATGAGCTTTATTGTATAAGGAAAACAGGCATTACTTATCTAAATTAAAATGTTTTAAATGTATATAAAATTGTAAAATAACATGCTTTATCACTAAAGATACTTGATACAATATTCAATGGCAGAGTAAAACAAAGTCTATTTCACTTCTGTTCCATTTTTCAAGTCACCATATTGAACAATACATCAAAAATCAGTGGTTGTGCATCTAGGGAACTTTTCAGTGGATCTCTCTTCCACTGGTGTGTATATCTTAATCTGTCTCATGTGGGTGTCTCTTCTATTTTGGTGATTGACTAGAACAGTGATCTGTATCCTGAACATGCGAGTTGGCTTCTTATGATTTTCAGTTAAAGGAACATGAATCCAGCCATTTGGTTCCATCAATTCAAGTTGCTGAATTGGATGTTCACTAAATGAGCTGAGAGCCATCACATTGCCAGTAAGTTTCTAGATTGTCATTTTGTAATTGATTCACTTTAAACCCTGGTTTGCACAATGAGAGTGACCAAACAGCTTGGGACCCAATTTCCCTTACTCTCGCCATTCTTTCCAACTGCTTAGGATCAGCAGCAAGAGGTGTTTTATTCAGTGTGGTCATTTTTAAATTATTCGGGTCTGCCACAATTCGGTTCTTCAGGGCCTGCTGCAGGTTTGCACTACTCCCACTGCGCACTGGGGCTCTTGTTATGCTTGTTGTAAGAGAAGAGTGTGTCTCTTTAACAACACATGTTACTACTGGTTCTGCCATATTGCTGTTAAGATGGATTATGTTTTGGTTTTTTTAAGTTGCCTCGTATGTCAGCAGATGTACATGCATGATGGCGTAAGTCATAAACAATCCCACACCAGTTTGGAATTATGATTAATAGGGTGGTATTTATTTAAAGGGGAAAAAACTTACAGATCACCGTCCCAGACAACAGCCCTCTGCACAATTAGGAAGAAGTCTAGTCGCCAGAACCGGAGCAGGAAGTAAAGAGAGCGAGGAGGGAAGTAGCCGCTTTTTTAAAGGGAAAGAGACCACGCTCCAGTGGGCTGGTATCTCAGCGGCTATTGGCTGGAGGAGCGGAAGGACCTCCCGCAACACCTCCCCCTTTTGTTTAAGTAAGAGAGTTCTAAACCTACTATGAAATTATATACAATAAGTACAAATATCCTATTCTAACTAGCTTAGGTCTTGTATAATAAATAGCTTGGCTAAGTCATGAGTGGAAAGTAACTACATTTATATAGTCTTCAACCCCATCGAAGATCTGAGAAGGGAAATAATGTTACCTGAGTAATTAGGAAGTGCAATCAAACAACTTCCAAAACATGCAACAAATCACAGAGACAACTAGCTACCTGGGCAATCACCCAAGGTCACGTTTGCAGTGTTGAAGTAACCAACTTTGGCTAAGGCCTAACATAACTGATATACCATTTTCTTTTCTTTTCTTTTTTCTGACATACCATTTTCAAAGGCAAGAAACTTGTCAAAACTATCTTACCCTGTCTTGGCAGGATATGACAGTCCTGTTTTTTCCATTCACAGATACTCTGTATTTCTGTCAGTGGTTGAGATATGGGCATTTCTTTGCCCAAAGGCCAGTTCAGCCAAGAAGAAAGGCTCCAGGTGGAGTGTCTTTGGTGCTCAACATTCTCTCGGGAATAGAGCGGTGTTGCCAGGAGCAATTGTGTCTCACTACCACAAAACTCTGAGTTAGATTAAAGGCCATTTTCTACAGCTCTTTGAAGAGGTTGAAGATTATCTATCTATACTGAGTATAATCTCTATGTATCTAAAGAACCTGATTAGTCTAATTATAAATTATAAATAATTATAAATAAATTGGTTGATTTAGTTCAGCAGACTTTTCCATTATCCAATGTCTTTCTACTGCTGTTGTTCCTTTCTCATTAGCGTTAAGAAAATTCAAGGTCAATAAAGCATTATGTAATCTATTTCTGGGGGTATTTTCAGTCCCTTTCTGTTTGTTCAGCATATCCTTTATAGTACGATTTGATCTTTCTATAACTGCCTGACCTGTGGGATTATGTGGTATACCTGTAATGTGTTTTATATTATAATAAGCAAAAAGGCGTTTCATTTTCTTAGATACATATGCTGGACCATTGTCTGTCTTTATTTGTGCAGGTATTCCCATGATGGCCATAACTTCCAATAGATGTGTGATTACTGAATCAGCCTTTTCTGAGCTCAGGGCAGTAGCCCATTGAAAACCTGAATACGTGTCTATGGTGTGGTGTACATATTTTAATTTACCAAATTCCATAAAGTGGAACACATCCATCTGCCAGATTTCATTTCTCTTAGTACCCTTTGGGTTACTCCCTGCAGGCAACGGTGTTTGATTATAGAAAGAACAAGTAGGACATCTCTTTATAATGTCCTTAGCTTGTTGCCATGTAATGGAAAATTCTTTCTTTAGGCCTTTACTATTGACATGATGCTTCTTATGAAATTCTGAGGCCTGCAACGCGCTTCCAATCAATAATTGATCAATCTCAGCGTTGCCTTGTGCTAGAGAACCAGGCAGACCTGTACGGGACCAGATATGTGTTATGTACATCGGACAAAGCCTGTTCCTGATTATGTCTTGTACCTGGATAAACAATGAAGTCAATTCTGTGTCATCTGGTGTAAATTCAGCGGTTTCAATATGCAAGATAACTCTTTCTACATATTGTGAATCTGTAACTACATTAAGAGGTTCTTTAAAATCCCTTAGCACCATAAGAATGACATATAATTCTGCCTTCTGGACAGAATTATAAGGGCTTTGTTCCACCTTACTCAATTCATCTGACTTATAACCTGCTTTCCCTGATTTATTTGCATCAGTATAGAATGTACGGGCTCCAGTTATTGGAGCATCACGTACAATTCTAGGAAGAATCCAAGAAGTCTCTTTATGAGGTTAAGTCTACCACTTTTGGGATAGTTGCTATTAATTTCTTCCAAAAAATTAGCACAAGCTCTTTGCCATGGTTCATTGTCTTCACATAACTTTTTTATTTCTTCAGTAGTAAAAGGCACTATAATTTCTGCTGGGTCTATATCTCCTAGTTGACGAAGTCTCAGCTTACCTTTTATAATTAATTCAGAGACTTTTTCCACATGAGTTTTTTTTGTTTGTTTGTTTGTTTTTTGTTTTTTTTTTGTTTTTTTTGAGACAGGGTTTCTCTGTGGTTTTGGAGCCTGTCCTGGAACTAGCTCTTGTAGACCAGGCTGGTCTCGAACTCACAAGATCCACCTGCCTCTGCCTCCCAAGTGCTGGGATTAAAGGCGTGCGCCACCACCGCCCGGCTCCACATGAGTTTTTAATTTTTTACTTGGTTTATTAGGTATAAATATCCACTCTAAAATAATATCTTCCCTCTGCATTAGAATCCCTGTAGGAGAAATTCTGGAAGGCAATATGACTAGGATGCAGCTAAGATTTGGGTTCACCCTATCCACATGTGCCTCCTGTAATTTTTCCTCAATCATTATCAGTTCCTTTTCTGCTTCAGCTGTCAGGTTTTTTGGACTATTCAAATCTTTATCGCCATCTAAGGGTTTTGTTTAAATGAACTATTAGATCAGGTGTTATCCCAACATCTGGTCGTAGACTGGAAATGTCTCCTAAAAATCTTTGGAAGTCATTAAGAGTCTTTAACCGGTCTCGCCTAATTTGTGCCTTTTGCGTTTTAATTTTCTCTAACCCTATTCTGTAACCTAGGTAATTAATAGAATTTGCTCTTTGAATCTTTTCAGGGGCAATTTGTAATCCCCACCCAGGCAAGACTTTCTTTACTTCTTCAAACATCCTTTCTAAAGTATCTTTATTTGAATCAGATAACAAGATGTCATCCATGTAATGATAAATTATGGACTTGGGGAATTGTTTATGAATTATTTCCAATAATTACTTACAAAATTTGGCACAATGTAGGACTATTGAGCATACCTTGTGGGAGGACAGTCCATTGATATCTCCAATTAGGCTGAGAATTATTATAAGTAGGTACTGTGAAGGCAAATTTTTCTCTATCCTTTTCTTGTAATGGTATAGTGAAAAAACAATCTTTCAAATCAATAACTATAAGATGCCATCCTTTTGGTAATAGAGAAGGCAAAGGAATTCCAGATTGTAGTGGGCCCATAAGTTGAATTATCTTGTTGACAGCTCTTAAATCTGTCACCATTCTCCATTTACCAGATTTCCTTTTTACAACAAACACAGGAGAATTCCAAGGGCTGGTTGATTCTTCAATATGGTGAGCATCTAGTTGCTCTTGCACCAGCTGTTCCAATGCCTGTAATTTATCTTCAGCTAGAGGCCACTGTTTGATCCATATTGACTTCTCAGTTAGCCATTTTAAAGGTAGGGCTGTTGGTACCTCTAAAGGTTTGGTATTTGCTGTTATGTTCTTGTACAGCCTAAATGGCTGGTGACCTTTTCCCATAATATCTCATCATATTCTTCCCAGAATTATGAGTTCCTGGAACTACAGGAATGTTAATTTGGGTATTCCATTGCTGTAGCAGGTCACGGCCCCATAAATTTATTGCAATATTGGCAATATATGGCCTTAGTCTTCCTATTTGCCCTTCAGGCCCTATGCATTCAACCCATCTTGTACGTTGTTTTACACGAGATAGGGTTCCAATTCCCAGGAACTGAACATCTTCTACCTCTTGAAGAGGCCAATTCGGATGCCAAGATTCTGGAGTAATGATACTTACATCCACACCTGTATCTAATAAGCCTTCGATAGAAGTGCCATTTATACACTCTTAGCTTTGGTCTTTGATCGTTAATAGAAGTCTGCCAAAATATACGTTTATTCTGTCCTACTGGGTTTTTTGACTCATCCTCCATGCGTAATTCATCATTTAGACCAGTAATATTTTTTTACAGCAGCAGAAATTGGAGCTTTTAATTTTCTTGGTGAGGCACGTTCTCCACTGTGACTGGGAATGACTGGGCCACTGTTGGCTTGGGGGCCTGTGAGAGGCCCCTCAAGGAGTTTCCCGACGGTATCGGGTTGCCTTGTCTGTCGTGGACCTGCATTCGTTGGACCAATGTCGGCCTTTACCGCATCTCCTACATGTACATGAAGGCCGAGGTCTCCTATTTTTGTCATTCCCAGAAGGGATATTATTCCTAGAAATCCTTTGCCTGCAATCCCTTTTCAGATGTCCTAATTTACCACAATTAAAACACCTGGGATTTTGATGTCTCCTCATTGCTTTGGAAATCGCTTCTCCTACCCAAGATTCATCATTATAGCTAAACGTCTCAACATTCATTGTATGCTGAATCCATTCATCCATAGGTGCTGATCTAAACTTTAAAGGCCCAATTATCTTTTTGCATTCTATGTTTGCATTCTCAAAAGCTAGAGATTCAAGAAGTAGTCGTCTAGCTTCTGGGTCTGTTACCCCTATGTCCAGAGCCTTAATTAATCTTTGCAAAAAGTCAATAAAGGGTTCTCTCTGTCCCTGCCTAATTCTGGTATATGATTCAACCCTTTTTGCTGGATCTTGTAACCTATTCCAAGCATTTAAAGCTGCTTGGTGACATAGACACAGTACTTCATCATCATAAAGAGCTTGGACCTGTGGGTCAGCATATTCTCCTGCACCAAGAATTTGATCTTGGGAAACCTCCACACCTTTTGCTCTTCCTTGCTGTTCCATATGTTTGGATTCTTCTCTGAAATAGATTCCAAACATCAAGGAAGATCCATTATCTAAAACTGCAGACACTAACTGATGGAAATCGTGGGGGGTAGCTCTAGCATTAGAAGCCCAAGTCCTTATCATTTCCTTAACATATGCAGAGTGCAAGCCAAAGGTGACAATAGCTTGCTTAATTCTTTTTAGATCATTCATTGCTATTGGCATCCATCTAGCTTCTCTGACTCCCTTTGAGCCTTTAGAAGTTGATGCTTTGTCAGAATGAATTACAGGGTATGTTGCTAAAACCCTTGGGTAAGCCAGTTCTAATAGCTGGTGGTGGCATTGTATCCTGCCCTTGTGCCTTCTTACTCTGTTCACCAGCTCCAATAATTTCTTCAATCATTTCAAGTCTTTTTATTATTGTCTCTTTTGAATCCTGAATCTCCTGACCTGCATGAGTTTCTAGTAAAGATTGTATGGTTCTTAGGAATGCCATATTCTTCCTAAATGATAGAATATTCAAAAGAATACTGAAAACTAGTAACCAGTAAATTAAGTTATCCCCATAGTCATATAAACCTTGCATGATATAACCCATTGTTTTGGTAACCAAAACAGTAAAATTCATGTTGGAAACAAAAACTGCCATATTACCTATTATCCAGCAGGTGGCGCTGTTGCCAAGTCGCGACGAAAACAGGGTCCTGTTTCAGTGTCCGCCTAGTATTTGTTAAAAACTGGGAAATGCAAGTTGCTCAACAAAGTAAATGTAATTAGATCAATTCGGTACACGGAACCATAAACCCAGAATCCAGGGGTAGAGAAGAGTAACCCGGAAGCCGTGTATGCCTCCATGTGACAGAGTCGTCCCAAGGTGTTGCAGCTTTCGCTTGCTCTGGTTTGCGCTGCTTAAGAGCTGCGCTTGCAAGGGAGATTTGAAAACGACTTAGAAAAGAGCAATCCATGTGGGCAGAGACTACGCGGGCCTGTGGAGTTTAAATCCACTTAGGGAGGCAAACCATAGGCTGCGTGGGGACTTGAAGTCAATCTTAGGTGTCTAAAGGGAAAATATAAAGAACTGCAGCAAGAAAAGCCACTGCGTGATGATTTATGTTTAACTGCTGGCTCCACGCACAAGGCACAGGCCGCAAGGCACAGGCCGTGGCCGAACTGGCGGCAGGCAGCCGAGCGGGGAAAGAAGGGGTCCTAAAACCAAACGTTGGGTGCCAGATGATGGCGTAAGTCATAAACAATCCCACACCAGTTTGGAATTATGATTAATAGGGTGGTATTTATTTAAAGGGGAAAAAACTTATAGATCACCGTCCCAGACAACAGCCCTCTGCGCAATTAGGAAGAAGTCTAGTCGCCGGAACCGGAGCAGGAAGTAAAGAGAGCGAGGAGGGAAGTAGCCGCTTTTTTAAAGGGAAAGAGACCACGCCCCAATGGGCTGGTATCTCAGCGGCTATTGGCTGGAGGAGCGGAAGGACCTCCCACAACACATGCAATTTAGAATCTTTCAAATACCTCATCAAACATCGTGACAGTGGGGAGGGCTCAAGACTTAAATGTCTTTTCTCACTTAGTGTCCATCTGCTGAGAGTGCTTAGGTTTGCATCATTGTTATAAATGAGTACCATTCTCTCTCTCTGTCTCTCTCTGTCTCTCTCTCTCTGTCTCTCTCTCTCTCTCTCTCTCTCTCTCTGTTTCTCTCTCTCTCTCTCTCTCTCTCTCTCTCTCTCTCTCTCTTAAAGCTATTATCCTTATTCCATAACCCATCAGCTTTAAAAATTTTAACTTCAGTGGTTTTTGTTTGTTTGTTTGTTTTACTAGAAACAGATATGATTTCGACTTCACTCTGTTGTTTTCAGTGTTAAGTATCAAACCCCAGTGTCCAAAATATTACTAGGTCAGTAGTCTGACACTGAGCTGCAGCCCCCACTTTGACTGTGACTTAGAAATAGCATAGGTTGTACATATTAACTTTCTTTAATTCTTTTGTTATGTTTTTTAGACAGATTTCTTTGTAGCCTTTCCTGGAACTATCTCTTTAGACCAGCATGGCCTTTAACTCACAGAAATCTGCCTGTCTTAGCCTCCCGAGTGCTGGGATTAAAGGCATGTACCACCACTGCCAACTTTCATTATCTTCTTTTGGTATAGAGGAACCATGTAGAATAAAGGCTATTGTTAGTTCCCGAATGCCCAAAATAATCACACAAAAACTATATTATTTGCAATACTGTTTGGCCAATAGCTTAAGCATATTTTTGGCTAACTCTTATGTCCTAAACTAGCCCATCTCCATTAATTTGTGTATCACCACGTGGCTGTGGCTTAATGGGTAAAGTCACGTCCTAAATGTGTGTCTCTGGTGGGGCTACAGAGTGTCTCCTGACTCTGCCTTCTTTCTCTCAGTGTTCAGTTTAGTTTTCGCCACCTACTTCTGTTCTGCCCTGGCATAGGTCCAAAACAGTTTCTTTATTAATCAGTGTTAATCACAGCATACAGAAGGGGATCCCACATCAAAAGGCATTTTTGTTTTTTCTCTAAAAAGCGATGCTCATTGGCAGAGACTCGAGCTGAGCATTTAGAAAACTTATGTCTGGTGTAGAGAAGTGTTGGTTTAATCATTAGACCATTCCCAGTTGGAAGCCTTCACACATAGAGCCACCAGCTCCTTTTCTGTGTCTGGGTAAGTTCCCATCCTTATTACAGTTGCCCCAGTAACTATGACAACAGGAAGAAAAGAAACTGTATTTAGGTTCTCCTGGATTTTAGATTCCAGGGGAAAAAAATGGTTTAAACCATTCAAAGAGCTAGAGAGGCATCCATTTCAAGACAAGATTCTAACATTGTAGATGGCTCAGTGGGTAAAGCATTTGGTCAGCAAGCATGAGGACCTATGTGTGGATCCCCAGAAGATGGGCACAGTACTGCAAGTCTGTAATCCTAGCACTTGGATGTTAAGATAGGCTGTGGAAACAGGGTGGCCTCAGAATCTTGAGGCCAACTAGCCTGACCGGTGCAGTAAAAAAGAGCAAAAGGCCCTATCTCAAACAAGGACTGATACCTGAGGTTGTCCTCTGACCTCTTCATACATACTTACACATGCACACACAGAGTTTTTAAAAAAAATTTTTTAAAGGGAATTGTGTATTCTTTTTTATACATAGAAAGAGGGAAAAAAGACCTTATGACTCAAGAGAAGAGTAGGTGGGCTGTTATCCTGTCCCTTCACATAAATTAGTCTGAACTGTGACACAAGGCTCTATACCATAGGGGGACATCCTACATCCTGGGCCATATGTAGAGAACAGAGGACAAAAGGAGGGAAATCTCCCTTTGAAATCCCCAGGAACTCTTGGATGAGTTAATTTTATAGAGTGAGTTAGCTTGTCCTCCTGATAGTATAGCACATGGCTCCTGTGCAGCAGTCACTCACTTGCAAGCAAGCGGGTCCTTTTGAAGTTACTGTAAACTTTGAAGTGTAGAGGTGGCATAACCTTGGGCAAAAGCGTGACTAGTCCCAACTTCGACTCTTCCCCTGAGATGTTAGGAAACTATGCCGGTGTCTCAAGTATTTTGTGTGAAAAGCTTCTGGAAAATCTGCTCTTGGTTTCAGAGCTTGGCTTGTGGAGCGTCTCAAGGGAACAATTCTTTCCAGATACTTATGCCTGGCATCACATTGTCTTTGGTTTAGGGGTTCCTTTAGATTCTTTGTCCATTAACAAAACAGTGCAACTATGATATAATCAATCTCACTTGGCCCTGAGAAATCTGAAGGTCTATTTTCATATTCTAGCATAAACCAGTTTTTCCATTTTTCTTTTTTCTTTTCTTTTTGGTTTTTTGAGACAGGGTTTCTCTGTGTAGCTTTGGAGGCTGTCCTGTAACTGGCTTTGTAGACCAGACTGGCCTCGAACTCACATAGATGCTTGCCTCTGCTTCCTGAGTGCTGGGGTTAAAGGTGTGCACCATCACCACCACCACCCAGCCTCCATTTTTCAATCTAGTCACTTCATAATTGCTGCTTGCATCAGACTATCATGGTGATACGGTATTCTCAGCTGGATCTGCAGGCTTAGGTGTAAGTTCTGGCTTTCTCTGGAATAAAGAGCTGTGCTGTCATTCTATCTTCTTGCCATCAGTTAATCTTACCCTTAGTTACCCCATATTTCATTCTTTTTTTCAGAACTGTAAAACTCCTCAGTACCACAAACCCATTTGGCAGTAATTCAGGTTTTGTTCTTGTTTTATTGTTGTTGTTGTTTTGGCTTTCCTACAGTTATCATTCTCTGGGCCTTCATTTTGAGAGATCCTCTTATTTCTGTTGGAATCCTTGTACCTGGATCTTATTTCTACCTGTCCCTAGGATTAGTTCCTTACTTTTGTTGTTGCTGACAGTAATTTTGTGGATTAGACATAAGTAGGAAAATTGTAGACATGTGGAACTTTCTTTGGGGTGGAGTCATCTTCTATTTTCCTTCCCCATTCACTGACCTTTTAAGATATAGTTACCAGCCTGCATGGGTGAAGGGCAGTAGGGTTGTGTTCTCTGGGTAGGAAGTATTAGCTTCTTGTGCCGATACCAGTATTAATGAGTCTTTTTGCCTTGAAATTGACTTTGATGAATTGGCAGTCAAGACTTAGTAGAACTAATCCTTAAAATTCATTCACTAGTTTGGTTAAATCCTGATTATTTGCCTTCATCCCTCCATTAGCTGAGCAGAAACCCCAATGACTTTCCAAAAACAAAGCAGGTAGCCTGATAGAGAGGCCAAAGGCTTTTTCCAGCCAGCAGCCATGTATTGAGCACCAGCTGATGTCAAGACTAACAGTAAGATGATTGGAACCTCTGAGTAAAGTAATACTGTTCTAGAAGCAGATGCTTACATTAGGTGTGGGATGGAGGAGTGAGGTATGGGCAAATAAAAGGCCCAGTACACACAATGGAAGTGCTTGCTATCAAAGCAACTTAGTTCTGTGAGTGCATTCAATTCATTGAAGCTGGTCTTGAAGAGCACATTGTTCTTCTTGGCAAGGGTATAAAGTAAAAGTGAGCGTAATAGATTTAGAAAAAGAGAGGACTTAGTTATTGAGCATATACTCTGCTATTTGTTTGCATCACATCTCATTTAACTGTTGTATTCCTTTGAGGCTTTGGCAATAGTAACAGTCTCGATAAAAGACAGGCAGTGTTCTTTCTTCCTTGACTCATGCCATTTTGGACATCCCAAGGTACTTTTCCTATAGCACAGGATCAGAGTTAAACACAGATCAGACTTTGTTTTATCCTTGGCTTATTTATTTATATTTTATTTTTTGATTTCTCGAGACAGGGTTTCTCTGTGTAACAGCCTTGGCTGTCCTGAAACTCACTCTACTGTAGACCAGGCTGCCCTCAAATTCACTGAGATACGCCTGCCTCTGCCAGCCAAGTGCTGGGATTAAAGGCTTGAACTACCACCACCTGGCTCATCTTTTTTTTTTTTTTAAAGATTTGTTTACTTTATATACATGAGTACTCTATCTGCATGTATGCCTGCACACCAGAAGAGGGCATCAGATCCCACTATAGATGGTTGTGAGCAACCTTGTCATTGCTGGGAATTGAACTGAGGACCGTTGGAAGAGTTGTCGGTGCTTGTAAGTGCTGAGCTATCTCTCCAGCTCCTAGCTTTGTGTTTAGTTGTAGCTTATTATTTGCCTGGTGTTCTCCCAGGGATCTGTCTTAGAAAACTTGCTTGTCTTTTCTTTTCAGGCTGTGAGGTTGCCCTTCCATTTCCTAGTGGAGAAGGAAGTACCTTGTTTTTAGTGGAATCTTTGTCAGGTTCTAATAGAGGTTTCTGAACCTATATAGTTTTTTTCTTTGTCATGTCTCTGAAATCTTATGTGTAATTGGGCCTTTTTAAATTGTCCTAAAAACGTAAACTCTACATCTCCAAACATCTTAAGAAAAAGTCAAGGCCAGTGGGCTTAAGAGTACTTTGTAAGCATGAGGACCTGAGTTTGAATTCCCGGCATGCATCTAAAAAGCCAGGTACAGCTGCCCATGCCTATAACTCTACCACTAGAGGGAGGATAGCAGAGACAGAAAGATTCCAAGAGATCACTGACAAACCAGCCTAACCAAAACAGGAGCTTCTGGCTAAGTGAGGAATCCTGTCTCAGGGCAGCTAGGCAGAGAACGATAGAGGAAGACACTGGGAACCTTGGTCTGATCTCCAGATGCATATGACACACACACACACACACACACACACACACACACACACACACACACACACGTGGGGAAACACCTTTAATCCTAACACGGAAACACTGGGGGTGGGGGGTAGAGACAGGCAGATCTCTATCCTAGTCTACAGAGTGAGTGACTTCCAGGACAGGCTACACAGGGAAACTCTGAATAACAACAACAACAAAGTAAAACTTGGAGTGCCTGTAATTTTAAATGCTAATGTGCCATATTGAGTTCGAAGTTATCAGTAATTTTGAATGATAACAGATCCTATGTAAAGTAACCTGGTGACACTGACTGAACATGTGTGTTAAGAGCTGAGGCTTAGCCGGGCGGTGGTGGCTTTAATTCCAGCACTAGGGAGGCAGAGGCAGGAGGATCTCTGTGAGTTCGAGGCCAGCCTGGTCTCCGAGAGCTAGTTCAAGGACAGGCACCAAAGCTACAGAGAAACCCTGCCTTGAAAAAACAAAAAACAAACAAACAAAAAAGAGCTGAAGCTTTTACATGATGTCTGTGGAACAGTGGTGTAAAACAATACCTAGCTGGACCTTTGGAAGAATATATGAATTTCTTATGTAGAAGGTCCTTGGTTGATATAGATGATCACTATCCAGAAGGGGTTTTGGATTTTTTTACAATTAGGGACTAATATTTCTTAGATAATAGAAATGAGTCTATTTGAGACTATCTTGAAAAATGGGGCTATAAATACAGAGTTTTGGGCTTTTTGGTTGGTTTAAGGTCCACTCTGAGGTGGAACCCATACATGAAACTGCTAATATAGCCAATAACCTGAGGCTAGAAAGATCAAGAGTTTGTTTTTAATTTAACAAATTAAAATGTAATTACAGCCCTAGTATCTTATATTTGGAGATGAACAGTAGGTCATGGATGGGCAGTGTAAGAATATTTTAAGGAGAATTATCTGAGTGGATGTGGTATCCTCTGTTTATGTCTGACTTTAGCAGTAATATCAAGGATCATTTTCCAAGTGATAGTACTCTCATTTTCCCATAGTTCCTTTCTACTTTGATCATTCTCTGTGGAAACACCCATCCATAGTTCTTTAATCCTTAACTAGATCATTTGCCATTGGCTTTACTGGGATCCAGCTGTTCATTGGCTGACAAAACTTTCGTGGTACCACTAATTGACTTCACTGCTGACTTGTAGTTCTAGCATACAGCTTCTTTATATAGTCTAATCACTATCATTGACTAGTTTAACAATTTGCTTGAAGAAGGACGCTTAAAAGAAATCCCACACTAACTCAGAATTGAGAAATAGGTTGTTATTTATTCATGGGTAAACTCACAAACCAGAATCCTCTGCTGGAACGGAGATCAGAAATCGAAATCGGCAACTGGAACTGAGAGGCCGGAAAAGAGAGCAGACACGGGCTCTCTGCATCAGCATACATAGTATAAGAGGCCACGCCCCAGTAGGCAGGTAACCACTAGCTGTAAGACTTCCTGCAGCAGTTTGCTGTAAGGATGAAGTGAAATTGAAATGTAACCTAGTACACACTCTGAGATGAGAAGTCCACCACGATTTTCCCCCTGACATAGCTTGCTCATTTGCACATAATACCTTTCTTTGCCTAGGGGACGCTATCTTTTGCATCAGGTCAGCTTATTAGTGCATATTTTCAGTGTATGACTATTTCTACTTACTGAAGAAACATTTTCCCGACCTTGTAACTTGGACTTTTTGGGTTAAATGGAACCCTGTGATGCAAATGGTTGTAGGTGTGGGACAGTAGGCATTTCTGAAAGCTGATACTATTGTCAGAAGCAAACTGACAGCAGCCTGAATTCTACAATATTATCTCTAGGAGATGAGTAAACGGATAGTTATATTGGTTAACTGTACTAGCTAAGATTGAATTTGCAGGGTTAACTACTTGGGGAAGTAAATAAGAATAGGAACAGAGATGATGAAGGTGGAAAAGTGGCGAGGATGGTGAGGTAGGTGGTGGTCTTTGATGATGTCATCCCCCTGCCTCCTGTTTTTTGGAGGTAGGGTCTCACTGTGTAGACCAGGCTGGCTTTGAATTCACAGAAATATGCCTGCCTCTGTTGCTCCACCATGACTGGCTATGAGGTGGAATTTAAATCCTGTGATAAATTTTTTTATAACATCTTTATTCCAAAAAGAAGTAAACAGCTGTTGGCAACTGATAGTGCTTTAGAAAAGTTTGTTTTGGTTTTGAAGATTTTGGTACTATTTAATAGTTGGCAGCCTTGACAGGGCTGCTGATGTTTTGAGCTGCAAACAGTTGCCCCAGTGTCAGCAAGAAGCTCTGATAAGGAGTCTCACAGAAGAGTGAAAGGAGGGGAGATCCAGCCAGCCCAGTAGGAAGTATTTTCCAGAGTGCTTTCCTGACAGAACCTTAGGGACCCTTGGGTATGCTTGATATTTCTAGATGCATGTTCTTTCTTGTCACACTATCCTTAGTGTTAGGCCCCTGTTTTCATGTTGGCTGTAGTGAGTCAAGTTGTCAAATTCCAACCTTGGCTTCTGATGCTCTTGGTTCCCATTCTTTATTATACCCTCCTCTGCCTACACGCGTGCGCTCTCTCTCTCTCTCTCTCTCTCTCTCTCTCTCTCTCTCTCTCTCTCTCTCTCTCTCTCCTCTCTCTCTCCCCCTCTCCCTCTCCTATCTTTTACTCTTGAGTTGAATCATGCTTGATTATTTAGTATTTGAGGCCATTTAACTTTGTCTTGTATCAAATTTAGTCTCAGTGTGTATATGTTCTCCCTCCCAGTGTGCTCTCAAAATGTGTTTCATGGAGCATTGTGATTATATTAATTGAACACAAAGTAGTCTTAGGAGCAGAGTAAAAAATGACAGAATTAACAACCGTTAACACCCCCCCCCATTTTAATATGCCTGCAATCTCAGATATTTAGAATATGAGGCAGGAGGATAACAAATTCATGACCATCTTGGGAAACTCAGCAAGACGGTTCCAGACTTATAA
The DNA here is from genome assembly GCF_950005125.1 of Chionomys nivalis. Lineage (NCBI taxonomy): Eukaryota > Metazoa > Chordata > Mammalia > Rodentia > Cricetidae > Chionomys > Chionomys nivalis. The sequence goes on from NC_080091.1 coordinate 36,048,269, forward strand.
TGAATAAATAAACAAACTAGATGAGCAAACAAACAAATAATTAAATAAATAAATTTGTTTTGGCGTGCTGTGCCACCACAGAGCCAGTGTCCGATGCAAACACTGGGGTTTATTGATTATAAGTTAGTTAACTTGGACCATAATCCAACACACTGACACAGCGGGGTGGGGGAAGCAAGCCCCAAGGCTTCGGGGTAAGGGGATTTTTAAAGGGAAAACCTGCAGTCTTGGCATGTCTGAATGGGTAAAAGCATACAACTTTTGAATTCATTGGTTGGGTGCATCTGCACATACACTCACATACATGAAGAGAAAAAGAGAGAAAAGAAACTGGCCTTCTGTAGAATTTCAGTTTACAATTGTAGATTTTAAGTCCCAGATGGAATTCATTGGACTGGGTATACTTGCTTGCCTAAGTTATCTTGGAAATTTACCTTGAACTTTTGTTTTCACCCATAAAATAAGTAAGAAATAATATGCATTAGCTTTCTATTTGCTGCTACAAGTTATTACAGGTCTATTGACTTAAAATAACACTGATCTTGTTACACTGACCTACCTAGAGAGACCAGGAAACTTTCATCTCATCATGCTTAGTCATATCTGCCAGAGTGTCTTACTGTGTGAGGTAAATTCATATGTCTAAAGGTTAGAATATGAATGTCTTTGGGGTTTTATTTTCTATACTGGATTCTATGGTGGAACCCAGAAGGTTCTTTGTTTTGTTGTGTTTCCCAAGCAGTGTCTCACTATAATATATGGAGTCCTGGCTGTCTTAGAACTCACTATGTAGACCAGACTGGCCTCAAACTCAAAGAGATCCACCTACCTCTACTTCCCAAGTGCTGGGATTAAAGGCATGTGCTACTTACTGTTCCTGGTCCTAGACGGCGCTTAATACTAATCTAAAGACATTTGTTCAATTTAAGAGTTTAGCACTGGAGAGATGGATCAGCAGTTAAGATCTCAGACTGGAGAGATGGATCAGCAGTTAAGATCTCAGACTGGAGAGATGAATCAGCAGTTAAGATTATTAGATGCTCTTCTAAAGGACCTGGGTTTAACTCCCAGCACCCACAAGATAGCTCACAATTATCTGTAACTCCAGTTCTAAGGAATCTGATTCCCTCTTATGACATGAGGATACCAAGCACATACCGGGTACACAGGTGTACATGCTAGCAAACCACTTGTACACATATAAATAAGAAATAAGTATTAAAAGGGGGACTTAGCCCATATAATGCTAGGCTTATAACTTGGTAAATTTTCTATGAGAATTTTCTCTTTCCAGATTGCTCTTGGGCTCTGGAGCCTGTGGTATGTTGCACTATTTCTTGGAGAGTCTTAAACAAATGTCTGCTCACCCCAGATAGGGAATCAGGGACAGACCAAAGTACAAATGCCACTTAGGTCCATGTTGGCAAACCACTGAGTTTATTGGGGCCACTTACTGGATGGAGCAGGAATGACTTAAAGACAGCTGCCTCACCAAAACCATCCCAGCATGGATGATGACTGCCAAAAGTTGGAATCCTGGAGCACACTGCTTGACTTCCAGGCAACTCGCCAGGTCAGAGGGTGTCTTTGCCACGTTATTTAGCTAGTCTGGTATTCTTACAGGCAGCTTGGTAGCCTTTATGACTTACATAAGCTTGGAGAGGGAGTTGCCTTGTGCATCTGGTTAATTTCATGGACTAACTGAGATGTTAACGTTGACTTCCTGAATCTTAATGATCTTACCTTTAAAACCTTGGAGTCTTTCTTTTATTTTGAAGATTTATTTTCATTTTGTGTGTATGCATGTTTTGCTTGTATGACTGTGCACTGTGTGAATGTCCACAGAGATCAGAAGAGGATCTTGATCCCCAGGAATTGGTGTTGAGAATGATTGGGTACTGCTATATGGATGCTGAGAATTAAATCCTGGTCCTTTTCAGGAGCACCAAGTAACCTAACCACTGAACCAAATCTCCACCCCTAGAACTTCTGAGTTTTAATGAGCTTCCTGGGTCTTAAGGAACCAGGAAAGAAATTACTGCAGAATAGCCTGATATAATAGTCAGTGCTAGAACTGTGAGCATAGACCTTGGAATTTCTGTTGTTTCCAGACTTTTATAACTAGCCTGCTAATTATACTGATAGTTTACCACATTTCCATTTATCATAAAGTCCTGAATGTGTCTCTAGACCCTTGTGGATAAGTTAATGTGACGGTAAGATCTAGAAGCCAAACAGGCTACTGTCTTGGTGAGTTTCATTTATAATTGCTTAGTGTTAGATTTATAATATTTCATAGCAATTTAAATTGGCATTTATATGAGATTCTTTCTCTCCTACCTCTTATCAGATGGCTTCTATCTTAGACAATCATTACTTTCAAGGTAGAGAGAAAGAAGTCATAAAATATATTTAAAAGTGAGGTCTTGAATTCAATCCCTAGTACCATGTGAAAACCAAGCATATTGGTATACGCCTATAATCCTAGCACTGTATAGGCAGAGACAGGAAGATCTCTGAGACATACTGGCCAGCCATTCTAGCTGATTGAAAAGCTCCAGGTTTATTTAAAGACTCTGTAGAGAGAGATGAGAAGACATGTAACATCAACCTCTGGCCTCCATATGCATCCACAAATGTACATACACATGAATATGCATATATATATATATATACAGATAGATCTTTATTTAATTTTTATGAGTGGGTATTTTGTTTGCGTGTATCTGTATAGAATATACAGGGCCGGTGTTTATGGAGACCAGAAGAGGGCATTAGATCCTTTGGAACCAGAATCATAGATAGTTGTGCATGTTGGGAGTTGAACCTGGGTCCTCTGGAAGAGCAGCCAGTGCTCTTAACTGTTAAGTTATTTATCCAGCCCTTATAATATCTTCTTCTAGTTGTTTTATTGTGTTCTCTCCAGTGCTCAGCTCCTTGTAATGAAATGGAATTCTCTGTGAATTGAAAGACTATTCCCTGCCTTAAAGTTTTAAGTTTTGAGGTAGCTTAGACTTAGTACACAATAAGAAATGCACAAAGGGAGTCAAGTCAGTCTGTAGCCAGCCTGTTGACATTTTCTTTTCATTTTGTCTCTTAGATGCACCCACTGGGCCTGTGTAATAACAATGATGAAGAGGACTTGTATGAATATGGCTGGGTAGGAGTGGTGAAGCTCGAACAGCCAGAATTGGACCCCAAACCATGTCTCACTGTCTTGGGCAAGGTAAGCACCAGGCCTTCTGTGTCACTGCTATTGTGTGATGTTTTCCACTCAAGTTTTCTGACTTAAGAAAGAGTTATGCTGGCACAGCAATCCAAATCTGCTCTATTCCTGCCTTCTGTGTGGCCTTGGGCAAGTTGCTTTTCCTGAGAATCTCAGCTTCTTGTTTGTGAAATGGGTTATTACTAGAAACCCATAGTACTATATGTTATACCTTTAGGGCCAGATGTTTAAACATAAGATTTGGGAGGTTTGGGAAAGTATTAGGTGTATATATGGTCTCTTAAGTAACCTTGGGGACCTGGGGCCATACTCAGTAATCACACATATTCATATATATATAGCAAATCATATGAATATTCACATTAAGTGGGATAACTATAATCTAAATAGCCTCCTGTTAGCCCACAGCTGCTTTGCCTTAAAATGAGTTCAGGTTCATTAATTTTTGTTGCCAGGTACGTTATGGAAAACCTTGGGATTTAGAGCTTCCTTAGTTTCAGAACAGCAGACAGCAATTATGGCCCTGCATTAGAAATTACCTCCCAGGTGACTAGGAGGTGAGGTGACATGCAATGCTCGATGCCTAATGTGCCACTATAACTTCTGACTGCAGTATTAGATAGAAATAAATTTATTTTGGAAATCCATCCATCAGGAACTTTTAATCGGATAGGTCATAACTGTTTTAAAGTAGATCGTTTTGTTAAAAGGAAGGATTTTGTAAAAGTAATTTGAATTTTTGGTTAGAGGAAAAATAGTCCCTAAGAGTAGTCTTATCGCCTAGACATTTTATGGACCCCAGAGCTACAGATCTGTGTCCTCTGGGAAGACAACTGAGACCTGTTCCTGGAAGCTCAGACTCTTTTGGATATTCAGGCCAAAGAAGAGGTGGTACTGTGCAGAGAGCCATCACCAAGCTTAAAGAATTTCTTGCCAGACACTCTAAGCTTAGCATGTGGCTCTACCTGTCTACTTGCCAGTTCTTTGGTCCTGGAGACTCTCAGAAGCCTAATTTGCCTTTTGAGAAGCTCCATGACTCTTGACAAGTTTTCCTACCCTTTCATTGGAGGGGAAAACCTGACACAAATTATAGCCTGTTTGGTTTATGGTTCACTAAGTTGAATCAAGGTGTTTGAGGTGGCTCAGCCTTGATACTTCATCATTTCAGTAGTTGACCAGAGCTGTTTAATGATGGTTAGGAGCAGTAACCCTCTTGAGAGTTAGTGTTTTCTTAGGAGAAATGCCAACTACATCCAAAGTGTAGGAACAGTGCTCTCCTTGTAGGTGTCTGCTTCGAATATGCCATTTGCTCCTACTCTTAAGCTGCTTCTGTACCATGCTCAGCTTACTGGCTTCATTTGTTTTCCCCAGCCCAGTGGGTTGTAACAGGGTCCAAAGTATATGTCCTTAGATAATTTAGTGGCGGGCATTTGTTGAAGTCATTCAGAACCAAATTGTTTTCTCCACTGCCTGAATCAACTTCACCATGGTTTACTTGGTGAGTTTTATATGGTTTGGCCTGCTGGTCTATGAAGCCAGGGGGATAGAAACCTTAGATAGGTATTGAATCATGGAGCTCTTCTTGTGTTGACTTTTCATGAAATAGTTATTGAATGTGGGGTACTAGGAACTTAGCATAATGGCTCTACCTGCCTAAGAGCAGCAACTTATTTCTGTTGGAAAAGGCTAGGACTGGGAGTGTGGCACAAGGCAGCCCGCATTTGCTATTGCTGTTTACCTTAAGAGTTTGGGTCTGAATAAAATCATTAATAAAGATGCCTGGGCCAGACAAAGTAAGATGGTTTACTGTTTGCTTTAAATGTGAGTTGGTAATAGAGATGTGATAAATCCCCTCCTTCCTCTTCCTCCTCTAATTTCATTAACTTTGTAAATTCTGTTGTCTACTTTTACGGTTTCCCAAGGGTAGAAACAAAAAACTTCAGTGTGGGGAAGGCATAATAATCTTCCCAGTAGCTCAGCATGCCAATCCCTTGCAGATAGTATGATTTTTTCCTTCTGTTTCTTGGCTTTCAGTGGTTATGGCAAGGAGAGATAGGCATGGAGAAGCACAAAGGCATAGGAAGTGGGCTGGGAATGTGGCTTGGTAATAGAGCTCCTGTCTAGCATGTATGAGGCCTTGGGTTCCATCACCAGCACTGCAAGAAAGGAAAAAGTTAAAAGGTGTAGGAAGAACACGCAGCCAGCCCAGTGTGCAGGTGGGGCTTCAGGAACTGCCATGAATGGATGTTGAAACTTGTCTCTGTCTCCACAGAAAGCCTGTAGGAAACCAGAAGGGCTAGACACAGAGCTCTCCTGCCCACAGGAAATCATGACCTAATGATTTTAAAAGGCATAAATGTTTCTCTAGGAGTTCAAATCAAGTTTTATTTTAAAAGCAAAAGTCATAGATTCATCGTCTTAGTTTATTGCCAAGGGGCTTTGATATTAGCACTTTAAACTTACAAGAGAAAAAATAATTTATGATCACATACTTCTAATCTTTTTAGTTCTGTAGCACAGGTATAGACAACGTCAATTAGGTAAAGATTTTTGTTTTTTGTTTTGTTTTTTTGAGACAGGGTTTCACTGTAGTTTTAGAGCCTGTCCTGGAACTAGCTCTTGTAGACCAGGCTGGGCTCGAACTCACAGAGATCCGCCTGCCTCTGCCTCCCAAGTGCTGGGTGGGATTAAAGGCGTGCACCGCCACCGCCCAGCCAATTAGGTAGAGTTGAGGTAAGGATGAACTCCACAGGGAAGAAGCCGGCCAGGTTCAAGTTACCTGACCAGGCTCAGGTAAACCTCTGCAGCCCTTGGTGGTTTCTTTTTCACTTAGTGCAGAGATGCTGTCTTTGGGACCTTGTTGTCTCGTAACCTGACCTTCTGGACCATGGTTAGGATCTTCCCTAACACCCTCTTTACAGAGCTGAAAGATTGAATCCCATGGAAACAGTAAGATTGATATTTGGGGGCAGCTTACTTTTGAGAAAGGTCTTAAATTATTCCCGAAGTGCAAGAGTCTATATGCTTCTTCAGCCTTGTAGTGCTTATTAAGCATCTTACAAGGCTACAAAAATTTAAGAGGTTAATCTTAATTTGACTGTTGTGACCCATCAAATTTGTGGAGACTCTCATGTCAGAATGCACGTGATGTGCTAGAGTTTCCAGCAGAATTCACTTCACCTGAATTCTGAAATTCTAGGCTGGATAAGCCCCAAACCCAAGGTAGACCAATTCTGTGCTAGCTTTGTGAAATACAGTACATCCGGCCGGGCAGTGGTGGCGCACGCCTTTAATCCCAGCACTCGGGAGGCAGAGGCAGGCGGATCTCTGTGAGTTCTAGGCCAGCCTGGTCTACAAGAGCTAGTTCCAGGACAGGCTCCAAAGCTACAGAGAAACCCTGTCACGAAAAACAAAACAGACAAACAAAAAAGTACAGTACATCCAGCAGGTCTGGGCCTGCCTGTGTTCAGTGCTTCAGAAGATGGTATGGGGAAGTTAGTGAAAAAATACTTAGAGAATTTATGTTAGAAATGCCATGTTGGCTGAGTTACCTTAGAAAGGCAATTTCAGTTCTTGGTGCTTTGCTCCTTTGTGAAGCATAGCCTTTCTGATTGCTGTAGGGCCATGAGGTATTATTAACAGAGCACTTAGCCCATACAATTCTGAATGAAGGCAAAAGCAGCCATCCTGGGTGGGTGCTCACTGCCTACTAGGAGCTGTAGATGTCTTTGCTTGTCACATTGACATCTTGTCCACATTTCCATGTTATGTTGAGAAAACTGAGTCCTAGTTAGTTTCTCCACATGATCTGAGATCACACAGCTCACAAGAGCCTGGAGCTGAAACAGAACTATTCTGTTTTTCACTAGTGTTGACTTCTTGTCTCCTCTTGTCTTGGCCAGTCTTCTAGATAATAGACACTAGCTGCTTTTAATATCATCCAGGTGTGGTCTGGACTGTTGCTTCTACATGGTAGAATCACAGCTCTCACTCTACAGGCAAGGGTTGTTCTGAAGGTTAAGCAATATCACAGAACTTATATCTGGTACTGCCACTACTCACCAAGTCAGCATCCCCCTCCCCAGATCTCTTTGTAGACCTGCTTTATCTCCCCTACCCCACTTACTCAGTGTAAGATACAAATCAAGCATTCCTAGTTTTGATTCTAAAAAATTTCAAGAAGGGGCCTCATTGGCCCATCGCAACTCGGGCACTTTATAGGCTGACCAGCTGTTCTCTGGGGCTAAAATCACACTATGGAACTAAGCCTGTCTCACCTTGTCATGTGTGAAGGTAGGAAGAAAATGTTTTCTTCAGAAATGGGCTGAAGCGTGGAATAGTGCTGGTCTGTTATCCTTAAGCTAAGGACTTAGTAGTTGCTAAGTCAAGAATGCTATCATAGCCTTGTGGGAGGTATTCTTGGTACTAGGTGACCTGAAGTTGGGTCTATTGAGAGAAGACTCTTGGGCCACGTGTTTTCATAGTAGAGATCTGTAAATGGATGTGGTCATAGTTATTGAAGGGATGGCAAGACAAAATGGACTATGAAAGCAAGAGATGGGAAAGAACAGTGTAGAGCAAAGGAAGCCAGAGATTCTTTAGGGATGTGGAAAGTTGCTGAGGAAGAAAGGTTTCATGTTGAAGAATTTGGTCTTTATGGAACTACTAAAGGATTCTAATAGAATGACTGTATCATAAGATCTGGCTCTGGGAACCGAGTAGGCTCACATATCAATCATTTTTACCCAGGGCAGTTGCTGAGGAGTCATGTTTGTCTCTGTCCTATTCCATTTTCACTCTTAGACATGCAGTGCAGAGACTGAATAGCCTACAGAGTGACAGGGAAGACCTGCGTGTGCCATGAGCAAAACTGCTCCAAAAACTGGCCCTCCTAGTGGATTACAGGGAAACCAAGGGTGAAGGCTGATAGAGAACTGCACCCTGTGTTTAGGCTGCCCCGTCATCCAGACCAGAGTCTCAGAAATGCCATTGCAAAGAAAAATTTAAAAAAAAAAATTGCTGTTTTAGTTTTTTTGTGTCTTTACTGAGCTCTGACTCATACACCTGGTGACCAAGATGACCAGAAGTCAGAGCCAAGGGATGTTTTCTTTCATCAAGGTTTAAACCCCAGTCTTCACAGTTCTCCATACTGATGACTAGGACCTCCCACATGTTGTACAAGCACCAAGTTATAGCCTAGTTTCAACCCTTTCCAGCTCTAACCCCTGCAGTCACTCAGCCCTTTGCATGTTCCAACCTCAGTAGGAGCAGGATCTAAAGGAGAGAGTACATCTACTGTTAGTCATTGTTCCTAGCACAAATGAATACTAAACAAAGTGGCTTTTATTGCCTGTATCTCCTTGCTCTCTCTTTCCTTCCCTTATCATCCTTCTATTTCTTTTAGCATTCAAAGTTAAATTGCGTTTATAGTGAAATCCAGAAAGACAGAGTGAAATAAATGGTTGCCAGACACCAGGATCCAGGAGCATAAAAGTAATTAAAAAAAAAAAAAAAAAGTGGAAATTTTCAGTCTAGAAAGATAAAAAGGTTCTGGAAGTTGTTGATAGCCATGATTGACAATGCTGCTGACCTGTGTACTTAATAATTGATACGGTAAATTTTGTATTATATGTATTTTACCTAAATAAAATGGTGTATCTTAAGTAATTTTATAGTATATGGAGTAGAATGGCAGTAGGTATAAGTAATTATAATAATGAAGTGGAATGTGTTGGTTTGTGCCTGGAATCCCAATAACTTGATAAACTGAGATAATAGAATCATTATGAATTTGAGGTCAGTATGAACTACATGATGAATCCCAGGCCAGCCTGGGCTCCCAAGTGAAGCCTTGTCTCAATAAATAAAACAAAACATAGCAAAATAGCAACAACAGCAACAGTGCTGTTTTGTTCCTGAAGTGATAAAGTGTAGCCCTATGAAGGGATGCCTGATATTTCTGAGTCCTGGTATACAAAAGAAAAGGAGTCAGAAATGGGAGAGCCCCATCCTCTTCTGCATTCGTCCGTCTGGGGAAATGTCTTCCCTGTCTCTCTCTCGGATTGCAGCTATCAAAATAGACAAGTTTGTGGTTTTTGTTGTTCTTGTTAATAAAGTGTCTTTCTTTTTTTAAAATAATTATTTTATGAGAATATCATATAGTATATTTTGATCATATTCATCCCTCTTCCCCAGCTCATCCAGATCATCCCTACCTCCCTAACCATCCAATTTAGTTTTCTCTTTCTCTCACTCTCTTGCTCTCTCCCCCATTGTCCAGTTTGTGTTGACCTACCGCTCCTGAGCATGAGGCCTGCCCTGGAGTGTGATCAATATACCAGGTGCCATACCATTAAAGAAAGCCAACTCTCCCTCTTCCAGCAGCAATCAGATGTCTAAACTCCTCAGGCAGGAGTGGGACTTTATGTCCAACTCCATTTCTCCATGCAAGGGTTTTGTCTGACTTGAATTTTTGAAGGTCTTATGCAATTTATCATAATAATTAGCAGTTCATATGTGTACATCTGCCTTTTGTACTTGGAAAACAGTTTTCTTGAGGTTATCCACTACAGTGGTTCTTAACAATCTTTTGTCCTCTTTTGGATAGATCCTTGAGAGAAGGTAAGTAATATAGACATCCCATTTAGGACTGAGCACTCTGAAGTCTCTTATTCTCTGAGTTAATTGCATCTACCGTAAGGGGTAGCTTCTCTTACCAGGGCTGAAACATGATCAATGGGTATAGCAGTAAGTAATGAGGTGTTTTATTGCTGTGTCCATTTAGTAGAATAATGGTAGTATGTTTTCCCTTTGGGTCCGTAACCCACCTATCTATGGGTTCCATCTCCTGGAGTGGACCTTAACTCTATTTGTTGCTCTTAAACCATTAACACCCACTATTGCTCTGGTGGACCTATCTTGTCAAGCAGTGTCTGTCATTGTTGTAGCTCACAGGGTTCGCAGTTGGGTGAGACTGATGATTGCACTTCTCTTTCTGTAGTGTACATAGTGTCTTCCTGCTGAGAAAGCCAGTAGAGAGGATGCTTCTAGATGATACTATCTGTATTCTCTATGTTCTGACTCAAGAATGTGATGTCTTCAGCAATAGGTTTCTGTTGTCATGTTCTGGAGGGTAACTAACAGCATTGACAACCTCTAGTTCAAAACAGAAAATATGGTTAAAAGGTGAGTGTACTTTTATTTCTGCTCTTTTTTCTCACATAGTAAATAAATGGAGAAGAAAATGAATCTAACTGAAATAGAAAAATGTTTATCTCCAGCTATTAACCCGAGCCTATATGCGATACAATAATGGCAACAATTGGTGCCTAAAAGAAAAGGGGGCTGGGCAGTGAAGCTAGAGGCCGGTGGGTCTCTGAGTTCAAGGCCAGTCTGTCTGGTCCTCAGAGTTCCAGGACAGCCAGGGATACACCTCTGTCTTGAAAAACCAAAACAACAACAACAACAAAAGAAAGTTTCCCCCAAAGTATCAGTGACTTCATGATGGTGAATGGGTTTTTACAAATACCTTGAACGTAGGGCTGTTCTCTTCTGGGATCTGTCTGCTGGCTTCTCTGGTTCCGGTATAGTTGTTAATCCAACACTTCAGATTTTAAAGTGTGGCCAGGAGACCCTAAAGTTCAGAACTATTTTCATAGTATACTGCAGTGCCGTATGTCTTTTTCACTCCATCTTCTCATAAGTATTTGGTGGATAGAACTTTCCAAGAGTGTCATTGTATGTGCTGACTTCCTCTTTCTCGCAAGTAATGGAATATGTACTTGCGTGTTCTGTGTTCCAACTTTATGTTTTAGTTCCCAGTAAGCTAAATATAATAGCTGTAACCCATACAAAAAAATTCTTAGGGGGTCTTAATTTTTGAGAATATGGAATGAAACTTAAAATCTGAGTTTTCTGACCCAATGTTATGTTCCTACTGCAAGATCCCACAGAAATCATCTAGCTCTGTGACTGTTACAGAGTCAGTGGGAATGAGTAGGCAATACAGGCCATGGAGGGCAATGTATAACAACAAATGACCAGACCAACAGGAAGAACTTCTCAGTGTCCTAGAACATCTTAGCATCTTTGATGCTTGGATTAGTATGTAACCTTCAGCCATGACCTTCTAGAAGCAGGTTATAAAGGTGAGCCTTTATCTAAACAGGAAGTTTTAGGTGTCTGGTAAGCTTCGGAGTCCTTTTTGAGTCCTGCATGTATTGGGGTGGGAAGAGAGGTACTTATCCTCAGCACAGCACTCTTATTTGGGGTTTTGCTCACAGGTGTTTTCTGGAATACTTGAGTGTCCTGGTCCTTAACCCAAGCTCAGCTCAGTCTATTTCAAGAGGAATAATGGAGCTAAAATTCTTGTGTCTGAAGGAAAAGAGGTGGCTGGTTACTCCAGCTGCTTTACTTTGTAGTCTTTTACATTCAGCATGCTGCCTCTGGTCAGCAAAACAAGTAGATAGGTGTCATATTCTGGCACAGGGAGACATGACTATAGCTTATTGCTTTGGCATCCCTAGAAGCATTCTATGCAGTGCTTAGGATACTTGCTATATCAACTTTTTTTTTATTTTAATTTTATTTAGTATGTGTCTTATTTGCAGATGCCTAGAGAGGCCAGAAGAAGGTATCTGATTTCTTGGAGCTGGAGTTACAGAAGTTGTAAGCCATCCAACATGGGTGCTGGGAATCAAACTCAAATTCTCTACAAGAAAGGGTAGCATTCTTATCTGCTGAGCCATCTCTCCAGCCCATGTCCATATTTTTGTAAACTTTTTAAATGTATTACATTGTTTTCAACCAGGCACAATATTTGGAGACATCTTTAGCTTTTAGAAAAATATGTTAGGGTGGGATGGGGTGGAAAAGGTACAGGCCAGGCTTCCTGCTCAGTGTCCTATTGTGCATAGGACAGTCTACCACAGAGAATTCTCGGGCTCCACAAAATGTAATACACAAGTACTTGTTTGCTAAAAATAAGGAAGGGACTAGAGCAATAGTCTAGTTAAGAGCATCTGTTGCTCTTCTATAAGACCAAGGTTAAATTACCAGCACCCACATGGCAACTCACAAATGTCTGTAACATTCCAGTTCCAGGGGATTGAATGCCTTCTTCTGGCCTCCTTGAATACCAGACACACAACTGGTACACAGACATGCAAGCAAAACACTTGCATACATGAAGTACAAATAAAACTGTTTTTAAAATAAGAATAAAAAGAATAATCTGACTTCAAATATCAACAGCATCAAGTTAGAAAAACCCTTTTTTAGCCAGACAATAGTGGCGCACACCTTTAATCCCAGCACTTGGGAGGCAGAGGCAGGTGATCCTCTTGTTAGTTCAAGGCAAGCTTGGTCTATAAATCAAGTTCCAGGACAGCTCTAAAGCTACAGAGAAACCCTGTCTAGATGCCCCCCCAAAACCCCACCCTCTTTTATTGTGACATGCAAATATTCTTTTCCCAAAAGATACTAAGTTCTACTTCTTTCACCTTTCTTCGCTTCTGTGCCTCATTGTTCTTAGTACATGGTACTTTTAGTCTGCGGAGTGATTGAATGATAAACATTTTGCACATTGAGATGTGTGCAGAATGCAGGCTATGAAAGCCAAGCAGCTGTGTGTGAATGATAATTCTACTTCGCAAGCCAAGTGTCTTTTTTTATTATTATTTATTTTTTAATACGCATTGGTGCTTTTGCCTTCATATATGTCTGTGTGAGGGTGTTAAATCCTGTGGAATTGGAGTCACAGACAGTTGTGAACTGCCATATGGGTGCTGGGAATTGAACCCTGGTCTTCTGGAAGAGCAGTCACTGCTCTCAACTGCTGAGCTATCTCTCCAGCTCCCAAGCCAAGTGTCTTTAAGCCAACTAATGTCTATTTGCCTCTATTTCTGCAAATGTGCTTCTGTAAAGCACATTTGATGGACTGGCAAGACAGTTCAGCTTGCTGCTCAAGTCTGATGACATGAATTTGGCTTTTTAAGCCCACAGTGAGGAGAGAGAACTGACCAATAGTTGTTCTTCCAGCCTACACACACACACACACACACACACCTTTGAAAAGTTGTGATGATATATAAAATGTATATGCCAAATTCATAGAAATTCAACAATTTCCTTTGGTCTTCAAGCATACTTCTGCTGAGCAACATGAATCCTTTCCTGACGTGTGCTGAACTGAGCTTCTTATTGGGCAGGAAGTTTGGAAGACTACAGATTTATTTTAAGGAACACTTGGGTAAATATCTCCCATATTTGGTTAAAAAAGAGAGCAAGAAAGGAATTTGGTAAAAGACATCGGACCAGGAGGAGAAGATTGGCTTGATATAAATGAAAAAAAAATAGGAAATACCATTTTGCTTTTGAGTTCATGTGTCTGATATGAAAGTCAGAGTTTTTAAGTGATGTTTTCATCTACACCTAAACCTTCCATAACCTTCTTGGTTAAAAGGCTATATTAAACACCATCTATATATCAGATACATCCTTTAGCTATAAAAGTCTGAAACCAAGCAGGAGGCTTGAAGTAGTTTTGAAGACAGTAAGTGAACAGAACAAATACTGTGTCTGCTAACCCAAGGGACACAGGCAGTTTGTCACCTCCAAGTCTCAGAGAAGTCTGTCTTGGCAGTCCTTATCACTGCCTGTATCCATAGAACCACTTTCAACAGAGCTACAGTGAAGTTGTTCTAGAACACAAAAGATGATAACAAGGCAGACTGTAGCATGAATCATAAAAACCCAGAGACAAATATTGGGGTTCAGCCTAAAGATCAGAAAAGCGAATCAGTCAAACCACTGAATTGTACAATTGTCTACTCTGAGAGGTTGTGACTCTAATACATTACTTCTTCATACTATATAAAATACAACTACCAGCTCAATTGTCCAGAACCTCACATATCTGGGGACAAGCCCACAGTCCCATCTGCTCCCCATTTTTAAATAGAGGGTCTCACACATATCTGGTTTGCACATGCATTAACCTGCTTAAGTAGGAGGTCCAGGCCACGGTGAAGGGAGATGTGAGAGCTGCCCTGACAGTTCCCAAGGCCATGCAGAGTATAGATTTTTCTAACCTCCCATCACCACCACCTCCCTACACACACAGCACTTGTATAACATAGAAGCAAAATACTGCTACACATCTCTCTTGCACATAGAATCTTCTAGTGACTAAGTAGGGGGAATGGAGACATGGGTGAGAACCTATCTGCTGGCCTTGGTGACAAGACTTCAGATTCCTGACACAAATAATACTCTTTTCCAAATCCAATGTTACACTGTATGATCTGACTGATATCTTTGCTTTTTCTAGTTATAGAAATAATAAAAGGGCCACTGATAGGGATTAGCAGGTAAAAGAGCCTGCTACTAAGCCTGACAGCCCACTACACTTTGTACCTACATGGTGGAAAGAGAGAACCAACTCCTATAAGTTGTCCTCTGTCCTCTACACAACCCACATGGCATGCTCATGCCTCTTCCCCACATACCTAAAACAAATGTAATAAGACAAATTTTTCATTATTTAAGGAATACACTATTAGTTTTTATAATCGAGCCCATGTAGATGAGACTTTACATATTTAGTACTTTAATATTTAATATCAATATATCCCAGTTACTCTAAGAACTATTAGAGTCAATGATATCTTAGTCATCCTGAAGAACTTATGCTATTTCTTGTGCTGACTAAGGAACTTGGCCTTCACTTTTAAACTTGAACCTATTGCTGTAGTTCTTCACAAATTTATCCACTCTTAAATGACTCTTAGAGAAAAGTGGAACGTGTGGCCTTTTGGCCTTATTCCTAGCCCCCACTTCTGATGTATGTGTGAGTTTATATGTGTGCCTCCCATGGTATGTGTGCAATGTCAGAGAACATCCTCTGGTGTCCTCTGTACTTTACCCACTGAGCCATCTACCCAACTCTGATTTTTAAAAATAAAATTTGAATTACTATTTAAAGGCTAAAAGCTTTCAAATTTTTCATTTATTTGTGAAAAGCTTATTTTTTTCTGGGGTTTTATTTGTTTTTAAGATTTTATGTGTTGCTGGGCGGTGGTGGCGCACGCCTTTAATCCCAGCACCTGGGAGGCAGAGGCAGGCGGATCTCTGTGAGTTCGAGACCAGCCTGGTCTACAAGAGCTAGTTCCAGGACAGGCTCCAAAACCACAGAGAAACCCTGTCTCAAAAAACAAAAAACAAAAAAACAAAAAAACAAAAAAAAAGATTTTATGTGTTTGCCTGAATGTATGTATGTGCACTATATGCATGCCAAATCTCCATGGAGGCCAGAAGAAGGCATTGTATCTCCTGGAACTAGAGTTACAATCACTTGTTAGCAGCCATTTGTTAGTGACCTTTTAGGGACATCACAAGTACCCATCTCACTCATGTACTTGGGCTTTAGAAGCATGATTACTTGGCTCTGGAAAGCTCTGGTTGGTGGAGGCCTTGCTGTGCTGCCACTTTTCATTTGTTAATTTCTGGACTCTGCTTTACTACAGATTGTTATTGTTCTGCCTCAGCCTCTCACAGCTGTAGGAACGGTGGTCACCATTTGTAACTGGCTTCAACAGAGGTGTCATCTGAGTCTCCTAGGAACAAGCTAAGGTTATATTGTATCCTCAGACTCAGAAAAGCTTCTGTAATGGGGCTGGAGAGATGGCTCAGTGGTTAAGAGCATTGCCTGCTCTTCCAAAGGTCCTGAGTTCAATTCCCAGCAACCACATGGTGGCTCACAACCATCTGTAATGAGGTCTGGTGCCCTCTTCTGGCTTGCAGGCATATACACAGACAGAATATTGTATACATAATAAATAAATAAATATTAAAAAAAAAGAAAAAAAAAGAAAAGCTTCTGTAATATAATATAATAATACTCTCCATACAGGCCATTACATGTTACCATAAAGTTTTTAGATTGTTTTTGTTGTTGTAGGTGGTGGTGTTACTGTTTTTCAGACAGTTTCTGTGTTGCTTTGGAACCTGTCCTGGACTAGCCTTGAACTCACAGAGATCTGCCTACCTCTGCCTCCCAAGTGCTGGGATTAAAGGTGTGTGCCACCACTGCCTGGCAAATTTTTAGGTTATTACTTGGTAAATTGCCAGATTGGAGTTATTGGGCTTATTATTACAAGAATTTAACAATAGAGTCAAATAGAGGCTTAAGGACAATTTTATTTAAATTTAAAAGAAAAAACCCAGGGCAGGCAATCTGCAAATCTTAACAGCTGCCTGGAGGAGAGTGGATAAGAGAAGAAAAATAAAAACATGCTACATAAATTAAACCATGATGGTGGAGGGGGCTTTAGAGAATGAGTAATGAAACCCAAAATATCAGAGAGAGAAAAGGTGCAGAGAGACACACCAGCCGGTATGAGGTGTTTGCAGGGCATGTATAACTGATCACTAGCTTGTTTCCTCCCCCCAGCACACTTTGCAACAAACTTACAGATCCATCAATGTTAATTTAAAGACCAGACATATACACTATGTATGGTAGAGAACAGACAAAACAAATAGGGAGCTTGTAGCAAAGAGAAGAAAAATTGGGAATAGGGAACCTCTTTCTGTTCCCACTTTCATTTCAATATTTGTAAAGGTTCCAAATAATATTGGGATCTAGGGTGCTGTTAGTCACATTTAGATTGATTATCTAAGGGATATTAAGAGCACATTTGATTGCAAAAGTGAATAAATTTGGAGCCCTTCAGGTCGGGTGTATTTCATTTGTATTTTAATAAATAAATCTTGCCTGAAGATGAGAGTAAAACAGCCCTATTAACTTTACAGACCAGGAGTGGTAACACACTTTTAATTCCAGTAGCCACACTAATTTGCCACAGAAACTGGGCACCAGTGGTACATGCCTTTAATCCCAGCCCCAGAGAGGAATATAAAACAGGAGGAGACAGCTTTCAGACATAGTCTCATTTTAAGGATTCCTGGAGGCAGGATCACCATTTTGGACTGAGTTAGAGGTAAGAGCCAACGGTTGGATGTTTTGCTTTTCTGACCTTCAGGCTAAACCCCAATATCTGTCTCTGGGTTTGTATTAATCATGCCACAAATGGTGCCCAACGTGGGGCTCAAACCCATGATCTGAGATTAAGAGTCCCATGCTCTACTGACTGATCTGTATCTGGGTTTTTATTAATCATGCTACACTTGGGTGCCAGGTGAAAAGGCTGGAGGTTTTCTAAGAGGCATCTTAAGCAGGAATCAGAATGTATGGACAACACCATTCCTATGGATGCAGAAGAGAGGAGGAGCCTAAGCTTCTGGTTCAGGCTATCCCCAGGACTCAGGGAGGAACAGAAAAGGAAGGTGTTAGGGATAACAGCCAGAAGAGACTCAGTGCCTGGTACCAGGACTTTTGAGGAAAGCCAAGAGGAGAAAACCAAGCTCAGAAATGAAAGGAAAGGTGTCAGAAGTCCAAGAGTACCAGAAATTTAGAGAAGCATTTACACCAACCAAATGGGATACTGTTACTGCTAGTAGATGGGGGACCCAATCAGTGAGCTGAATGGATGAGCCTATTTCCATCCTTTTATATACCCCAGTCTTTAAAAAATAAAAAGCATATAGGGCCACTGAGATAGCTTAGCAGCCTGTGACACTCTCTCACCAAGAGAGAACCAACTCCTACCTTCAACACGGGCACCTCTGGCACATATGCATCCTCCTACATATACTCAGTAAATAAATAATATGTTATAATATGTAATACATATTAAAATTAGTATCTTAGGATCTCTGTTGCTGTGAAGAGACACTATTACTATAGCAACTCTTTTTTTTTTTTTTTTTTTTTTTTTTTTTTTGGTTTTTCGAGACAGGGTTTCTCTGTGGTTTTGGAGCCTGTCCTGGAACTAGCTCTTGTAGACCAGGCTGGTCTCGAACTCACAGAGATCCGCCTGCCTCTGCCTCCCAAGTGCTGGGATTAAAGGCGTGCGCCACCACCGCCCGGCTTATAGCAACTCTTATAAAGGAAAATGTTTAATTGAGTAGCAGCTTACAGTTTCAGAGGTTTAGTCCATTTCCTGGCCAGCCCCCATAAGCTTGTAACAATATCATAATGCAAAATGCATTTAGTGCGACTTCAAAAGTCCCCATAGTCTATAACGGTCTCAAAGTCTCTTCAGAGACTCATGCAATCTTTTAACTGCAATCCCCTGTAAAATCAAAAAGCAGATCACATACTTCTAATGTATAATGTACAGGATATACATTACCATTCTAAGATGTAGGGAAGGGAGCATAGTGAGGGAATACTGAACCCAAAGCAAGACCAAAAACAGCTGGGCAAACTCCAAACTCTGTATCTCAATGCCTGATGTCAAAATGCTCTTCAGATCTCCAGTTCTGTTCAGCTTTGCTGACTCCACCATACTTCTTTTTCTTATGCTGGTTCCCTTCCCTGTTAGCGGCTCTCTTTGGCAGGTGTCCCACGACTCTGGCATCTCTAATATCTCTGGTCTCCAAGGCAATCCAGGCTTCAACTTCAGCTTCATGCAGTGGCCTCTCTACTAGGCCTCTCTTCTAGACCCCTGACACATGCTTGGCCTCAGCAGCTTTCTTTAGTCTTTGGGGCAAAGTCCATAGCTTTGGCCAAAGCTACTGAGTTCTTCTGCTACTAAGGCTGGAACATGGCTCCCTTGTTCAAATACATCTTCACCAGCTTTCTGTCCTTCACTGCCTAAGCTTGGCTATCCTGAAACTGGATCTTTAGACCAGCCTAAGCCTCAGCTCGGCCTTCCAGTAGTGCTGGGATTAAAGGTGTGCACCACCACACCTGGCTCTAAATTTTTCTTTAGTTCCTTTTCACAAATTGGAAGTTTAGCTGGATGGGGATCTTGCCCTGAGATCACCACTCCCTTTATTCCATTTCTTTAATTTATCTCCTTGAACACAGGATTTAGCTCTAGTCTACTTCCTGGTACCCCTTTTCTCAATCTGTACATTTTGTATTTTTATTTGCTCAGCTTGCTCCTTTTCATTATAAATCTCCATCAGAGTTAACACTAGTAACCACACAACAAGAGTGTATATTAGGCTGTTTTGAGATTTCCTTTGCCAAAAGAAGTAACCCAGAACTCGTCACTTTAGCCGCAGGTATTGCTCTTACCAAGGACAGGAATTCTAGTCCCATCTTCCTCTTCTAGATACTGAAAACCGCTACACTCGCACATGCACAGAGCCATGCATAGACTTATACCTGTATACCTAATTTAAAAGTTGGAAAACTTAGAAAATTGCCCCACAAAAAAGCATTCATTTCTAGAACTAAGTGAACTGTGCTTGTAAGTACACTTAAAATAATAAAGTGGATGCCTGGTTTTGCCATTTTGTGTGCATGCATGCATACAAGAAGTGGCTTCCTTGTCCTGCATTCCTCTCAGCAGTTTGAAGGCTCTGAGTTGTCTGCACCTTCACTGACTTACCTGGCTTTGATTACTGCCATTCTACTGTGAGGTTTTAATTTGCTTTTTCTAGTGGCTTGCTAGGTTGAGCATCTTTTCCTGTGCTTACTGGTAGTTTGTATACTTTTTGTTGTTGTTGTTGTTGTTGTTCATTTTTAGTTTCTCAAGACAGGATCTCTCTGTGTAGCTCTGGCTGTCCTGGTACTCAACACATTGACCTGGATGGTCTTGAACTCAAGGAGATCCTACCTCTACCTCCTGAGTACTGGGATTAAAGGTGTTTACCACCACCACCTGGAAGGGTTTTTTATTTTTATTATTTTATTTTATTGGTTTTGGAGACAGTCTCACAGTATATCTCTACCTGGCCTTGAACTCAGAGATTTGCCTACCTCTGGTGTGTGCCATTAGCAAATATTTTTTCTCCACTGCATGGGTTGTCTTATCAAACATTACTCTCTTAATGAAACCCTTTGCAATACAAAAGTTTTTCATTTTGATAAAAGTACAAGTTACCACTTCTTTGGTTGTTTGTGTTTTGATGTTCTGTCTTGATAATCATTAGATGGCTCTTTTCTGAAATCCACTAATTGTCTTTTCTATGATATTTTTTTATGGACATTTATTTGAGGGCCTTCTGGAATTCTTACTGAAGAGTTCCTTTCCTCTTTCCAAAAGCTTTTAAGTTAATAGAGAGCCAGCAAGCATTGATCTGTGTGTATCACTGGTTCCTGTCCTAATCTGCCATCTAGGATCCCTCGACTCCATCTGGGCCGTTGCACCACAATACTTTTCCACATATCCAACAGTGGGAGGGTGGCAGATTCCTAGGCATGCAATGTTCAGGCCCCTTCATGATCCATCTTGGTAGCAGAATGAATGGCTAGGTTACAAATAATGGTAAGATGAGAGAAGCACTACCCAGGAGCCACCTTTTTTCAACTAATCATTCTGGAAGAATGTGACATTCTACTTCCTAAAATTACAAAAGTACTCATGAATATGGATGCACCTGCCAGCCAACCTTCCAGACCTTATTTCTTATGGACTTAAAATTATATTCCATCTTGTCTTAAGTAAGGGAAGACAAGACTGTCCACCTAAGTAAAGGTAATAAAGGTGCTGCTACAGAAAGGATGTAGGCTAGTAACAAGCTGTCAGCCTCCCACCACTCCTGTGCCTTTGAAAAGAGAACATCTCAAAAAAGTTTCATTTTAGTATGATTAAGATCAGAATGTTTTCAAAGTAGTTTTTCAATCAAAGATTTGCTCTTGAGCACCAGAATGGAAATAATTTCCCTGATAGCTAGGCCCTTATTCTCAGAAAGATTTGGGGGTGAGGGCTAGGTATCTAAAAGGGTAGGTAGGTTCATTAGCTGAGATTCTGGAGAACCTAAGATGGGGACCAACAGACAATGCAGAGACCTTTTCATTGAGATCTACCTATTTTTGATGAAATGGTTTACTGAGAACCAGCCTCCACGAAAGCCTGCCTGTAGGCCATTCAGCCTGGGCAAACAGGCTGCTATGCAGGCACACATGACAAAGAGATTGGCATATATAATTTCTCATCTACTAGACCTGTTTTCTCAAATTCTTTTAGAAAACTTCAGAAGAACACATATGATCCCCCAAGTTTTATTTTAGTTTCCAGTTGATGTGGGGCCTTTCTTATCATCTGAAATTCATATAAAGTGTATCAGCCTTTATGGTTGTAGCATCCCATTCTCCCTGGTACATGGTCCTCAATCTGATATTACAAGGCAGTTAGCTTTTATAGAATTGTTATGTAAAATAATAATAATAATAAATGCATTGACTACCACAGAGACTTCTACTTGGCATAGAAACCTACTCTCTTCTTAAAAACCAAAATAAAAATTGATTTGATTTGCAAAAGTCTCATCTGTATAATCTATTGGTTTTTTAACTCTAACCCACAACCACACAAAAAAGAAGAGACCCAGCCGGGCAGTGATGGTGCATGCCTTTAATCCCAGCACTTGAGAGGCAGAAGCAGGTAGATCTCTGTGAGTTCAAGAGCAAGTTACAGGACAGAGCCCAAAGCTACATAGAAACTCTGTCTCCAAAAAGAAAAAAGGGGGGGGGACCGACCCAGTTACCCATCTCTTTAAGAAGTGACTGAATTATGCAAAATTATGCACCTCTTACCAGCCTTCCTTTCTTTCTGACCCCCTCATAATATATTTGTTATCTTTGCTTAGGGTAGACTCTATTACTTGAGTTAGAAAAAAATAAGAAAATTGCCTGTTTTCTGCAATCCAGGTGTGTTTTAGAGATTTAGAGTTAAGAAGTCAAGTAAATATTTTGGCAGCCCAACAAAGGTAAGAAAGGGAGAATGCACCTAACAGGCTTCTCAAATTGCAGGCCTGTCCAAACACCGCCTTCCTCAAGAGAAGCTGGTCTAATGAAGTCTGCCCTACTCACCCAACAGCCAGGCCAGTGGCTAAAGTGGGCTTGTGTGCCTTTCTCTGGCGCCTGCCTTGGTCTGGCACTGAGCCAGATTTAATTTTGATTCCCTCTAGTCCAAGACAGAGAGATACTCATCTGTAAACAAGGATCTTTCCTCCTTAACACTCTAATCATATTGTTTCCTCATCTTGCTGAACCAAAAAGAAAAACCAGCTCATTTTTTTTTTAATCCCTTTTAAGTTGGAACACTGAAATTAAGCCCAAAACGTCACAAAGACTCTCAGATAACATGGAGACTTTTTCAGTGTAACTTCATCCCAGGAGAAGGCAGACAGTTGTGAAAGGGGACCCAGAAGCACCATGTGCAGTGCTGCTGGTCTTTTGGACTTCAGGATCTCGGTATCAGAGCACACCCCAGATACCAGTCTAGGTGGCTTCCCCAGACCTTCACTTTAAGAACAGTCATCCATCCCAGAAGTAGAGAACTGTGACCTACTAGTCCTGTCATGCTGTGCTTTGTGTCTCTTCTAACAGAAAAGCAGACATGAAAGCTGTCTCTTTCTCACCCTCCCCCAGTGGCTTTCACTGGATCACCTTGGCGGGCCTCATCCCAAGGGAGTAGGGGGGTGGGGTGCGGCTGCAGTGACGGCTTGGCTTCTTTGATCACCTCCTGCCGGTTCCAGGCCTGACTGCCAGCAGGCCAGCTAAAGGTCCGACTATACTGACCTCATGAGGTTCTGAATAGGACCCAAGGGGCAATGACTAGTGAGAAGAAAGCCTTGGGAATGAAAAGGATCTCCCCCTTTCCCATCAATCTGCTCGGCTTCATAGACTGGATTTTCCTAACAGGGAGTCGCTCAGTTCCTGCCAGCCGGGCTGCCCACCCTTTGCCTTGCCCCCTGCCTTTTAGATCTTGTGTGCTCTGTATACGTTTTGTGTTTGAATCCAGGCTGGCTCTCCCTGGTTCTCAGGCTGGGAACCCACTGTGCCTGTTTCCATGGTCACTGGGAAGCTCTTAGCACCATGTGCTTCAAAGGGATCCTTTCTCCTCCCAGACTCGCTGCTGCCTGCCCTAGGGTGTGCACAATGAGAGGCTCCTCTGCCAGGTCTCTGACCCGCCTGCCAGGAGGAAGACCTAGCCTTTGCTGAGCATGTGAACTACGCCCAGTTCTTAGCAAGCCCCTTTATAGATGTTTATAGTTCTTAGATTGGTATTTTCCCTACACCTCTTTGTTTAGGAAGTTGTAGAAATTGAAGGCGAGCGCAAACCCTAAGAAGACTCTTGAAGTCTTCTTGGTGGATAAGAGGGAAAGAAAATAATGGGTTGGGGAAGATGTGGAAACAGGAGACTAAGGGGGACATCATCAGCCAGATTTCTGCCTTTTGCAGGCCAGCAGAAATGGAGTTGAAAAATGGCTCTTGCTTCCTGTCCCCGGAGACTGGCTAGGGAAGTGATGCCTGCTCACTCTCCCAGAGCCAGGGATCCTGCTTAGGCAGTTGCTTTGGATCCTGTGTTTCTGAATGCAGGGAATATGCTCTCCCAGCTGAATGAAGATAGAAACTTTCAGCTTAGAGATATGGAAGGTGCTCAAGGATAAGGCTAGAGTAAAAGTGGAGCTCCTGGTTTTAGATAGCAAGCCGGTCATGACCCCTAGTTTAGAGCTGGCAGCTTGGTGTCTGCCTGGGGTTACTGTATAGCAGAGAGGTATGTGGGGCAACTGTTTTCCTGAATTAGCGGGATTGAGATTCTTTTTTTTTTTTTGACAGCCAAATCATCTTTATTGAGGGAATGGGTCTTTAGGAGTGGGGGTGGGCCTGGGCCCTCACTGCACAGCTTGTTCATTGGCACTGCCTCCAGAATCCTGTGGCTTCATCACATCTGGAAGCTCTGGCGGGCTGGAGAAGGGCTCAATGCGCAGTGCTTCAAAGGCATCATCTGCTCGAAAGGCCAGGCCCACTGTGGCTGGGGCCTGTGGCCGTGCTGTCTGGCTAGTGAAGCCACTCTCGCCCAGAGTTTTTCCATCATCAAGGAGCTGGTCATCCTTGTACAGCCGCTGCTCATCCGGCGGCCGCTTGAGGATGCCCTCAACGATGCGCTTCAGCTCGAACACCGTACTCGACTCCGTGAAGATGGTCTTGTGGCACCGGATCATGAGAAACACGTCCATCCCGGTGGCTGCTTCTCGGGGTTGAGATTCTTTATTTGGATCTTCATCCTAATGTTGCTTTCCTGATTCCTTGTCAGTCTCAGACTACCCCTTTCCTGCCCTGCAGGTTTCCCTGTAGTGATAGGACAGAGGTACCCTTTATATTACTAGAAGATAATTCACCTTAATGGGGTTAGCTGTAGTTTCTATTTGTAACATCTGGGGAACTAGGATTGTAAGGGTTATATAGCTTTGCTTCACCAAAAATCTGTGTTCACTGGCCTGCAGAACATCATTTAGAAGGTGGATTTTTAAGAACATCTCACTCTGTTGGAACCCTAAAAATTGGTGCCCTTGGCATACCTATTATAAACAGCATGATTCCTCCAGGAAGGGAATGGTACTAGATTGTTCTGTGAATACAGGGATGAGGTTCCAGAATGACCTAACAGTGTGTGTGGCCTTGTAGCTGGTGTTTGGCAAACAGGGACCATTGAGCTATCCACTCTTCCCACCATTGCCTTTCCAATTTGCTGTTGCCCTTTCTAGAAAGTTGTTAGTGACAGGATTGATCAAAAATACCTTTTTAATAACCTAGTGTGGTGGTGGTACATGCCTTTAATCACAGAATTTGGAAGACAGAGACAGATAAATTTTTGTGAGTTTGAGGCTAGCCTGGTCTCCATAGTGAGATCCAAGACAGCCAAGGCTATGTAGAAAAGCCCTGACTCAAACCATCCCCCCAATAAAATAACATAAAAAGTAAGTACTTCATTAGTGCTTAAATATTTCAGAGCCTAATAAGAGAATGAAATGTCTCAAAGAAATCTTTTTTAATTCCTAGTTTCTCTTATGTTGATTGTAGTTTGCTAGCAATCCCTTTTCCTTTTTTTTTTTTTTCCTTTTCCCTTTCTTACTTGCCCATACCAAATTCAGCAAGGAGGGAGATAAGAGGATTGAATGTTCAAAATGTTATTCTAACCACACCCTGTTTGGTGGGCAGAGTGTGCTGGAATTGAAGACCCTGTCAGTTCAAAGTCTACCTGACCACAGCTTCAAATTTTGCAGCACTGGGCTACAGTTATGGAGTCCTGGTGATAGTTTTGTATATTACATATTCTGAATCGATCTCCCAGGTTCTTTGTCTTTGTCTAACCTTAGGCTTTCTTAGGTATCGGGTCTGTATCCTGAAGAGAATAGGACATTCTGGAAATTTATATCTTTTTCTTTTTTTTTTTTTTCTTTTTCCCAGTCTAAGCCCTTCTAACTTGGGGGGGGGGGGGCGTGGTTGAGACAGGGTTTTTCTGTGTATCTCTGGCTATCCTGGAAGGCTGACTTCCAACTCAGAGAACCACCTCCCCCTGCCTCCCATGTTCTGAGATTAAAGGGGTATACCACTATGCCCAACAAGCCCTTCTAGCTTTAAGGTTGAGTGGCTAATTGGATTCTCTGTGGTAAGAGGCATGGGATGGCCTCAGTCTTTGGACTATTCCCTGTAGGAGGGGAGTGTACTTTTGATGGCTTTCACCTTAAATCCTGATGCTTCTTGGTATAAACTATTGGGTTTTTTTTTTTCTCCTCCATTTCACTAATGACCATGTCTTTGTTGGTAATTTAACTGGTTACAAAAGTAGGACATCAGCTAGGCGGTGGTGGCACATGCCTTTAATTCTAGCACTGGGGATGTCGAGGCAGGCAGATCACTCACCGTGAGTTCGAGGCCAGCCAGTCCTACCGAGTCAGTTCCAAGACAGACAGGGCTGCTCAGAGAAACCTTGTCTTGAAGAACCAAAAATAAAGTAGTAGATCACCATTTGCCATGGATTCCTCAGTTTGATTCTGATGTCTATTCAAACTGTGTGACTGTGGTCTAGGTAGCCACTGATCCTTTTTGTTACCCAGGACTGCCTACAGCTTAGGAGCTAGAGTTTGTGATTTAAGATGTCGGTGTGTCCAAGATAGTATGATCACCTATTACAGCAATCCAAGTACTCTGGCCATGCTTCCAGATTCAGAGTTGTCATGGGAGAGGGACTCTGTGAGTTCCTGAAAGTTTTTTCTGGACCAATAGTGTATCATCAAGGATGATTTCATAGAGGGAATGGATTTCAAAAAGGAATGAGTTTAGAGTAAGGAGAAGAGGGAATTCTGAGAGTGGGTCAGCAATAGCATAAATAGTACACCATGTGTTCCAGAAGCTCTTAGGGGCAGATCCTCTGGATAAACAAAACAAAACAAAAACTGTGAGTACAGAAGAGGCAGGCAGATCTCTGTGAGTTAAAGGCCAGCCTGGTCTGCAGCGCAAAAAACTTGGTGGCAAGGGGTTGGACATTTTCTGAACAATTTCTGGACATCTCCCTCCCTCCCCCCCTCCCCTAGACAGGGTTTCTCAGTAGCTATGGAGCCAATCCTGGAACTCGCTCTGTAGACCAGGCTGGCCTCAAACAAACTCAGAGATCGGCCTGCCTCATAAGGGTATGCCCCTACAGTAATATTAATTCTCTTAGCCCGTTTTTTTTTTTCTTTCTCCTCTATCTCTGTTTTTGTTTGATTGAAACAAGGTCTCTCTATATATAGTTCTGGTTGTACTGGAACTTGCTGTGTAGACTAGGCAGTCCTCAAACTCACAGAGATCCACCTGCTTCTACCTCCTGAGTGCTGTGATTAAAGGTGTGCATCACTACACCATGTTCTCTCTATCTCTTTCTAAAATTGAAATTAAGGAGTTGGGTTGTAATTTAGTAGAAAGCATTCTTCTGGTATTTCTACAAGACCATGGTTCCCAGAATTGTGCCCCCCTAAAGAAAAGAAAAGTATGTGTGAATGGGCAGATGAATAGATAGATGAATAGGTGTGTGGCTAGAAGACTAGGTAGATAAATAGATGATGATTAATTATATATAACACCATTTTAGGTAATTTTGAATGTATAGTCTTGAGACATGATGTACATTCACATTGTTTAGAACTCAGTGGCAACAGCTATCTTCAGAACTTTCTCCCCTCCCTCAGTAAAATTCCATACTCATTAAACACCAACTCTCCATATCTGCCAGATTCTGCCTTGGCGACCACTAATCTTCTTTATGTCTCTCTGAATTTGCCTATGCTTGGCATTTCATATAAATAGATTGACACTGTATTTGTTCTCTTATGATGGGTTCTTTCACCAGCATCTTCAAGGTCATCCATATTACAGCATGTAACAGAATTTTTTTTCATTTTTAGGATTGAATTGTATGTGTTCTGTTGTATTTATCACATTTTGTTTGTCCATTCATCTGTTGATTAATCCTTGGGTTACTTTTTTACCTTAGGGTAATTATAAATAATAAAACTATGAGTAAGAGTGTATAAACATCTATTTGAGAGATCCTGCTTTTAGTTCTCCAGGCATATACTGTACCTTGAAGTGAAATTACTGAACCACATGGTCACACATACACACATACACACACACACACCCCGTTTAACTTGTTGTGGACTTATTGAGGAATCACTCTACTATTTTCCACAGTAACTGTATCATTTTACTTTCCCACCAGAAATGTACAAAAGTTTTACTTTATTCCACATCCTGTTACCATGGGCATATACATAGACAAATAGTAACTATCTTAATTGGTATGAAGTGGTATTTCATAATGGTTTTGGTTTGTATTTTCCTATTGATCAGTGATGCTGAAAAGCCTATTGCGTACTTATTGTCCACTTGTTCATTGGTCTTTTGCCTGTTTTGAAGGCAGATTGGTTGGATTTTTTAGGGATTTTTTATATATGTTCTTGGTATTAATCTTTTTTTTTTTTTTTTTTTTTTTTTTTTGGATTTTTGAGACAGGGTTTCTCTGTAGCTTTTGGTTCCTGTCCTGGAACTAGCTCTTGTAGACCAGGCTGGTCTCGAACTCACAGAGATCCGCCTGCCTCTGCCTCCCGAGTGCTGGGATTAAAGGCTGGTATTAATCTTTTATCTTGTACACTATTTACAAATATTTTCACCTGTTATTTGGACTGACTCTTCACTGTTGATAGTATCGTTTGATGCACAAATGTTCTTAATTTTGAAGAAGTCCAATTTGTCTGTTTTATTTTCTTTCTGTTGCCTGTGCTTTGATGTCTTTTTTTTTCTTTATTTTATATTTGCACAGTTTTGTTTGTTTTAGTACATAAAATGTTAAACAAATATATTTGTCTACTTTATAATTAATTGTTATCCTGAGAATTCCAGAAAGGAAAAGAATCCTTGCATCTTGTGCCAGGCTCCCGGCATCTTTATGTGTTAGAAGATGTGCACTTTTAGACATGAAGAATGAGACGGAAATGTAGAAGAGGTATCCTGGGTCGGCTGCAGGGGTCCAGCAAGCTGGCTGCACTATTCCGTGGCCAACCTCTTGCAAATGGGAATTGCTATCCTCTCTCCATGGCCAGCTGCCACCAGCCCCATGGTGTGAATGGCAAGGAAATGGGGACTGGTGGCTGGCAGAAGTCCAGGATGCAGCCTTTGCTGGCTGAGAACCAAGGCGGAGGGAAAAACACTCTGTGTACAAGAGAAATAATGCCAATTCTAAAACCTGTAATTCTCAAGTTTAAAAAAAAAATTAAAGAGATTTTTCAACCAAACTGTGCTTTTATCGTTAGGTTCTGAATGGAAGATTGTTCACACAGCTAAACTGGCTGCAGAAGCCAGGGCAGTTAAAACAATATGCAGACAGCACTCCTCTAAGTAACCAGAAACTGTTGGCTCAGAAGAGCCTGAACTGAGGAACCAACCTGCTAAGAGACGTTTTCCAAGTAACTCCAAGCAGTGGCCTGAATGTAAACCCTCCTGCTGGGGAATGGCACTTTGGCAAATGAAGACCCTAATTAGAAATGGAAGGGTTTCTATTTTGTTTTTCTTTAATCCTTACCCTGGGGCCTTTGCAGGGCCTGCCATGTCTCTACTTGTGTGCAAAGAAATTTCCAGCTTCTCTTTGTAACAAGATACTCTTTTGGGAAACGTTGTGGGCCCACCACAGACAGAGGACCCTGTAGCTATCCTAATCCAAAACAAAGAGCTTGGGCTGGGTTACCTGGTTTGGCTGGTCATTGAAGTTATTGCCTAAGTTGGTGCTTATGCTGCCTCTGTCCCTTGAGACACTCAAACTCATGCTTGGGCTGCAAGTGAAGTTCTCTCCATTCCAGAGAAGAAGAGGCATGAGCACAATGCAGAGCAGTAAGGGAGAGCTGAGGCTCTGAGGTTCCAGGCCTGGGAGAACTGAAGCACTGGCAAGGTCCACTTTCTTTCCTGTAGTTCCTAAGCTGTTACATCTACATGGGGGATTGGTTACCTTTTGATTCTTAAGATCAAATAAATGGAGACTGCACCTGGACCCATCAGTGCTACCTGTTATGTTGTTGTTGCATCCTCACCTTGTAATGCACCTTTGGGGGCTTAAAACAAAGGGTCACCCTCAACTATTTGGTGGGGGGGGGCTCTGGAAAGACAGATGGGCAGAGCTTCTTTAGACCTAAAGTTTCGAATTACTGGTAAGCACTGTTCTAGATAATTTGAAGTAAATTCAGTCAATTCTAGTGACTTACCTTTGTAGCCTCAAAGGGCAGTTCTCTTTTCAGGCATCCTTCTTACCAGTGAGTGTTGTGGCAAGGGAGCAGGGAAATTTCATGTGTCTTTTGTGTTTTAGGCACAAAACTTTACAGCTGCCAGCTTTATTATTATTGTTGTTGCTATTACTATTATTACTATTACTATTATTATTATTATTATTATTATTATTATTATTATTATTATTATTACTACTGACAAAGCAATGACTTAGTACAAAATACTTGTTCCTAAGGGACTTCAAAAAACTTGCCGGGGGAAATTACACATTTTTGAGCAGGATGGATGCATTTCCCAAGCAGCTGCTCCCTGCAAAGCTCCAGGCTAGACTCCTGTCTTGACAGAGTCTTTAAAACTCAAACCCTAGGAGCTAGTTCAAAGATTAATGATCCTAAACTTGGGGAGAGGAGCTTGGCTGTAGACACCAGCTAAGGCCCTAGATTAGCATGAGCACTCCCACACCCAGGCTCTTTCTTCTAGACTACTGCAGCTCTTCTTGGCACATTAGTTGGCACATTTGTCTTCATGTTTGTGGAGCCTATATCTCTAGTTCTCATGTGTAACAGGATGGATTCCTGGACAGTCTATGCCCTCTCCTTGTTGAGAAGCTACTGCTGTCAACATACCTATCCCTGGCTGTCCTATGCCAGAAGAATGTATATCTGCAGCATTTATTTTCCCAAAGTGCCCTGCCGCCACACACACACACACACACACACACACACACACACACACACACACACACACACACCACTATTTGCTCCCTCTGCCCCAAGAAATCCCTGGGCAGTTGTTTTTCAGTTCTGCTTGTGGTCCACTCCTTCTTGGAAGAACATTGTCCTAGTTAGCTTCCTAGGACAACTGCAGTTTTACAGAGTATCCCTTTGTGATGTTTCTAGTGCACCTCTTATCCCAGCTTCTTATTTTTGGTTTTAATTTTCAGGGACATTGAGTGACAAATCCAGACTGAAAAAGAAAACTAAGCTTTTTTTTTCTTTTCTTTCTTTCTTTCTTTCTTTCTTTCTTTCTTTCTTTCTTTCTTTTTCTTTTCTTTTTTTTTTTTTACAAGCTACAGTGTATGTATGTGAAAATTTGTGGAGCAATGTTAGAATTACTTCCTTGGTTTGTTTTCTGATTCTTGGAGCGTGTAGTATTTAAATGACGATTCAGGAGCAACTTTTATCTCTTATTACTTGAAATCTTTGTCAAGCCATACCTCTACATTCACAGGTAACTCAAAGTTGTACCAAACAAAGGAGGAGGGGGACCCTGATGATTTGTACCTTGTACCTAAGGAAAAACTTGTTAAATGTAAGTTGGCATTGGTTATTTAAAAAAAAAAAAAAATCTATGCCTGGAGAAGTGTTCATCAGTAAGAAGCACAGACTGTACTTCCAGAACATCCTCAAAGCTGCCCAAAACCCTCTGTAACTGTAATTCCAAGGAGTCAGGTTCCCTCCTCTGTCCTCCTTGGGTACTAGACATGCATGTGGTGCACAGGCATTATGTTCAGATAAACAAATCCCCAATTATTATAGCCAATAAGTTTTTTAGTTTTTTTGGTTTGTTTGTTTTTTGCTTGCTTTTTGGGTTTGTTGTTGTTTAGTTGTTTTGGTTTTGGTTTTGGTTTTCTGTTTTTCGAGACA
This sequence comes from Chionomys nivalis, assembly GCF_950005125.1. NCBI lineage: Eukaryota > Metazoa > Chordata > Mammalia > Rodentia > Cricetidae > Chionomys > Chionomys nivalis. The sequence continues at coordinate 36,079,761 of NC_080091.1, forward strand.
AGGTTTCTCTGTGTAGCTTTGGAACCTGTCCTGGAACTCACTCTGTAGACCAGGCTAGCCTCAAACTCACAGAGATCTGCCTGCCTCTGCCTCTGCTGGGATTAAAGGTGTGAGCCATCACCACCTGGCTTCCAATAATAAATTTTGAATTCTAGAGCTGGTGGGTTAGCTCTGGGTAAAAGCCCTTGCAGCATAAGCCATGTTGGGAGGAGAGACCTGACTCCATAGTTGGTTGTCCTCTCACCTCACATCCAGGCCCATGTGCACACACACTAAAATGAAAGAAAAGAAAAACAAATTCTATCACAGATAATTGGATTACCTATGTAAGTCATAAAAGCATGAGTATGTGGAGTAAAATGAATAATCCTTGATTTATGAAGGTTTTGCTACAGTGTCAAGTGGAACTAGCTGGGGCCTGACATCATCTTAACATGGGCATCTTGAAATAATGGCAATAGCCTTTACCAGAACAGGTTGGTTAGTATTGTGGATTCTGCTAAAAATGTCCTTACTTGGAGAAAACAGTGCAGAGGGTTTAATAGTCTTCACATCATTCTCTAAACATCTTTTCTCCATACTTTTCATTCTAGCCATTTCTGTTTCTGTGAAGTCTACCATCCTGAATGCTATTGTAACAGCAGTGAAAAATCCTTGAAAATCTTGCTGCCCAAAATAGCTAAAAAATCGATGTTCTATACATCTTGGTTTTGAGTTGTCTGTCCCCTCAGACAATATACCTCTTGAGCAGTGGTATATTTGATGTCATTTAGTTGTCTGAATATCAGTGGTCCCCTGGCCTGCTGGAACAGGTTTGGATTTGGTGTTCTTTGAGACTATGAGATCTGTGAACGAAGAACATTTTAGCAGCTACTAACTACACAGCAGTTAGACTCACAGCCTATCTTGCAGCACATTGGGCAGGTTACAGAGATGCCCCAGCCTCCCTACTAAAGTAGCTCAGACAAGAACTTACCTAAAGTATTCCTTTTGTACAGTGTAGAACAGATCCTGTCCTTGGAATTTAGTTGTTAATGTATTAAGGCCCTCCTACAACTCAGGCAGGTGCTTCCGGCACAACGGTAGTTAGAGTAGACAAGTTTCCCTGATGTTGTGAGACCCTCAGTCAGTTGAGAGTATGCAGAGACAGCCAACACATGACATACACAACAGGGTTGACTGCAGACTATGATGTGGTTGCAAGATCACCAAGGTAAAGGAATAATTAAGGCATCTCTACCTGAGCTACATTGAACCATCAACCCAGAGTCAAGAAGAGAGAGAGAGAGACATTGCACACACCTCTCCCCACAGAGAGCTTGCCCACCTCTGCTTTGTCACCTGTTCATCATCACATCTGTTACTAAGGTGTGCTGTCTTGCTCCCTGTCATCTCTGTCATTTTCAAGCCCATCAAACAGCTCTTTGCTACCATATAAGTATTAGCAAGAGCTAATAATGACAGGAAAGCACTTAGTCTTACAGAAAGTTAGCTGCTCTATTTTAGGAACCTTGTTAAATATTATCTACTTGTCTTCATGATAATACTTTTTAACTCTGAAAGTTGCATAATATGCTGTGATATAAAGGGGTGTGTGTCTGTATGTGTGTGTGTGTGTCCTAAAACTTAACCTTTGGAATTGTTTTAAGGATTAATGTAACCTACAAAGTTTATCACAGTGTTTTGTTTTGGGCACCTGTTCTTCCTTGAAAACTTCTTTCCCTCTTCTGGTGACTATAAAGAAGGGGGGAGGAGGGACAATCTGTTGAAAATTAAAACTGATAAACCAGGCAGTGGTGGCGCACGCCTTTAATCCCAGCACTCAGGAGGCAAAGGCAGGCGGATCTCTGTGAGTTCAAGGCCAGCCTGGTCTGCAGAGTGAGTTCCAGGACAGGCTCCAAAGCTACACAGAGAAACCCTGTCTTTGAGGGGAAAAAACAATTAGCTATGTCTTACACCCTGAACTAAATATTATAAGAGCTTAAGTGATCATTAGCAAATGATGTCTTGTGCTGGTGAAGGTTACTGTCATAAAAAGCTACCTGGTATGTATCTGCTTTGTAGTCACATGAAAATCCAAAGACAAGCAAAGTGTCTTCTCAACTGTCATCAAGAAGTTGGGAAGGTGAAGCAGCATTTGACCATCTTGAGAAAGATGAAAGAATGGAAATAGATCATGATAGACAAGAGAACTTTCTCCTTAGAAAAAGAGTGAATGAGAAAGCAAGGCTTTACAGGGAGTAGGGAGATCCCTAGCCAGTTTAAGATGTATTAGAATCCACCTCCTTTGTTCTGTTAAAGTCCTGATAATGCTGAATATTAGGAGTATTACAGTAGGGGCCTGAGTCAGCTTTCATTTGTTTGATGATTGATTTAGGGCTCAGTATAACTTAAAGATACTTTTCTAAATTATATCTTAGAGGCCATAGAAACAAGTATATTTGTTCCCTATTATGGATAACTTCTTAGTATTTTATTTAAGAGTACTTACTGATTAAACAGGGAGCTTCAAATGAGATATCTTCATATTCAGATTTAAAGAGATTACCCCCATCTGGGCATGGTGGCACATGCCTGTAGCTCCAGTATTTGGAAGGATGAAACAAGAGAAGAATGAGACCTAGGCAGTAAGACCCTGTCAAAAATAAAAAAATATAAAAAATAAGAAGTTGTTCCAGTGAGAGAGTTCAGATGAGCTGCACGCAGAGAGGAGCTCTGCTACCTTAGGACACTGTGACTTCCCTGGGAGGTGCCCACTAACATCCGTGTGGGCATGCCAGGTGGCATACAACATGCTTTCACCCCAAAGACCTGAAGTGGGAAGGAAAATAAAATTTTCCTAGAAAGAAAAGTCATGTGCTCCTGATAATCTAGGTGAAGCTATTCCAGCAATCTGCCCACAGATGTCTGTAGTAGAGCTAATGAATGACAGACCACTTGGCCCTACTGTGGAGGCCATTCATGTAGTTCTGTTCCTAAAGGGGGAGCATTTTCCAGGTAGATGTTGGTGGGTTTTATGAAGGCCAAAATAACTGTGTAGGGCACAATTGCAATATCCTAAGTGTGAATTAGTTGTCAGTCCTTCAATTAGAAGGTTTAATATAAACAACCATATTTCTACTTTCTGAAAACTCAGGTTTCTCAGTGTTGTTATTTCAGCTCTTCTGGCAAAAGAAGCTTGTATTGAATGGACGTTGCCTATCAGACAGATACACACTATTATCCCCACCGCTGCCACTACCCTCATACTACAGCAGCCTGCCAATTACTATCATATTCGTGTGTTCCTGTTTCATTTTCAGCTGCTAGAAGAGTACTATTAAGTTGGTCTATGGAAGACTGCGTGAATCAGTTACAACAAAGACCAATATTTTCTGACCATCAAACAAATCATAAGAATTAGGGTTCAAGACAACTTGGCCTCTAGTTTTGTCCATCACTGTAAAACAAAAGTAGGATGACCATACTACTTGTTATCCAAGCTGAGACTTTAGAGAATGGAAGAGGTTGTTCTTATTGACTGTGATTGGAAGACAGGTGTAAACTGGGGCTGTTCTGTGCATGCACCCTGGACCTGGCACATAAGAACAGGGTCCGTTTCGTCAGCTGGAAGTGTAATAAAGTCTCATATAAGAGGCATGCTCAAGACTGCAAGTGGCATGGAGGTGGTTCTAGAAATAGGGCAAGGCGTTGCAGAGAAAAGATGAGTTATTGAACATGAGAAGGGCTTCAATAAGTAGGCCAGGTTCCTGAAGAGCAATCGAGGTGAAAAAGAATAACCCAGCCAGGCAGTGGCACACACACTCAGGAGGCAGAGACAAGTGAATCTCTTAGTTCGAAGTCTACAGAGTGAGCTCCAGGATGATTTTGAAGCTACAGAGAAACCATGTCTTAAAAACAAAACCAGACCAAAAAAAAAGAATAATCCATATAAAGCTTGAAGTTTTTTGTTTCTTCCATTTTGAAAGTTGAACTCTGTGGCTGGAATATACAGTGCTTGGAGGCATATTACACGTAGGAGGGAGGCCAGGCCAGGCAGACTGACTTCAAACTCAGAGGACTCTTGAATATTACATGTTGAGTCAGCACTTGTATCTGCAAGGAGTGAGAAGATGATGCTGGGCATTGTGTATGGGTGAACTAGAAAGCCACTGGAAACAGATTTCAGTGCAGAATAGCAGTAGCAACGGGAACAGAGTGTGCTTGCAGGGACTCCTTACATTGAAAGCGTTAGACAGGCTGCATGTAGAAAGGAGCCGGGGAAGAGGATGTGATCTTCATTTAACATGTTGGTTCTATAAATGTGAGTTTAGGAGAAATTTGATGGCTTTGATTTTGATCATGTTAAATTGCCTGGGAAATCAGAGCTGTAGAGTGTGGTGCAGAAGGTTAGATATTCCCAGAGTCCAAAATGAGCTTGTCCTAGAAGAAAATTTAGAGAAAGGGGACCTAATATAGAACCTATTGGGAAAAGGATGAATGAAACTGTGAAGAAACCTAAAGATAAGAGAGAGGAGGAGCTGGCACAACACAGAAGATAGGCAAGTAAGAGAGCATGGCCTTGTGTATTAATTTAACATAGGTATGTCAGCTTTGCTGCATAACAGCAGCCTCTAAAACAGTACCAAAACCAAACAAAACTTTCTGCTTCTGTTTCTGTGACTTGGCTAAGCACTTTTAGTCTGGGCCACCCTAACTGACCTCTGTGGTCACCAGGTGGCTCAACAAAGATTGGATAGTCTAGGAAGGCCCTAATACCATGGAGACTCTGCTTAAGACTGCTGTGCCCTGTCATTCAGGAACTTAGCCTCCTATGGGGGTTCCTGGGGGGGGGGGGGAGAGAGAGCCCAAGTCATGTATACAGGCATAGTGTCAAGGAAATGGAGAGACAAACTCCATCTTTTTCTGGTAAAAGCCACAAAATACTGTGGCCATTTTCTTCAGTTCACTCAAGAGTATAGGTATCTTGTAACACATGGTAGCGGGAGATACTTGATCCTTTGTATCAGCCACGTAACTTCTAGTTGAGCTAGAAAGCATTAAAAATCACAAGAGAGCAAGTGAAAATTTGAAGACCTTTTTGTGGAGGTTATTTCTGTTTGGCCTCAGATGACGGCAAAATGTGAAGATAATGCAAGAAAAGAAAAAGTACCAGTATGATTCTTGACACTAACCTAACAAGATTGATAATGCCAGATGTGGTGACTCACTCCGATAGGAGCCAAGGTAGGATTGCTGCAAATTCAAGGCCAGCCTAGGCTACATAATAAGTTCTGTTCTAGCCTGGACTGCAGTAAATCCTGTCTTAAAAAAAAAAAAAAAAAAGAGGGGCTGTTGAGGGACAAGATGGCTCAGTTTGCTGCCAGACCTGATCCCCTGAGTTCAATCCCAGGAATTCACTTGGTAGAAGGAGAGAATTTTTGGAAGTTATCCTCTACACAATTCTGCACAAGTACATACATACAGCACACAATAAATGAGATAAAGTACTTAAAGAAAATAAATGTATGATCAGTTACAAACTCAAACTGAAATACTCCTGCTCAAATCTGCGTTGTCTGATCTATAGGATTCAGCACCTACTGCTAATACTCATGAAAGATTAGGTCAGTGAATAGTGATTGTAGCTGCCATTGTTTGCATTTACTGTGTCTCCAAACTGAGCCAAGCACTTTACACCTAGAATTATTTGGTACTCCGATCAACCCTATAACATATAACAATCCTGTCACTACCACTGTCCTAGTTCTGAAGATAGGAAAACTGAGGGCCAAACTGTAAGTGACTTGACCCAAGGGCATGTATTTAGTAAATGATAGAACCAGAAATGAAAATCTTGCAGAATTCTGGATTCTTTTCTGGATAGCAGCAACAAATGTACATTTTATGTCATGCTCATCTCTCCTCCCTCCTCTCAAGACAAGATCTTAATATGTAGCCTAGGTTGGGCTTGAATTAATTGTGCGCCCAGGCTGGTCCCAAACTGGATGTAGTTTGTGTGCAGCCACATGCACTTAATTAGGATTACCTACATGAACATGGTGGTGGTTATTTACTGCTAGCCCCTCAGAGACAAGTGGAGGTCTTGTACAGTAAGCCACAGTGGTCATGAGTTTATGAGTCCAGAAGACACGTTCAGCAGCATTCCTCTCCACTCTTTGGCTGTTCTTCCACAGTGTTCCCTGAGCTTCAGAAAGGGTGCTATGGGTGTTCTGTTTAGGGGTGAGCATTCATTGGTCATTTGTTCTCAGCATTTGACCAGTTATGAGTCTCTTTCTTGCCCACTGTAAAAATAGAAGCTTCTTTCACTAGCATGGAGCACATCACTAATCCTATGGGTATAAACTGAATATTTAGAAAGAGTTTTACACAATTGATTGTCTGTCTTTCTGTTTGTTTGTTTGTTTGTTTGAAGACAGAGTTTCTGTGTGTGTCCCTAACTGTCCTGGAACTTGCTCTTTAGACCAGACTGCTCAATCTCACAGCTCTGCCACACCTAGCTATCATCTCTTTTTTGTTTTTGTTTTTGGAGACAGGGTTTCTTTCTGTTGCTTTGGAGCCTGCCCTGGAACCCGCTCTATAGACCAGGCTGGCCTCGAACTCACAGAGATCCTCCTGCCTCTGCCTCCTGAGTGCTGGGATTAAAGGCATGTGCCACCACTGCTCGGTTATCATCCCTTTCTTGATGAAATATTCGCTTTGTCTACTGACTTGGGATCTGCCTGCTTTTCAGAAACCAGGTGAATTCTGCACTGCTAGCTAAATTTAACCTTCATCCAGTTGCATTAATAGTAGATTTCAAATACTTAAGACAGTTGGAGATATATGTCAATGGAGTGTGTGTGCACGTGTGTGTGTGTGTGTGTGTGAGAGAGAGAGAGAGAGAGAGATCTCAAATTTTAAAAAATAAGGGATCATGTAAGCATGCTGGTTTTTTTTTTTTTTTTTTTTTCTCTGAATGTGGGCCAGGACCAGTAAAGTAACCTATGAATTGTACATTAACCAACTAATGGCAATGATGAGTTAATCTATAACTCCATCTGTTAGCTGTTAACATGACCCCCAAGCTTAACCTCCTCTTGACTATCAGACCCTGGTTCTAGACATACCGTCTCTTGAAGTAGTAACTGAAGGCAGCGTGGAGGACTTTGGAGAGTGTGTAGCTCTGTATACCCTAATGTGTGTGGCTTTGTAACCAGCAGACTGGCATGGGTGGCGTACTGTAAAAATTTCAGTTACTCTCACTGGTTCAAGTTATGCAAATACCCCAGCCTTGCCTTGGGGCAGACTCTGTTATATCGGGGAGATGATTGCTACAAAAGTATTCACTTTACGATTTAATAATGGCCAGGTGTGGTAGCGCACACCTTTAATCTCAGCACTTGGGAGTCAAGACAGGTGGATATCTGTGAGTTTGAGGTCAGCCTGGTGTGTGTGTGTGTGTGTGTGTGTGTGTGTGTGTGTGTGTGTGTGTGTGTGTGTGTGTGTGTTGAGTTCCAGGACATCCAAGGCTACCTTGAGACTGTCTCAAAACACACAAGGGGGGGGGGGTTGGAAGGAGGGAGAAAGAGGGAGGGAAATAAGTTAATAATGTGGGATGGAGCATTGGCTTGGTGGTTAAGAATACTGGCCTCTGTTCCAAAGGGTTGGGGTTCAATTACCAGCACCCACACATTAGCTCACCCCATGAACATCAGTTCCAGGGAATCCATGCCCTTTTTTGACCTCTACAGGCACACATGTGGTACACAGACATGCATGCAGGCAAAACACCTATACACATAAAATTTAAAAGTAAAATATTTTTTAAAGATTCAATAATGGTGAGGTCTGAGGAAAGAATGAGATGCATATGGAATTCCAGCTCTTCAAAGATATCAGGATAATTTTGATTCTACAGTTTAGCTAATCAGGAGTGTATGTTATTTTCATTTTTCTAATAAAGCTGTTCTTTAACCTTTAAAAAGAAAAAAAGATACTAACAGTCAGGCACAGAGGATCGTGACTATAATTCCAGCACTTGAGAAGAGAGGCAAGAGGCCTACTACAAGGTCTAGGCTAGCCTGGTCTACATGCAAGTTCCCAAAACAACAAAAGCTATGAAATGAGAACAGACTTCAAAAAGGAAACAAACAAAAAGACTTATTAAGTGACTGAGTTCTACATTTGAAATTATTTTAATTTACATGTCAAGAGTATCTTCTGGTCAGGCAGTGGTGGCCTTTAATCCCAGCACTCAGGAGGCAGAGGCAGGTGGATCGCTATGAGATCGAGGCCAACCTGGTCTACAGAGTGAATTCCAGGATAGTCAGGGCTACACAGAGAAACCCTTTCTTGGCGGGGGGGGGGGGGGGGGGGGGCTATCTCCCTTCTGAGCTAGTTTATACCTGTCTAGTAGCAACATTCTTAGTCCAACTTCCTTTAACATACAAATTCACTTGAATTCTTTAAATGCTGTCTAAGTTGCTGTTCTATTGCTATGAAGAGACACCATGACCAAGGCAAATCTACAAAAGACAGCAGTTTATTGGGAGCTTCCTTACAGTTTCTTAGGGTTAGTTTATTATCATGGTGGGCAGCAGATAGGCATGGTACTGGAACAACAGCCGAGAGCTACATCCTGGTTTAGAAGGAGGAAAGCCAAGAGTGACTCTGAGACTGGCATTTGATTAAGAAACCTGGGCGGGTAGTGGTGGCACACACCTTTAATCCCAGCATTCAGGAGGCAGAGACAGGGGCATCTCTGTGAGTTGGAGGCCAGCCTATTGTACAGAGTGAGTTCCAGGACAGGCTCCAAAGCTACAGAGAAACCCTGCCTCAAAAACAAACAAACAAAAAACCAAAAACCTCATTAAAGTCCATCCCTGGTAACACAATTCCTCCAACAATGCCACACCTCCTAATCTTTCTAATCCTTCTCAAACAAGTCCAACCCTGACGACTAAGCATTCAAATATATGCGCCTACAGGAGCCATTCTCATTCAAACCATCACAAATGCTTACCTTTAGATCCCTTAGAAAGTTCTAGTAATGATTGCTTGAAACAATACATATAAAATGTTTATAATTTTATGGAAATAACACTTAAAGATATATTTGGATTCTACCAACCTCAAGCAAAAACTTGGACATTGCAAAACCTGATAGTAGGCTGGGGGCAGGTTTGAGTGGGATACACTCTGGTCTCAGCAAAACACGGCCTTCTTTGTAAATCAAATAAGTGGAACTCAGGCTCCTTGTCTGAGGTATGCTATGTAACTCTTAGGACAGAAGCAGGCTTAGTGTCCTCAAGCGTGCTACATTGGCTTTGGGGCCAAGAGAAGTGGACTTGGTCTGTGCAGGAGCATCTGGCCAGAACTCTTACTTCAAAGAAAGTGGTTTGTGGTCTTCTAGAGTTGGCTCACTGATCTTTCCATGTGTTCCAGACACCCAAAGGGTATGCAGTTTGATCTCTTCAGCCTCAGACTAGCAAGGGTATAAGCTTGATGATCCAGCAACCTAAGTTCAAAACTCAAAATGCCCACATAAAGATAGAAAGAGAAATCATACTCGACAAAGTTGTCCTCTACCCTCACATACGCACATAGACACAATAATTATAAGTAAATAAATTTTAATTAGAACAGGGACTGGGTGTAGGGGCACACACCTTTAATTCCAGCAATCGGGGCAAAGACAGGCTGTATTTTTGAGTTGGAGGCCAGTTTGGTGTACACAGAACAGTGGTTTTCAACCTTAAATGCTACAGCCCTTTAATACAGTTCCTCGTGTGTAGCGACCCCAACCATAAAATTATGTTTGTTGCTAATTCATAACTAATTTTGCTACTGTTGTGAGTCATACTGTAAATACCTGTTGTTGGGGACTGCGGACCGCCAGACCCTGAATTTTTTGTAAACAACTTGTTTTCCTCTGCTCTGAGCAGCCTGCAGCTGCTCTGAGCATGAGACCCTGATGGCAGGGGAGTGGGTTCTGATGAGTCTGCAGCTGAAAGATCCCGAGAGCTGGGGCATGGCCAAAGCCCTATATAAGCTGCCCCTGAGCACAGTTAAGTGGGCATTCTTGGCATTCTTGTCTCAAGGATGTCCCTGTGCGTCTGTCTGTCTGTCTGTCTGTCTGTCTGTCTGTCTCTTTCTGTGTGTGTATGATTTTTAAATTTTCAGCCTAGCTACGGAGCGAGTAAAGCACGGAATGGAACCTGTGTAGTTTTACAATCTGTGTTTTCCAGTGGTCTTAAGTGACTTCTGTGAAACGTTTGTTTGATACTACTCCCAAAGGGGTTGTAACCCACAGGTTGAGAACGACTAACTTAGGGAGTTCCAGGCTAGCCAAAGGTACATGTGAGACCCTTTCTCAATGAACAATTACAAAAGGTGCCAACAATATGACTCAGTGGGTAAAAGCTTTTGGTACAAAAGCCTAATGACCTGAGCTCAATTTCTAGAACCCACATAAAGGAAGAAGAGAAAAACAGACTCCACAAAAATGTTCTCTGGCTTTTCCTGTAGCACCTGTGTGTACACACATGCACAGATAGCTGGATACCTCCTGAGCCAGTGTTGGCATATCCTGCAATTAGCAACTTGTATTTGGGGTTCTACAAATCATGTGGTACTAACTCTACTCACCCACAAACCCACTGGCAAATTCTCATATCAGAAAACAGAGTTACACACATTATGATCCACTCTTTTCCTGTTCATTTGAAACTTGCCCAACAAGAAGGGTTCTGGGTAGCTGGTAGTGATTACCCCTGATTGATACCCTTACTCTTTCCTTTTCTTGGAATTAAGCTGTCCCCAAGAAGTTCTTTTTTTATTCATCTGTTTTTAACCAAAGGAAGTGATGGGCCCAGTCATAGTTTAAGTTTCTTCATAGGTCCTTAAGTTTCTTTCATTGTATTGATTTTTAAAGGTCTGTCTTATTCAATCTTCTTTCCTGTTGAAGGCTGCTACATTATTCTTTAAGATGAATGTGCCTTCTTCAACAGTTGTCTATTGACTTGTTGATGGGTGTGAGTATTGGTATCAAGCAGATATATTTATATTAATTGAGCAAGGAAGGGCTCCTAGGGGTGCTGCTTACAGCGGACTTAGCCTGCTGAGGGTTGGCACAAGTGCCTCTTGCACTTTGTCCTCCCTCTCTTTCTTTTAGCTATCTTCTGAAGTTCAAGCTCTTCAGAACACTTCCTTCTGGTTGTGCTTATAACATCCCTAGAACTGCGAAAGCACCATGAGAAGAGGCACTGGAGCTTTGGGAATGCGGACTTGGAGGCATGCAGTTGTAGTCTCATGGTGGATGCTCAGTAAACATATATTAAATGTGTGAATCTTGATTGGAAACACAGAGCCATAGAACTGAGCCACATGTAGGAGTTATGGAACCTTCCAGAAAACAAAATTCCAAGTAGTGATCCAAGATCATAAGGACCACTTGGGAGCCTGTAGACCAGAAGCTAGACTGTAGGCACACCAGCTGCTGCTGAGAGTAAAGCCAGGTGGCAGTTGATAAGAAGTTTTTTTGTGTTGAGCTTGTGAGAACTATAGTACAAAACTACCATATACCCCAGAATAACTTTTGCAGAACCCTTCCTCTCACTTATTGGTATGGCCACTAGTGTCAGTTCTTGGGACTACATTGTCCTTGTTTTATTGTTCCCCATCCATCAATATCACAAGTGTGATGGTTCTTTATCGAGGGCCAGGACTAGAATGAATTCAGACAAACATAAGAGTATGCATAAGGGGCTGGAGAGATGGCTCAGTGGTTAAGAGCATTGCCTGCTCTTCCAAAGGTCCTAAATTCAATTCCTAGCAACCACATGATGGCTCACAACCATCTGTAATGAGGTCTGGTGCCCTCTTCTGGCCTGCAGGCATACACACAGATAGAATACTGTATACATAATAAATAAATAAATATTAAAAAAAAGAGTATGCATAAAAAGGCAGCTTTTACCTTTTGATCTATAGGAGTCTGATTATAACGCTTGTTGTTGGGAGGTTGCTTGTTCATTTACTGGCAGCTCAGACCAGAAATAAACACACAGAAATTATATTAATGAAATCACTACTTGGCCTGTTAGCTCTAACTTCTTATTGGCTAGCTCTTTTTTGTTGTTGTTTTTGTTTTTTTTGTTTTTCGAGACAGGGTTTCTCTGTAGCTTTGGAGCCTGTCCTGGAACTAGCTCTTGTAGACCAGGCTGGCCTCGAACTCACAGAGATCCCCCTGCCTCTGCCTCTCAAGTCCTGGGGTTAAAGGCGTGCACCACCAACGCCCGGCTTGCTAGCTCTTACATATTAATTTAACCCATTTCTATTAATCTGTGTGTATCGCCACGTGGCTGTGGTTTACTGGGTAAAGTTCCATCCTGTGTCTGTCTCCAGCAAGGCTACATGGCTTCTCTCTGACTCCACCTTATCTCTCCCAGCATTCCATTTAGTTTTCCCTGCCTAACTCTTTCTGTCTCTTCTATAGACTCAAAGCAGTTTTTTTTATTAACTAGTGGTATTCATAGCATACAGAGGGGAATACCACATCACTTGCTATTTAAATTAGACCTTGAATTACATCCTTTCCAGTTTAACTCATGCTGTGTTTATAGCCTACCCCATAACCCAGCTGCTAGAGCCAGCAGCTCTCTCCATACCCATTGTCCCCATCACTAAGACAACCATTAATGACAGAACTTGGGAGGTTGACATGAAATTGCTATGAGTTGGTAAGCACAGCTCATGAGTATATTTGAGGACTTAATTTAAGAAAGTAGAGACTTGGGTCAAAATGAAGTTCTCTTTCCCAGTTTTTGGCATCTATTATGCTACTGCTCAGTTCTATCAATAGGGAGGGACTCCATGCAAGGTCATGGGCTCCTGTGGAACAGAAGTTAAAGGCTTAGACCCTGAAGCCAGGAATCTGTCCTTTACTACCAAAGCTTGCCCTGTTCATGCCCACAGCTATGTATCATCAGCATTTGTGTATCTCTTGGATTGCAAGTGCTATGACGGGGGTAAGGTTGGGATAGGTCTGTATAGTAACTCTGCAAGGCCTTGACTGTGAAGGATCCAAACATCTGCTTTAGAGACACCTTTCCCCAGACATTACAAAAGCCCCTGTTGTTTAGTGCCATAGAAACACATTGTCTCTTTAATAAAGCTGTCCTTTAGTCTGAATTAGACTTGCATATAGTAGATTTCTTGAAAACTGAAAATACAGTTGAGGAAGGAATTGGGTCATTCTATGTGGTAGACAAACAAGGGGTTGGTGATGAGTTAGGTTGAGGTGTATGCCCTGTGCCCTGCCACATTTCCAACTCTCCAGCCTTCTTCTAGGTCTCATGCACTTCAGAATTGGCCTGAGGAGCTTTCAGAACCAACAGGTCCCAATGTACCTCTAGCAGATCCCTCCAGTTCTCTCCAGGGAGTCTTTTTGAAAAAGATTTCTTTTTATTTATATGTATGTGTGTTTCTCTCTGAGTGTATGCCATGTACATGGAGATGCCCGCAGAGGCTAGAAGAGGTGGCCGATCCAATGGAACTGGAGTTACAGGCAGTTGTGAACTTCAAAGCCTGGGTACTGGGAACAAAACTGGGATCTTCCGGAAGAGAAGCAAGCACTACTACACCACTGAGCTTTGATTTTAGCCTCAGGAGGAGTCTTGAGCAAGCTCCCTAGGCAGTTCCCACTGCCACCTTGTGCCTGATCACTCCATGGCTTTATTTATTGCCATATATAAGATTTTCCTGTGGTATTAGGAATGCAGCATGTCTCATCAGCCTCCAGAAATTTTCAGGTCAACTCACTGGTTCTTGAGGGCCTTCCTACTTTGTACAGATCCTGCACCTGCAAGAAGGATCAGAAAAAGAGTACATCTTGCATGCATATATTAAGGGAAGGGTAAAGATCCACAGAAAGATGTAGTGTGTGACGTGTTCATAGGAGGGAGATGTGTGTGGTGATCATTCCCTGGTACTTAGATCTGAATGCCAGGTGTCTGCTCTGACAGCCCTCCCAGCTGCTGTACGTGTCCTAGTAACTCCATTCCTGAGGAAGCAGAGCAGAGAGCTTTCTCTCACACATGGTCATGGAGAAGTAAGCTGAGTCAAGATTTCAATTCCAGGAGTTTCAGTTCCCTTCCCTTCCTCCATAGCAGAGCTAAAGTAAAAGAATGTGTGTTGCCAGCCTGAGCTCATGCCACCTGGCCTTCAGCTTGTGCCAGTCTTGAAGGTCACCTTTGTGGGGTGTCATCAAGCCAGTTATACACACATAAGACTAGCATAATGGGAGTGGGGAGGTAGGAGGGTTGTAACTGCTCTTTCCTAGAGAAAGATTTAATTATGATATTTTTATAAATGGTCTTGGTGAGGGGGGTTAAGATAGCGAAACTATCATTTTAAAACTCTACTAACTATAGGACTTAGAGTTGAAGTAATATTGAACAACATAGATGGATACATCCTTAAATAGTAGAAAGAAAACCCAGCATAGTGACACAAGCCTTTAACCCACCTGGAAGCAGGTGGATCACTGTGAGTTCTAGGTCAGCAAGTTACAGAACAACCAGGACTACACAGACAGACTCCATCTCAAAAATAAAATATAATAAATAAGTAAAAAGTAAATAGGAAAGGTAAGAACTGTCCTGTTCATGAGCATACATTGGCCCAAATGCCAATGGGTATTAACATCATTGAGTGAAATAGCTTGTATCTGATAAAGCAGACCTTCCAAGATGCTAGCCTGCTGCTATAGTAGGAAAAGTTTCTTCCTTGAAACCTCCTAAAGATGGGCACTTAGGAACCAGTGTGATAGGCAACTAGAGGGCATATGACCCCTGTTTATGTTGAATATTTGATTAAGATGACATTTTTAACAAAAAGTTTTTTGTTTGTTTTTATTTTGGGTTTTTCAAGGCAGTTTTTCTGTGTAGCCCTGGCTGTCCTGGAAATTGCTCTGTAGACCAGGCTGGCCTCAAACTCACCTGCCTCTGTACCATGTGCTGGGATTAAAAGCATGCTCCACCATGCCTGGCTAGCAGTAATTTAAAGAAGAAGAAAACCAAATGAATTAGAATAAGAACTAAATGGGACCTGGGAAGGACAATGGAGAGGTGGCTTCGGTTGAGAGCACTAACTTCTCTTGTTGAAGACCCAGGTTTGGTTCCCAGAAACCATATGGCAACTCACAACCACCTGTAACTCCAGCTCCAGAGGATCTGATGCCTTTTCTGGCCTTTGTACACACTCCAGTCATGTGCACTTAACATGCATGCAGGCAAATACTCAGACATATAAAAATAAGTGTATCTTTAAAAAATAAAAAAGCTGGGCTGGAGAGCTGGCTCGGTGGTTAAGAGCATTGGCTGCTCTCCCAGAGGACCCAGGTTCAATTCCTAGCACCCATATGGCAACTCATAACTGTAACTCAAGTTCCAGTGGATCCGACTCCCTCAAAAAGATGTGCAAGTCACACATCAGTGCATATTTAAAAAAAAAAAAAAGCAGAAATCCAAACAAGGGGAAAATTTTAAATTTAGATTTAATTAATTTAGTTTAATTTAAATTTTAATTAATTAATTAAAAAGCTATCTAGAATTTCCTTGTGGGGCTATGGAGTATGAGACTTATCTGACCTCACTAGTACAAGGGATTGAACCTAGGGTCTCATACATGCTAGGCAAGAGTTGTACTATTAAGCCTAGTCCTCTTGTTTTTATGTTGAGGCAGGGCCCATGCTGACTTCCAACCTGCCGAATAGTTGGGATTATAGGTCTGCTCTTCTAAGCCTGACCAGTATTAACACTCGTATAAGCTATCAAGTCATAGTTCAACATTCATGCTTCCAAGTGGGACAAGATAAAAACTTCTTTGGGGTGGAGTGGGAGAAAAGGTTTAGATCAAATGTCAGCCCTCTACTTCATGACCATAGGCAAGATATATAACACATGAGCTTCCAACTATACAGTGGGGGCCAGCTGCCCCTGCCTTGTAGTTGTGCAGATTCAATACCATTTGGAAGCAATGATTTATTAATGAGTACTTTACTTTCCCCTAATCCACCCGCAAGATGGCCCTTTGTTAGTTCCCAGTTCTTAGAATCCTTTCTAGAATATCCTCCTAGGAACAGACTGCAATGGCAGCACATCTCTAAGCAAGGTGATGAGAACTTGGCCTTGAAGGCTGAGAGTCTACCTGCATGTGTGTAAAAGTGGCAGGTGAACGATGGGCACACTCTAATCAGGAACTGAAGAATAGGCTGTATATGTCAAGGATATATTGTGCTTAGTGATAAAGTTGTTAATCCGAATGCTCTTGTTTTGGTTTTGTTTTTAAATCTGTCACCTGATTCAAGAGTATTGTAATATCTTCTTTAACTTCATCCCAAGTATTGCTGGGGTTCTGCTTAATTAGATTCAGGCTCCATTAGCCCAACAGCATTAGTACACTGATTCCCAGCATCAAACTCAGATCTCAGACATGGGGACAGGTCCCCTTACCCCTGAGCCACCTCACCTGTTGTGAGAGCTGCGGGTTGTGTTCCTGCCGCCCCAGCTCCTGGTCGCCTGGCTAGCTTATGCCCCGAAATAACAACACACAACTGTATTCTTTTAAACATTGTCTGGCCCATTTCTATTAATGTGTGTAGCACCTTGAGGTGCTCTTACCGGGAAGATTTTAGCCTCCCTCTATCCTGGGTCGGAGCTTCATTGCGTCTGCCCTGGGGAAGAGCAGCATCGCATCTGAGCTCACTTCCTCTTCCTCCCAGCATTCTATTCTGTCTACTCCACCCACCTAAGGGATGGCCTATCAAATGGGCCAAGGCAGTTTGTTTATTGACAAATGACCTTCCTCCATCACTTCCCCTTTTTCTGTTTAAACAAAAAAAACAAAAAAAATAAAAGGAAGGCTTTAATTTTAACATAGCAAAATTACATATAACAAAACAGTTATCAAGTAAAAAGATGAAGCAAGCCACCAGGTCAGACATGCTAAATCTTTCCCGGTAAGCACACCTAGCGGTGCTACACAGATTATTAGAAATGGGCTAAATTAATATGTGAGAATTAGCCTAGAAGAGGCTAGATATAATGGGCCAGGCAGTGTTTAAATGAATACAGTTTGTGTGTTGTTATTTCGGGGCATAAGCTAGCCAGGCGACCAGGAGCTGGGGTGGGAATGCTGCCCGCAGCTCCTACTACACTCACCAGTCTGTGATTTTTATTTTAATTCCCTAACTTCCCCCTCAACCTTAAGAACCAAGCTCCTAGCTGCAAGGGCCTGCCCTCTTTCTCCAGAGGACATCTTAGATGTTCAAACTTTGCAGGCAAGGTTGTTAAGCCTGATTCTGCCACCTAATTAACACTTGTTTATATTAATTAGTTGCCACATATACAGAAAGCAGTGGTCCTTTTTGAAGTTTCCAGTTACAGACCTAATAAGATCTGGCCTGAAATGGGACTTTGAGAATCTCCCAAGGCAAAATAATAGCTTCCAAGTTCCTCTACAAGATTCTTTTTCAGGCATAGACAGCTCTGCAGCCATTTTTCCATAACATCCTTCATCCAGAAGGATGGATGGAACAAGAGGGTGTGCACAGGCTCTCCTAAGGTTTTGGTACTCCTTGTCAGGTGTTAAAACAAAGAGGACCATTGTGTTTCTTGGAACTGATCTAAAAGTCTATATTTGAGATTAAGATCTAAGGAAATGCATTTCCGTTTAACACCCAGTAGTTTCTGATTGTGAACAGGCTCCCAACCTGTGCCCCGGCGCCGTGCATGACTACAGACTCAGCCTCTTCTGATGGTTCCTTTAATTAGTAGGAATTAAGTGGAGGCTGCTGCATATTTTGAGAATAAATAACACTGTTTAAACTTAGGCAGCCTTAACCATTAACTTAACCACTGGATTCTCGCTGCTACATGTCTCCTGAATAGATCAGCATAATCTTAACTAGGACTTAAAAATGCTTCATCCTCTCTCGGGAACTTAGAACTTAAAGCCCATGGGAGCCTTTGGAGGCTTAATGACTTTAATTATGGCAAGAAATATCTTCTGGTGGGTAGGAGTGCAGCTGGTGGGAGAGCCCTTTCTCAGAGAAGCCGGATGAGAGCTGGCAGAAGGGGGGTGGTGTTGGCCGCAGGGCCCCTGAGTTCTGAACTGTGTTTGTGGCTTCAGAGCTTTGATCACTTGCCAGGGAAACCTGGAAGGTCAGGCCAGGCTGCAGCCAAGCCCTGGAATGAGGAGCCAAGTCAGTGGAGCGGGTAGCTCTGTCACCACCCTTACCTCCCACCCTTGAGAAGTAACCTGGTCTGGCCACCCAGTCTTCCAGCCTTTCTTTTACCATTGGTCCTCTTTCCATGTTGGTCTCCTTTTGGATTAGGCCTGAAAGAAACTAACAAAATGCTCTCTAAATGTAATTTGATAAAATAAGATACGCTGTGTGTACTTTAGAAGAAATCAGGGCTGGATTTTTTGTTGTTGTTTCTTTTTGTTTTTAATTCTGTGTGTTCCAGCACAAATAACCCCCGAGCATAGGTGACCTCTCCTGGTGGCTTATGCCAGGTTTCCCCATGCCTCCAACATCACTACCAGTCCCAACTCTTGGCACCAGGGTTTTCTCACTGGTTCCCCGTGTGCCCTGCTGTGTGACCTCATTTCCTATGGAATGAAAAGTCTCTGTTGGAAAACAGGGCCCTTGGTGAGTTGGCTTTGTGAGCCCCTTTGCCTGGTGTGACTCATGTTTCAGGGCACAGGGCTGTCCAGAGTATGCAAGAGCCTGGTGCCTGGGTGGTCACTGCCTAGAGAAGAGTAAAGGAGGAAAAAGTGAGAAGTAAAGGTTTAAAATCCATTTAGTGCTCTCCAGAAAGAGAAGGGCACAAGGACCCAATGAATGGCTGTTCGGACTAGGAAAAACCACCAAGAGAAAGCTGTGGTGGTAGATATGGTCAGCCCCTAGGTCCACTGGCTGTTCTCCACTGGAATGAACAGCATACCACCACCACTACTTGCCCCATCTTGGCCTTCCTGCAGCAGGATCAGGACCCTGTACAACACCACCAGACGCTGTTACTGCTACTCTACAAGTCCATAGGCTACAGAAATCTCCCATATTGGTGCTTAGATGTCTGAATACTCTAAGGCAGGCTGCCTTTGAGCTTGAAAGCTGAGAAGCTGTGGAATCTGCAGCCACTACTCCTAGAGAGCCATGTTCCATGTCTCAGCACACCCAGTGCCCTGTTCTCTTTTGCAAATGGCAGGGTAGATTCCATCAGTTCTCTAGGCAAGAGGAAGGCCAAGGACACAAAACCAGAGGTAGTCATCTGTCTGACTTTTCCTCATTGGAGTTCTAAGAAAAGTTCACTTTTCCTCCAGAGAGAGAAGAGGCAGAGCACACACTGTAAGTATATAGGATTTTTTTTGAGAGGTTTGGGCTCCAGAGGTGAGTGTATACAAAGCCCAGGGCCTAAGAACTACAGGCAGAGCTACTTTTGATTTTACTGCTGGCCAGAGTCAAGATGTTTGCCTTAGAAGTCAGCAACCTCCTCAGCAGTACAACAAAAGATGGTATAGTGAATAGGGAGGGCGGGTCCTGAAATTGGAAGGGCGAAGACATAGGACTAGAGTTCCAAAAAGGTACAGCTAAACAGACCTAGTGAAGAGTTAGAGGAGCCACAGGTGACCGCCATCGCTGAGTGAAACTGATGCTGTGTGAGCCAACACTGTTGGCCAGTTTCCTGGTGCTGAGAGTCAGCTGTGAAGTCTGACACCCAGACTGCCCTCTACTGAAGGAAGCTTTTGAAGATTGGAACTGCAGTGAGGAACGGGCAGCAAGGCTTAGGGAATAATCCATGGAAGGCAAGTTAAATGAGGTAAAGCTGAGCCCTAGGGGTGCTGGTGCTGCATGCTACATCCTTCAATGAAGAACACTTAGAGAACCAGTAGAACTGTCGAGTAAGGCTAGGAATGAGAGGGGTGTTGAGTTTGGAAGCTGTGGGCAAGGGAAGTCAGATCTTACCCTAAGAGCAGCACAGTTAGGTCCCTAAGAAAGGTCTTGTTCTGTGCTATAAGTAAGACTGGCTGGGGTAGGAAGAGCCCCAGGGAAAAAATAGTTGTGACTCACAAGACACTAAGGTGGCATCAGTGGGGATGGAAAAATAGTAGGTAGATCTGGAAGTTGGAATCAGTATAGCTTGGTGAGCACTTAAATGTAGGGTGACACGGCAAGCTACAGTTTTCATGTACCTCCTTGAGGATGGAGACCAAGTTGTAGGAAAGTAAGAATTTATTTGTTTGGAGTTTTCTTTTTTTTTTTTTTTTTTTTCTTTTTCTTTTCTATTTTAGTTTTTCAAGACAGGGTTTCTCTGTAACTTTGGAGCCTGTCCTGGAACTAGCTCTTGTAAACCAGGCTGGCCTTGAACTAACAGAGATCTACCTACCTCTGCCTCCCGAGTGCTGGGATTAAGTGTGCGCCACCACCGCCAAGCTGTTTGGAGTTTTCAAGACAGTGTCTTACTATGTGTCCCAGGCTAGTCTTAAACTCTGTTTACCTCTGACTGGCCTCAAACGTGCAGCCTCCTGAGTGCTGGAATGTCTGATATGCACCATCACAAGCAACTTAAAAAAAACAGGATTGGATGAATCATAGGCCCATGGCACCCACATCATCCTGCTCAAGAAATGTCCTGCAGGGTCTGGGCTAATGTGCTCTGCCCTACTCTGGAACTAGCTGCAAAAGTTTAGAAGAATCTAATCTAAAGCAGAAAGTTGGTGCTAAGTCATGGAAAGCAATTCTTGGGCCTCTAGTACCATGAATTCTCCACTATTGTAATGTCTGCCACCTTGTATTAAGCTATATGAAAGCATATCTGAGAACCCCATAAACATGTTCACATGGCTGAAAAGAAGAGTCCCCAGCACTCAGGAGGCAGAGACGGGCGGATATATGTGAGTTCAAGGCCAACCTAGCCCACAGAGTTGAGTTCCAGGACAGGCTCCAAAGCTACAGAAAAACCCTGTCTGGGGGGGTGGGGAGAAAAGACATTGTCAAGTGTATTATGGTAGATGCTTCCAAAAGGTTCTTGTTTGTGTCTATCACAGTTAGTTGGCTATCTTCAATTGTTCATAGATGGAACTATATAATTGAATGTTTTCATACCAATAACCATTTCTATTAAGTTGTGGATGTGTGCATTATTTAGTAATTGGCTACCAGAGCAAAATGTCATTCTTCTACCTGTGAGAGTGAGAAGAAGGGGTTGATAATCCTTTACCCAAGTGTGCTACTCACCATGGAACATTGACCCAAAGCCTGCTGTACAGCAGGGAAGGTATTCTATGCATTGCTGAGGAAGGCCTTCTAATGCTGGGTAGTCAGGAGCAGCCAAAACGAATGTGCTTTACATTTGTCATGGATAGCTCTAGAAAATGCAATACTTCCAGAGGATACCAGCCAGGAAAATAGGTCATTTCCATATGTGCACTTTGTGGAAAGCCACTCTAGAGACAGGATAAGCAACCTTGTATTCTTCATCTCTTGCCCATATGCCCCTGAACTAAACACCAAACTTTCCTGGTGATGCCCCCAGAGGTGTGGTGTAGTCCACCATCATCACATGCAGAATAAGGATAAATACCTGTCATTCACTATGTTTGCTATTAAATAAATATAATAAAATTATATTCTGTAGAGCCACTGGAATAGCTATATGTCAGAACTTCCCATAAGAAGCTGTAGACACATCTTCCAATTAGCTATTGACAGTCCAACTCCTTGGTTACTCTCTCATCAAGAATCTAGAGCCAAGATTTTTTGGTTATTTCCTCCTGAGATTATGTTTTATCTTCCTTTTCCTACAATAAAGCTTAGACATTAGGGAACTTACATCCAAGTGCTTAACAAAGATATAACTAAACAAAACTTAGGTATTGATTGGTAGGCCTGAGCCCCAAACCAGGTCTGGACACATCTCACACACACACACTCATCCCTATAAGGCCCTATTATAACAGAACCATTGTCATCAAAATGCTGTCTGCAGTGGGAGTTTATAGACTTGGTCTTGTGGAAGAACCATCCCCATAGTCAGGGAGCTCTTTCTCTCCTTGCCGCAACCTAAATATGGGCCCAGACAGGTTTCTTTCGATTTACTGAGCATTAATTGAATCATCATAGGAGTGATAAGTGATTAGTAGGGTCTTGCCTTCTGAGGCTTCAAATTTTGTGCTTTGTACAACAGAAGTATGCAGATTTTGCTCTTTCCTTACTTTGTATCACCTACAAACATCTCCTTGCCACTATGTTTCTGGTTGCCTCTCCTTTGGTTCTACCTGTGCTGGCCTAAGTGAGGATAAAAGCAACCTGAAGATACCTCTGATGGGAAGGGTTAACAAGGCAAGGCCTTTGGCTGCTGTTTAGTTTTGCAGGGATGTCTCACATCTAAGAAAGCCACTTTTCTTGCTTTTCCATCCTTTCAAGCAGCGTTACAGGTATAACATTATAAAAATAAAGTTTACTCTAGTCACAAGACTGGTAATCTAGCTAGGATTTAGGTTGTTTGAAATATAATAGTTTGGCAGGAGATTGGCAATAGATGAAATTGGAAAATTTGTTCAAAGAACTTGGCTTTTCAAGTTTTTAAAATTACATTGGGGCAGGAGGAAAAGTGTAACCAAACAGTATTTTATGTTCATAAAATATAATGAAAGTTCCCATCTTGTAAATTAAGGTTCCCCATGACCTTTTCTTGAGGATTAAACAAACTCAGGATTAATGCATGCTAGCACATTTTACCACTGAGTAACATCCCCAGCCATCAGTCTCTTCTAAAGCCTCCCACCTTTCAACAGGCATGCTCTCAGTAGGATCTCCTTTCACCCAATCCAGATATGTGCTGGAAATA
The DNA here is from genome assembly GCF_950005125.1 of Chionomys nivalis. NCBI lineage: Eukaryota > Metazoa > Chordata > Mammalia > Rodentia > Cricetidae > Chionomys > Chionomys nivalis. Next base: position 36,102,659 of record NC_080091.1, read on the forward strand.
CAAATTACTTCAAGTAGCAGCTTGGTCCAAACTACCCTCAAACTCTGTTGCTGGGATGATCTTGAATTTTATAATTCTCCTGCCTCTGCCTCTTAAATGATGGAATTACAGACACCATACCCAGTCCTAATGCCATGCTAAGGATCTCTTTATGAAGGGCTAGGGCTTTAGGCATGGTTGGCAACACTCTGCCAATTGCACTACATCTCCAGCCTCCATAAATACATTTTTTTATTGTAATTCACTGAAAATTTGCTCAGCTACAGGACTTGTCCTTAGATTCCATGCATTAGTGATTTGTCTGAGGTTGAGTTGTAGATGAGAGCTAAGCACTTTATTCTCTACCTGCCCTCCTCACCAAAGAAATAAGGTTGGTTTTTGGTTTGGTGTTTCAAGACAGGGTTTCTGTGTGTAGCCCTGGCCATCCTCAAACTCACAGAGATATACCTGACTCTGACTCTGACTCTGCCTCTGCCTCCCCTTCCCAAGTGCTGGTATTAAAGGTGTGTGCCACCATGCCTAACAAAACCATGCATGTTTTGAATAATCTTTTGTTTAGCTGAGAATGTATAGCCCCATGGTAAAGTACATAACCTGGTATGGATGAGGCCCAAGGTTTACACTCCCTGCCCCCAGCTCTGTGATGTCTGCCCTGAATGGGTCATGCCTCTGAAACAAATGAACATTCATGTTCTTGTGAAACAAGAAATACAGGGAAGTCAAGGAGGCCCTCTGGCTGTGTAGTTTCCCCGAGGCACATTCCAGGAAGGCATTCCCTACCCAGGCACTGCAGCCTGTGCCAGCCTCTCCAGGTGCATTAGCATCAAAGCTGGAGGGACAAGCACTCCAGTCAGAACATATCTGAACTTACACTCTTCACAGGTACTGTTTGATATGCTGGATCCCTGGATGAAAGCAGAATAAAAGAATGAGAGACCCTCTTTATTTCTTCCTCTGGGAATGGAATTTGTGAAGAAGCCTAGGGTACCACTGGGGCAGAAACACAAGCACCCATCAGGAGTCTAGGAGCTGTGGGTAGAAGTCTGCTGCCCTAAGGAACTTAATCTAAGAGAACAGTCGTGCCATTTTATCTTGGCCTTGCACAGGGACATGTTTGTTCTGAGGCTGGGCATGAAAGATTCAGTGACTTAAGATGCAGTGGTAGAGCACTTGCTCAGCATGAACAAAGCCCGGGTTTGACCACAACACTACCAAGCAGAAAAGAGAACGACTGAAGCTTAGCAGGGTCACCAGTAAACATTGATAATAAAACAGCCAGGTAACCTTCAGATGACTCTCTGTTCATCTCAGTTTGTTTTTAAGGAAGGTACCTGTAGGACAAGGACAAATCCTGCATCACTGCACCCAGGATTTCTGAGTTTCTTAATCTTCCAAGGAGCATACTTTATCTTCAGTGTCACTAAGTTTTGACTTGGTCCCAAGTGCAAGGGGTTGACTTAAAAAGTAATGAAGTGGCACTGCCCTCTAGTGGTCCGAGAAAGTCATTGGTCATTCTTGTCGGTGCTCTTTGTGCACCTGTCAGTACAGATTATTCCTGTGGAAGGAATTTACATTTATTCTCTGTTTATTTGTTGGGTTTATTCACTGTTTTAGCCCATAGTGACTGGCCTTGATGATAATCTGCCCATCTTTTAGCATGCTGGTTTGGGAAGTTGGCTTGTTTTCCCTGTCTTTTTTTTTTTTTTTTTTTATGAGTGGCTGCCTCTGTTACAGTACTTCAAGTCCTAAAGCAAGGGTCTGTCTCATTCTTCTGCAGATTCAGCTCTGTTGTTCACTTAGCTGGAGATAAAATGAGAAGGTTCACTGAGATGGAAAGGAATCTTTTCTCCCATCTTTCCCCCAACAACAAAATAAATTTTTATCACTGCTCATTTGTTTCTAAGACTTCTTTCTTGTTCCTCTGACCTCTAGTTTTCCAACTGGTGGGATCAGCTGAGTCCCCAGAGCTTGCTGAGCCTGCTTCCAGCTCCACTGAACCCGTCTCTGTGGTCAGAGCCAGGAAATCTGCTTTACAAACTTCACAAGTGGTTTCTGATGTTCAGCCAAGCTTGACAGCCAACTGCTCTAAATCTCCACTTATTATTTCTTGTAAACCCCCCAATGGTGTCTACAAAGATCTGCAGCTTGTGTTGTGTGTTAAAAGTGACCATTTTGAGATTCATTCAGTAGTAGTCAACATGCTATTCTAACTGGATGGCATGGGAAGGAAGAAAGGACCACAAGAGACAAACCAAAGGCATTTACTCTGGTTGCCAGGGGCAGTGTGTTCATAGCAGAAAATATCAAAACCAATACCTCTGCACTGGCTGGGCAAACTGCCCACCCATCGACTTGTTTTTAATATTCCAGCTAGATGGGAAAGTAAGGCTTTGCAGTAGTCAGTTACTCATTTCCACCCATTCTAAGTCACCAGGCTATTGGGATGATAGGACACAGTAAGTGGCTGTGTCTCCTGTTTTTCAGATTAGAATGTCAAGGCTTGGAAAAGTAGAACAACTTGCTCAGAGGCACAGATATTGCTTACTCTCTGGTTCTGCATTAGAAGCCATGCCTGATTTATGAGTCCAGTATTGGTAGGATCAAAAGACAGAATTGCTGGACTGGGCAGTGGTGGTGCACACCTTTAACCCCAGAACTTGAGAGGCAGAGGCAAGCAGATCTCTGTGAGTTCGAGGCCAGCCTGGTCTACAGAGCTAGTTCCAGGACAGCTGGCTCAGGGTGGGTGGGAACAGAGTTGCCAACCTTCTCTTTTTCATGTTCCAGGCCAAGAGAGCAGTTCAGCGGGGAGCCACTGCAGTTATCTTTGATGTATCTGAAAACCCAGAAGCCATTGACCAGGTAAATAAATCTCCACCAAAATCATTCCTACTGTCTGCCTGAGAGGAATTTGCTGTGCTTATATTGAGTGGGCACTGTTGTGACATCCTTGTCTCATATTCTTTGCACCTATCTGCTGAAGTAATATGCCTGTGTTTGAGTATCATTTCCTGAGGGAGGCATATAGAAAGTGGTTATGGGTCAGGAGTTAGGGATAAGGGACATTTTCAAATAGTCTTTGGGACTTTCAGCCAGCTCAGCCCATCTTAAAACAAGTATAGCACTCTATCCTCACCTTTCTGGGAATCCCAAGTCTATAATGCTTGAAGACTTCAAGAATGTCCAAGTGGGGATTTAATATTCTTTCTTGTGTATGCATTCATAAAACACACATGTGCATGTGTGTGCTGAAAGCTAGACCTTGCATTGCCAGACAAGTGCTCTACCACAGAGCCACATCCCAAACTCTCTTGCTTTTTCTTTCTTTTCTTTTTCTTTTTTTTTTTTTTGTTTGTTTGTTTGTTTGGTTTTTGAGACAGGGTTTCTCTGTAGCTGTGGAGCCTGTTCTGGAACTCAGTCTATAGACCAGTCTGGCCTCAAACTCACAGAGATCCTCCTACCTCTGGCTCCCGAGTACTGGGATTGAAGGTGTGTGCCAATACCGCCAAGCCTCTCTTGCTTCTTAAAGTAAGCATGTCTTTTAATTGGTGCCCTCTCTTTCTTGCCAGCTAAACCAAGGCTCAGAAGACCCTCTTAAGAGGCCAGTGGTATATGTGAAGGGTGCAGATGCCATCAAGCTGATGAACATTGTCAACAAGCAGAAAGTCGCTCGAGCAAGGATCCAGCACCTCCCTCCTCGAGTGAGTGATAACTTGTCTGTCGCCTACCGGTTGGTGCCTTCATTTCCTTTGAGCTTTGGCTTTCAGCCATCTTGTCCCTCTATCTAGAATGCTGGCATAGTATCTGTTCCTATGGGTTGAGCTCAGCTACAGGACAGGAAAACAGAAATTTTCACTAAATTTCTTTATTTGTAAAAAAATTGTAAAAGCTTACAGAAATAGACACTGTATGCTATGAAGTCTCTGGTTTCACTCATCTGTCGTTGCCCCTTTTAGCCTATCCTTCTGAGAGACAAGCTGAAAAAATGAAGGGATGACACATTTAGCACTTGTTTCCCTTTGTCTCTTCCCTGCCATTTGACCTAGAGATAAGAAAAGGCCTATACTTCCTTCTGCCAGTCAGGTAGATCACTGACTCACAAATACAAATGTTAAGAATTTCTCAGATGCAGGACTGACATTGGTTGGTGATGAGTAGCAGTCAGGCATCACTTCATTGTACTGAAACAGTAGTACTGCCCACTGATACTTGACTGACATCTTCTCCTCAACCTTGGAATCTGGAGCTGGTGCCCATATATGTTTTCTTCCCTCTTCACAGTTACTGAACTGTTCCCATGCAGAATGATTCTTCCTCCTGCACCAAGTATCTGGGTAGCCAGCATCTTACTAGGGTCCTATTCTTACTGGCTAAGTGGATGTCGAAAGTGTAGCAGCTTCAGATAGCAGAAGTCAGTGTTCTTTGTGTGAAAAAGATAAGAGCTGCCAAACGCAGCTCAGGTGGTAGAGGACTTGCCTAGCATCCACAAAGCCCAGGATTCATTCCCCAGCACTACATAAAGTTGCTGTCATGGCACAGCTGTGATTCCAACATTTAGAAGGTGAGTGGTGGTAGGGTTAGAAATTCAGAGTCATCTTCAGCTCCATAGCAAGGTAAGACCAGCTTAGAATAAATGCCAACCCCTACCCCACACCAAGAAAAGAAACAAGACGTTTGCAGAACTTACTTGCTGTCTTCGTTTTAAAGGAAGAAGGAACTCTTGGGCAAACGTGACTCATTGTAGTGGAAGCTGATTTTTGTGGAAGCACCATACAATTTTCTAAGTTGTTGTAAACCATTAATTATATGCTTAGTAATCACTGTTCCCTCAAAACACAACACTCACTCCTTTGTCTATAACTGTGATTATTTGTGTTTATTCAGAGGGGCTTTTCTCACAAGGTATACCAAACTTTGCGCTGTTTTAATGGGAGACTAAACTTTACAGATGGCTCTCTCGGCTATTAGGAGGTGTGAGGCTACTATAACTCCCCACCCCCATCCTGGCCACATTAAGGCACTATCACTGTGTTCATGTGAGCAGAACCCCACAAGCTTCCTACACACTGAGGGATCCTGTCCTCACTCTTCCACTCCATTTCCTGACCAGGACTGACAGCCCACATGCCCACAATCAGGCCAAAGAGAACATGGCTCATGGCATTTGTGTTCTATTCTAGCAACCCACTGAGTACTTTGACATGGGGATTTTCCTGGCTTTCTTCGTCGTCGTCTCCCTGGTTTGCCTCATTCTCCTTGTCAAAATCAAGCTGAAGCAGCGTCGTAGTCAGGTAACCCCTAAGAGCAACTTGTGAACCCCATTACTCTGTTGCTGATGAAAGTTAGAGGTCTAGCCAACCTGCTGTTCTTAGTCCCCTTCCTTTCTCAGTGTTCTGGAGAATGCCAGACCTCAAGTGCTGAGCCCTAGTGTTGAGAGGGGCAAGCCTGAAAAGGCCTCTTCATTGGGGGTATTCCAAGCGAGTATTTTGAAGGAAGTGTCCAAATAAAATTTTGTTTTGGAACATGAGACCTTTGCTCCTCGGGTAGATTTAGGGTTGGTAGAAATACAGACTGTCAGGTCCCAAGGTCTTGTGATGAAATTTACCTCTGCCAGGCCCTTATGATGACTCTTGATAAACAGCCATACTAGTACTCTAGCCAACCCATCGCTGCTGCTTACAAGAAAGATCTGCAGGCTGAGGGTGGAGAGAGGAGGGGAAGCAGGAGGATAGACTGAGATGTGTGGCAGTGTGACACCTTGGCAGAAGGTACCTTGGAGAGTGACAGTCAAAAGAAAAATGGTTTCAGTTGTCAGGAGGTCTGAGGGGCCATCACCAGCAAAAACAGGGATTATTGGCTAGTATTTATCCACTCACACTGTGTGTCAGATGCTGAGCACTCATCTAAATGCTCATTTCCCTCACCAAGGAGGTATTTGACATTGGGCCTTCTAAAAAACCAAAGTCCCACAGAGTTGGAAAGTACCAGAAACAGAGAATTGCCTTTTACCTTGAAGGCAAGACTTTGGAGTAGGGTCACTTGTGAAAATCCTAGACGAATGTCAAGGGTCTATGAAATACAGTGGCAGGATGAGTTTTGAACAGTTTCTCAAGAATCTGTTTGACCTGAGGGAGACTAGTATTTTCAGTCCCAGTGTCCTGAGTGCATTGGCCTGGGGTATGAATACTACTATTAATATATACCAGCACTGACCATATTCTTCCTTGCAGAATTCCATGAACAGGTTGGCTGTGCAGGCTCTGGAGAAGATGGAAACCAGAAAGTTCAACTCCAAAAGCAAGGGGCGCCGGGAAGGAAGCTGTGGGGCCCTGGATACACTTAGCAGTGGCTCCACATCTGACTGTGCTATCTGTCTGGAGAAGTACATTGATGGAGAGGTGATGTTAGAGACAGGACCTGTCTTGGGTGGGGAGGGGATATACGGTCCCCAGCACCTCTGGGGACCACCATGACCAGAGTTTCCTACAACCTTGATTCAATGTCCAGGCTTTTAAAGGTATTTCTCCTAGGACCTGGGAAGACATAATAGTCTATAGATGGTCTACCTAAGTGGGTGACTTTAGAACTTAATCAGAAGTACGTGAATGCTACGCATGGTAGCACGTGCCAGTCATTATAGCACTTGAGAGGCTAATCAGGAGAATTGTGAGTTTAAGGTCATGACTCCAACAACAAAACAAAACAAGCAAAAAAGTACATGGTTAGACAGAAAATACGTAGATGCAAGAACAAGTTGTTTGCTTTGCTTTGAAGAAGTGGTTATGTGGTATGTTTACTTGGAAAAACTCAAGAGATTTGATGCCTTTGTTTTCACTTGTGGCTCTTTATTAAAAGTTGGAATTAAAGTTCTAGGAGCAGAATAGACCATTCACCTATAACCACCCATCATTAGCACTTTGTTACTTTGTGCCTATCTCCAACTGGACAGGTATACACAAAAGAGTTGGGGTGGGGGTGGAGCAAACTGTTTGAGAGTTCAGGCCTTGGATAGCCCCTCATATATAGATTGCTGGACAGAAGTGTGTTTGCACACAGGCACTTGGAATGATGCTCTTGCATGGACTGCAGGTACAGACCTAACCCAGGGTTCCAACCTAGCCCAGGCAGGTTCTTGGTTTGGCAAATGACTTTATCCAGTGCCTGCATTGATGATCCGAACCAGCATACTAGAAGCTCACAAAGGCTACTTAGGTGAGAAGACACAGGCATTCTAAAGCACCACATTAGTGTGAATATCACTGTGTCAGACTTGTGAGAAAATAAAAGCAAAGCAGCAAGAATAGTCATGATGATACTTGGAAAGCCATCACATTCTGTCATAGACTGCTTTCCTTCGAAGCTAGGTGGCCCCAGCAAGTGTTCTTTGTACTTGACCTCCTTCAAAAGTGCCAAGAAGCAACCGTCTGTATATGGTTCAGTGACTCTCAGCCTTCCTAATGCTACAACCCTTTAATATAGTTCCTCATGTGTGGTGACCCCAACCATAAAATTATTTTCGTTGCTCTTTCATAACTATAATTTTGTTAGTGTTATAAGTTGTGATGTAAATATCTGTGTTTTCAGATGGTTTGGTGTGTCGCAACCCAAAGACTGAGAACCACTGCTCTACATCAACTTAGATGACCTAGGGTGTTTGTAACTCTCCCTGCAAACCCCATGCTCTCTAGCCTGAGGCTTTGAACTTAGGTGTGCCCTCCAGCTCCTCGAAAGGAACCCACTTCCTTGCCTTCCTTGTCCTTTAACCCTGAGGACTATGATTGGGCCACGTAAATTGGACAGTTTCAGTTTCCTTCTCCCTGTGGGCGCTATTTGAAGGAATGAAACTGGCCCCTAGTTGGAATTAGGGGAGAGAGTACAGTGTTTTAACTTTCCATTCCTATAACAAATACCCGCAGTAATAAACATATAAAGAGCAAAGATTTGTTTGAGCACATAGTTTTTGGACAGTTTGACTGCAAACAGGGAGGCATAATATCATGACGAAAACACGTGATGGATCGGACTGGAGATACCACAGTGGTTAGGAGCACATGCTTCTCTCGGAGAGGATCTGAGTTCTGTTCCTAAAACCCGTGTTGAGTGATTCATACCTACCTGCAACTCCAGCTCCAGGGGACTAGTACCCCCTCAGGCAACTACATTCACATACATATACTCAGTACAAACACGTAAGCACGCATTCAAAAAACTAAAAGTAAAAATTAAGGCAGTCTTGTGCAGAATGCAGCTGTGCTGCTTTGTAAGTCTGCCTGTTTCTGAATTACTCAGAAAAATGTACCTTTTCTTATTCTTTTTCCTTGTTCTTTCTCCATGTATCTGACCTCTGTGCCAGCCTAACTCTAGCAACATGAACTCCCCTTTCTCCTCCATTCTCCTGAGCAACTTCTGAGATACACTGCTTTCCTATCCTGAAAGTTCCCTCTTCATCTCTAATAAAATTTATCATCTGGGGTTGGAGAGATGGCTCAGAGGTTAAGAGCACTGGCTTCTCTTCCAGAGGTCCTGGTTCAGTTCCTAGCAACCAAATAGTGGCTTACAAACATCTTTTTTTTTTTTTTTTTTTTTTTTTTTTTTTTTTTTTGGATTTTTCGAGACAGGGTTTCTCCGTAGCTTTTGGTTCCTGTCCCGGAACTAGCTCTTGTAGACCAGGCTGGCCTCGAACTCACAGAGATCCACCTGCCTCTGCCTCCCGAGTGCTGGGATTAAAGGCGTGCGCCACCACCGCCCGGCTGCTCACAACCATCTTTAATGAGATCTGGTGCCCTCTTCTGGTGTTCAGGTATACATGCAGGCAGAACACTGTATACATGATAGATAGATAGATAGATAGATAGATAGATAGATAGATAGATAGATAGATAGATAGATATCTAGCTTAAAAATAAATAAATAAATAAACCAGGTAATGGTGGCACACACCTTTAATCCCAGCACTCAAAAGGCATAGGCAGACAGGTAAGTCTCTGAGTTTTAGGACAGCCAGGGCTACACAGAGAAATCCTGTCTTTAAAAAAAAAAAAAAAAAAAAAAACCTAAAGAAATAAAAAAATAAGTAACTCTTCAACATTGTTTACCAAAAGGACACAAAAGAGAAGGAGAGGGAAACCAGGTCCCACTAGGCCCTCTCCTTCCTGATACTGCCAATCTAGGAACACTTAAGATTCATCTTTTAGCAGGAGGGCACCAGCACATTCTGTCCCCCATAGGATACATTGGAGGAGGCACATGTGTGAGACTGAAGGCATAAGTCCCTCCCTTCAGTCCATTCTTCATGGTATGTCCCCCTCTTTCCCTTTGCAGGAACTTCGGGTCATCCCCTGTACCCATCGGTTCCACAGGAAGTGTGTGGATCCATGGCTGCTGCAGCACCACACTTGCCCCCACTGTCGGCACAACATCATAGGTAATTGTTACAGATCTTGGAGGACACTGTCCCTTCAAAGTATAATAAGTGCTTAATGCATGCTGTAGGCTCATGAACAAACTGAACCAACACGACATGGTCTTCTGGACCTGTAGGTGTGTAACCATTAGGTTTTGAAACTTGGCTGCACAATTCTAAGCAGAACTTGGCATTAAGGATCACTTTTAGGGGCAGGTGACAAGGCTCAGTAGGAGACTGTTGCCTGGATTGTGCAAAATCACAGGCTTGACACACACATCCCCACCCCCACCCCCGCACAAGAAAATCATCTTGCGTTCAAGTTTGAGTTTCCAATTAAATAGGACACTATCTGGGTATATGGTATACCCAGCACTTGGGAAGTAGACACAGGAGTTCAAGGTCATCTTTAGCTACGTAGCAAGTTGGAGGTCAGGCTGGGGTACATGTCTGAGGAAAATAGAAAACAACAGACCCTAGCATCCTGGCCTGGCCTCCCTAGGTCTAAAGCCCTGTTTCTTTAACAGATGACAGTAATGTTGACTGCCCAGGCCTAGACTACAGGGTTGTTTCCAGGGACACAAGGGATGATGAATATGCAGTAACAGTATTTGTTGCTCTACCCCTGTCATCATTACAGGGCAGGGTGGAAGACATTTTCATCTTTGTGTTTTGCTCTCTATACTCTGTGTGGGGAGATAGGAAAAGAGACAAGTCAGCCTCTGTCAGCTCAGCTGAACTTGAAGACAGCTTACAATGTGCCAGGGTCAAACATAGACTCCCTGGCACTTGGCTTTACTTGATGCTTCAGGCTCTGACCCATTGCCTTGTTTCCTCCTCTTCCAGAACAAAAGGGAAATCCGGGTGCTGTTTGTGTTGAGACCAGCAACCTTACACGTGGTCGTCAGACAAGAGTGACCCTGCCAGTACATTACCCAGGCCGTGTGCATAGGACCAACGCCATCCCAGCCTACCCTACCAGGACAAGTATGGACTCCCATGGCAATCCTGTCACACTGCTGACCATGGACCGGCATGGGGAGCAGAACCTCTATTCTCCACAGACCCCTACCTATATCCGTGGCTACCCATCCCTGCACCTGGACCACACTCTGGCCCCTCACCACTGCAGCCTGGAACACCGGGCCTACTCACCAGCCCATCCCTTCCGCAGGCCCAAGTTCAGTGGCCGCAGCTTCTCCAAGGCAGCTTGCTTCTCCCAGTATGAGACCATGTACCAACACTACTACTTCCAGGGTCTCAGCTATCCAGAGCAGGAGGGCCAGCCTATTCCCAGCCTTGCACCCAGGGGTCCATCCCGTGCCTTCCCACCAAATGGTGGCAGCAGCCTGCTCTTCCCCACTGTGGTGCACATGGCCCCTCCCACCCACGTGGAGAGTGGCAGCTCTTCCAGCTTCAGCTGCTACCATGGGCACCGTTCTGTGTGCAGTGGCTATCTGGCAGACTGTCCTGGCAGTGATAGCAGCAGTAACAGCTCTGGTCAGTGCCGCTGCTCTTCCAGTGACTCCATGGTGGACTGTACCGAAGTCAGCAACCAGGGTGTGTATGGGAGCTGTTCCACCTTCCGCAGCTCCCTCAGCAGTGACTATGACCCCTTCATCTACCGCAGCCGGGGGCCTGCTGTACATCTTGAGGGCTCCCCACCACCAGAGGAGCTCCCAGCAGCACACAGTCAAGGTGCTGGGCGGGGTGAGCCTTGGCTAGGCCCTGCCTCTCCCTCAGGGGACCAGCTGTCCACCTGCAGCCTGGAGATGAACTACAGCAGCAACTCCTCGCTGGAACCCAGAGGGCCCAACAGCTCTACCTCAGAAGTGGGGCTCGAGGTTTCTCCTGGGGCTGCTCTGGACCTCAGGAGGACCTGGAAAGGGGGTCCAGAGGGACCATCTTGTGCTTGCTGCTTTGATCCCCAGCCTTCTTCCCTGGGCCCTGGGACAGGAGCAGCTTCTGGTGGCAGCACCTTATTCCTGGGTCCCCGGCTCCTTGAAGACTGCAACCCTGCAAGTGGGGAGCCACAACCAGGGAGTTCCCAAGGCCTGTATGGCCTTCACTCAGACCATTTTCCCAGGACAGATGGGGTAAAATATGAGGGCCTGCCCTGCTGCTTCTATGAAGAGAAGCAGGTGGCCCACAGTGCTGGCAGGGGCAATGGCTGCTACACTGAAGACTATTCGGTGAGTGTGCAATACACACTCACTGAGGAACCCCCACCCAGCTGCTATGCAGGAGCCCGGGATCTGAGCCAGCGTATCCCCATTATTCCAGAGGATGTAGACTGTGACTTGGGCTTGCCTCAAGACTGTCAAGGGATGCATAGCCACAGCCCCTGGGGTGGGATGCTGGGCTTGGACGTCCCCAGACTCCACTGGAGTCTAGGGACAACTCGGGAAGAGGAACAGGCTCCATGCTACCAAGCTGAGGTGCCACTGCAGCCTGGCTGCTCTCCAGAGGAGGCGGATGCTTCCAGGGCTAGCCTCTCCAGTGCTCCCCAGGACACTCAGGAGTCCCATGCCCTGGCTGCTGAGGCTTCAGGTGAGAGCAGATGATAGTAGGTATTTGTATAGGGGTTCTCTTCTCAGGCCTTTTCTGTTTGGCTTCTTCTGTGACTTGGCGTCTGTACCTGATAGTTTTCAAACGTTGCTTAGCTCCACCCATCCTCAAATCCTCTACCCATGATGTTGGCATCTCTTCCCTTCAGATACTTCACACCCAATAGGAATCGCAGTTTCATCAACTGTTCTGCATTTCCTATAGTCCCCTTAGTCCATCCCTGTGCTTCTTAGCAAAGTCCTCCCGACAGACCTCGCTGTACTTGCCTACTGTCCCATTTGGGTGACCTAACTCACCATCCTTACACTAGAAACACTGTAATGACTCATTCCCTTTATAAGATGTCCTTTGACAGGGAGGGAGGTTGTTTGGTTGGTTTTTGGTTTGATTTGGTTTGGGTTTGGTTTTTGGTTTTTTGAAACAGGGTTTTTCTGTGTAGCCCTGAATGTCCTGGAACTCAATTCTGTAGACCAGAGTGGCCTTGAATTCAGAAGAGCTCCCTGCCTCTGCCTCCCAAGTGCTGGGATTAATGGCTTACACATAAGATGTCTTCTAAGTGGAGCTTCTCCCTTGATCCCTGCAGCATGTCAGGTTCATTTACATCTCTAGATCTCAGCTCAGTGGCCTTCCTTTCCTCATCAGCGTCTCTCTTGCTCCCTCTGCTCTTCCCTAAGTCCTTGTGGGAAGATCTGTGTGATCTGTCTTCCCTGCTTCTTCAGTGCCACTAGGAATTCAGTTTTCTACATTATGATTCCATGACATCTTAGTACTTCCAGAAGACTGTATAGCCAAAAAAGGAAGACCTGTCCCCAGAGACAACTGTGTAGACTTGAGCCCCTCAGGAAAGAAGCCATTGCTGTCCCTCCCCCTGTCACTCACATAGTCCACCCACCATTGTGAACTGTCACTTCCAAGAGTCCACCTTACTTGGTACATACTGCCCAAAGCCTGCTGTGCCAGCTCTCCACATCCTTGACTCTTCTCCCTCTCTCTCCCAGGACCAGGATCTGGCCCAGGCATCGGTACGGGAGCTTGAGCTCAGAAGGAACTCTTTTGTAAAAATCGGAAACTGTACGGAGACTTCTAAGTCTGGCTTCCTTCAAAACTAATATATATATATATATATATATATATATATATATATATTAGTATATAATATATATATTAGTATATTAATATATATATATATATATTAGTTTTGACAAACACAAAAGTGGTAATAAAGAGAGTCCTTCTCAACCCAAAATGTGAGCCTCCTGTGGCATCCCCTTCCCATTAACAAACCAACAGACAAAATCTCTTGAGTACTTTGTCTCTTTTAATAATGTGTTATTCTGTTTTGTAATGTGTGTTTGGGGTTCTGAGGTGTGTGGGATTGAGTTCTCTTTTTTTTCTAAGATGTTATATGTAAATGTAAAAAGTTATTTAAATATATATTTTAAAGAACCCTAACTACCAACTTTTAATGAAAAAGAAAAAAGATCACTGCTGCATTAAATGAACCACATCATGTGTCAATACTGTTGTCTCCTTGGTGGGACCTCAGGCCTTTGAAAAGCTCAGGGTTACACCTGCCTTATTGAAAATGAACCAGAAACTTGAAGTAAAAAGCTAGTTGATAGGGGTACAAACTCCGAGGAACAATGCAAAGCTGACTCTCCTTTTTCCCTTTTTTGAGGCAAATCTGGACTTCAGGGCTTCTGGGAAGCTCTACCTCTCCTGCCCAAACCTGTAGGCAACCGTGGAACTGCTAGGAACAGGAGGGAAAGGAGAGGTGTCAAACCATTGTTGCCTATGCCCCAGGTTGTTGGGGAGCATTGTGCCCATTGTCTTCTGTTCCTTTGGGTCATCACCTTTGTCCCAGCAGAATCCAAGACTGACCAGTCCTGTCACTAGGCCCTCTCCTGCATTCTGACCACTGTGGCAAGGAAGAGAAACTCTCCCCCTTACTGTCCGGCTCTCAAGTCTTCTGTAAAATTGTTCTGGACTTCGTGCCATCAATTACAGAGGTGATTTGAATGGGGTGTGCAGGACAGACACCCAGGAGGAATGTTGCTTTGTGGCCTTGGTGTCCTATGGGACTGGAGAAACAAGCGCTCCTCTCACCCAGCACTGCCCCTTGAAAAAAGGCATGCTGGGGCGCACCTGTGCCCATGGGTCTAGGGGCAGCCACACCCCTCAGCTACTGCCCCGTTTGGTTGCCTTTCTAGGCAACATATGCTTGACCCATGGGAGCATGCACTAAACTTCATATGAATCAATTTTCCAAACCCAGAAAAAGGCCTCAGGGCTCTTTGGGCCTCTGCCTGGTAACTGCAGTGGCTCACCCCACCAGCAGAGGTCTGCTAGCCTGTCTGCCTGATGCACTATTATGTACTGATTCTCCACGAGACAGACTATCAGATAGTTCAGACCCAAAGGGTAGCCTTTTGTATGTTTTTTTCCGGCCTCTTCTTTTTTAAGGGGAAGGGAGAGTTTTTTAAACCCAAACCGTTTTTTGGTTGTTTTTGTCATTCTTGTTGTTTTTAAGATGTTTTGTTTTTAAAAGGGAGAGAATTTATTGAAAACTACTTCAGGGATTGTAATCCTTTTTGTCCAATATAGTCCTTGTTCTTAAAAAAATGTTTTTCTTTTCCTTAGAGGAAACTAATCGGGTTGGCCCTGTGTCAGTAGCTTTTCCGCTCACTTTTATTCATTCATTTAGCCAATATCTTTTGCCATCGGAAAGAGTTTGGTCTAGTGGCTCTGAAAGCTCAGTTACAGAATGGGACGTTGAAACCTGGGGAAACAGGGACTACCTGTTACCAGAGATAGAAATGACCCTCCTCCAGTCAGACTCCCGGAAGCCAGTCCAGGGGCCAGGCTACACAGTTTGAGACCATCGGAACGCTTCGTTCTTTAGAGCCCCATCTTTAGATGAGGACATTGACTTATTTCTAGCCAGGATCTAACAGAAAGAAGTCCCCACATCAGGTGATCCAGCCATTCACCCTTTAGGAAGTGGCTTTCATAAAATCTGTTCTTCCGCCCAACTCTGGGGTTCTGTTGCTTAAAGGCTCCTCCCCCAGGCTGTGCTCAGTGCACCTGTTGGTGAGGGTGTGAGAAGGACCTAAGCTGTTGACATGTGATCGGGGTTGCCTTTATTTCTGGGGCCAGGAGTTGCAGCTGCTAAGAACAAGAGCTTGCATTACTTTGCAGTGGGAATGGGGCACAGCTTTTAACATGAACTGCAAAGCTGCAGCTTCTCACTGTCGAAATGTTTGTTTTTTCAGGTTGTACTTTTTTTACTTTTTTTTTTTTTTCCATTTTTAGTGTCTGCATGTGTATATGTCTCCCTTGGCTGAAACAAATCCCAGAAAGACTTGTCTTTGCCCTGACTAAAAAACCATTTCTCAATAGTCTTAAGACAGAAAAGAATAGAGAATTTGAATGCCACTGGAAGAAGTCAAATGAACAGGTCCAGCTATCCTCTGAAAGAGTGGCAGTGGTGGGGGACAAACACTTGTGGTTGTTATAGTTTGGGGGGTAAGTAGAAACAAAAGGGAGATTTAGAGGCAATCACCATCTTTGTGTTCCCTCATCAGACCAGAACAAAATCACCTGTCAACTATCTCATGTCACCATTTCAATAAAAAGAAATTGTGTCTTTGAAGTTCCAAGTACCCTCTTTCGAGGAGGGGGAGGCAGAAATAGATCAGTAGTGTGTGGTAATTGCATAAATCATGGACAAGGAGCACTTCACTTTCCCCTGGGAACCTTTGTACCATCCAAGTGTATGTGATAGCTAGTATAAACTTGATACCACCCCTGGGTATAAAACAGCCATGTCAACTGTAGCATTCTAGAGTCAGATGAAAAGGAAAGGTTGGGCATTCTGATCCGTGAGATACCTCTTCACAGCTCCTATGGCTAACGGTTCCTCTCTCCTCCAGGCCCAGGTCATTTTACTAGATTCCATCTTTAGTCCTGTGGTTCAAGCCTGCCCCTGTGTCTTCTGATCTCAAAGTTCATACAGGACTAATGTTTTTTAAATGTGGTCTATAAAAGAATTAGTTGAAAGTATCATCTTTTAAACTGATCAGCCTTTTTCTGTTCCTTCCATAAACTTTTTGTATTGTTGGTCTAACGAGACACTTTTAAAAAAAAAAAAATTTCTTCCATAGCACTTAAGATTTTTGTAAAGACTTTGCTGTAAAGGCTTTGTGATAAAATGATCTAAGGGCTCTTTTCAACATTACCATTTGAAAAACTGTTTTTAAAGCTAGAAAACAACTTATGTATATTCTGTATATGTATAGCAACACATTTCATTTATGGAAATATGTTCTCAGAATATTTATTTACTAATATATTTATCTTAAGCCATGTCTTATGTTGAGAGTGTGATATTGTTGAAATAATCATTGAAAATGACTAACAAGGCCCTGTACATACATGATAATTGCACACAGATTTTACATATTTGCAGACCAAAAATGATTTAAAGCAAGTTGTAGTCTTCTATGGTTTTGTAACAAATTGTACAAATGACTGTAAAAAAAATACAATTTTATCAAGTATGTGTTACATGTGGTCATTGCTGTGGTCGGCTGAAGTCTAGAGACTGCTACTTTATACAAGCCAGTGTTCTGAGCACTGTTATTCAGAGACTCCCTGTGAACTTCTGCTTCTGTTAAGAGTCCAAGTTGTGGGGTGTTTCCAGTCATCAGAGTTGGCTAGAGTCTGTGGGCTTTATCCTTGCATAGCAGTGTGTGACAGGAGCCTAAAGCAAGATGACCACAACTTCCAGGCCAGCCTGGACTACAGAGTGCATTCAAGGCTAGCCTGTGCAATTCAATGCAACCCTGTCTCAATAAAAAGTAAAAAATGTGCTCAGTATTCAGCCTCGTGATAGAGTGCCAGCAATCAAGGCTCTAGGTTCAATCCCCCATATCTGCCTTGCCCTACCCCATATCCTCACCCCCACACCACCACCCCAAAAACCCAGCTGGGCATGGTGGCTTGCAACTTTAATTCTTGTGTTTGGGAGGCAAAAGCAGGTGGATTTCTGAGTATAAGGCCAGCCTGATATACATAGTGAGTTCTAGAACAGGTCTATGTAGAGAGAGCCTATCTCCAAATAATAAAGCCTGGGGACTTCGTCTCTTTTCCCAGGGAGGGTGGCTGAAAGGTACAGTTTCTTTCTCAGACACACTCAGAGGACACTCTGATCCTATGAGTTCCCGTTAGTTTTCATCTTAGCTTGGGCCATTCATCAGGGACAGCAGCCATGCTCCCCACTCAGCTCCAGGTTCCTCTCTGCACACCTGGTGGCAGCTGACTGTGCAGAGCTTCTTGGAGCCCTTGTTTAATGACTTTACCTAGCTCCAGTCTGTACCTCTTGGGAGTTTTAGAAGGATCTCGCAGCGTGGACTCCACCACAGCATGGTGCAGAGCCTGATACCATGGATGGTTGGCATGTCCTCCAACTGCTGTCCCTCTTGGGTTTCAGGAAGCAACCTTCCAGGCTGTCATCCCACTGCCCCTGGACAACACTTGGGTAGCAGCTGCATATTTGGTGTACCTATCCTCAAGATCTTGGCTGTTACTTTTTTTCCTTTGAACTTTCTTTACTCAATGCCAAGAAGAAAGCAGAGACGTCGAAGTTCAAACTTGGGAGCTCAGAATAATCAGGGATTTGTGTCTCAGAATCTTCACTGCGGCAACAACCAGCATGCTCCTAGCACAGTCTAGTTACCAAATACTTTCGCATATGGCACTGTTTGTCGTCTCTAGAGCCCTGTGAAGTCCACTGAGACAGACTGAAAGGTGGGGAAATTAGAACTGGTTTGCCCAAAGCCACAGAGCTTAAGAAGCTCATAACCACAACTGACATATATTGCACACTAAGCAGACTCCTAATTATTTGCCAAACTGTTCAAAAGTCCTTTGCATCTATTAATTCATTTAGTCTTCATGGAACCCTGTGAGAGAAGGGCCAGTGTCAGTTTATAGGATAAAATCAAGACAATGGTTTGTCAGAGTTGGGATTTGAACATACTCTGAGCTCTGCCGACCACCATGAAACAACAGAACTGGATTCATCAGGTTAGGCCTCTGGCGGACAAGTTCTCTGAATGCAATTTCACAGGCTATTGGTACCTTAGGTGTGGATACATGAGTTAGGGTTTTCATCTCCTGGATATATAAATCTGTATGGTAAAATCTCTGGCTTTAGCTTTTCCTTCCCCAACCCATCTATCTCATCACCACTGGCCACTGGTTACCTCTCTGGTACGGCCTGCTGGCCCTCTGTGCTCTGGAGTGCCCAGCAGCTGGCCTACTGACCTTTCTTGTTCTGTGTCTCTCTGTGCCTGTAACAAGTCTTTTTTTTTTTATCCTGCCAGTCAACTCCCAAATAATGACACAGACTTTTTAAAATTATGAACGCTTAGCCTATAACTTAGGCTTGTTCCTAACTAGCTATTATGATTTAACCCATTTATGTTCATCTACGCTCCATCACATGGCATTACCTCTCTTCCATCTTGCAAATCCCATTCTCTGTGTCTCCTCATGTCTCTACCTTTCTCCTTCCAGAGTCCTCTATGTTCCAGAAGACTTCCCTAACCTCTTCCTGCCTAGCTATTGGCTATTCAGCTCTTTATTAAACCAGTCAGAAGGTGCCTTGGCAAAGAGACATCACAGTATAAACAAATATTCCGCAGCATTCCCCTTTAAATAAAAAGAAATGGCTTTAACTCTAACCCAGTAAAGCTATATGTAATAACAATTATCAGGTAAGAATTACATTTACAATATCCAGTCTATCTGTATTTAGCAATTTAGAGGAAATATTATCCTATCTTGGTGAGTTCAAAGTTTTCTAACTTACTTTCCATCCTAACTATATTACCAACCCACAGCTGTCTTCTTAGATCAACAGCTTAAGCTTTTAGATCTTTCAACCTTATATACTTTATACCTCTTTTGTAAATTTCTTTTTTGAATTTGGTAACAAGGAAAACTGTGACTATAACTATGATGGATTATCCCATCATTTTTATATTATATGCCCCCTCCCTTTTCCCTTCAGAAAGATTCTTTCTGGGCAGTGGTGGCATACACCTTTAATCCCAACACACAGGAAACAGGCAGGCGGATCTCTGTGAGTTCAAGGCCAGTCTGGTCTACAGAGCGAGTTCCAGGACAAGCTCCAAAGCTACACAGAGAAACCCTGTCTTAAAAAACCAAAAGAGAGAGAGAGAGACTTGAATCTAATCTCCTTTGTTCAGCTTTTTTCCTGACCATTGCCAATAACAATTTGTGACCACCACCACTCAAAATGATAACAAATGCCAAATGACCAAAACCCACTTACCCACACAATGTGGGCATTGTGTTCTCTAGACTGCTTCCTGCTATCTGGGGGCAACAGCATATTTAGGGGACCCTGAGAAAATTGGGATAATGGTCAAGTCCTGGGAGAGCTGGTTGTATCATTTTTTGTTTAGTCTTTGGATGGTGGAAAGTGTAGAGCTTATCTGAAGTCCTGGCTGGACAGTCTGTGAGGCTGGACCATCTCAGCTAGCAGCTTTGAAGTTGTTATGGATGCGGAATTTTGAGGAGACTGTAACAGAGGCACTCTGAGAGGCTGGATCATCTGGGTTACTTCCTTTTGGAAGCAAAAACGTTTAAAGGTAGCATGTGCCTCTCAGTATTGTCCTGTCTCTGGGCTTCAGTCCCTGAAGGGTTTTGCTTCTCCGAGTCGAGAAGGCATACTGTGGCATTCACCCTTCCACTGTCGTCCGAGCATGACTCTGACCAGAGAGAACAAATAGGCAACCTATGGCTCCTTACCACTTCCCGACAAGAGGTGGCACCTGGTGCTGGGGCCCACACGAATGTCGGCAAAGCCACATAGCAGTCCTGAAGCTTGGTGTTTAATGGCATGGGTTGTCCATAGGTAGGGATGCTGGATTCTTGTCTCACGTTAATTGGGTGCTAGAAATATAAAGAGGAAGTGATTTTTGTTATTAAAGAACAGTTCCCACGCAGACACTAGAAAGTATGTTAGAAGCTAACATTTCACATGCTATTCCTTTATCCCTGGTCTTAGCAGTCGTGTTGTTTGTGCCTCCTGCTCATCTAGACTCTTTTATACCAAGTAAGGGAAAGATGTGAATTTTAAAAGGTCATGATGATATTTTGGTTCTTAAAGAACAGCATGCTGGGGCAGGAAGCTGGAGTCAGGAAGAGCTCGGTAAGACAGTTTGCCTACTAGAAAGATAACGAATCCATAGCAAGCAGGAAAGAAAAGCAAGTCCTACAAGATTTCTGCATAGGCTGTGGTCACAACTCATGCACATTCGAACACAAATGACAGCAAGTAAATCCTGCTGGACCATGAATACACCTTCTAACTTGATAGCAAGAGCCTGGTAAAGCCACCCGATAGGGAAATGCACTCTGGGGTCCATAAAGACCGAAACATACTCCCTGGGACTGGCTAAGAGCAAGGGAACAATGGATAGATTTGATCACATGAGGAGACCTATCTTTTTAAGAAATGTTACCAATTTAGGGAATAGAGAGCACAGCAGCAGCCGAGAGCTGACTGCTCTTGCAGAGGACCAGGTTTCCTATGACCTACATGGAGGTTCATAGCCACCTGCAACTCCAGTTCCAGGGGATCCAGTGCCTGTTTCTGGCTTTGTTGGGCTCCTGCATATATGTGGTGCACATATTAGGTTCACACACATACACATAATAAATCTTTCTAAAAGTAATATTACCTTGCCATATGTCAGTTGCCTTAAATTGTATTTTAGCTACATTAGTAGGGGGAAGAAATGTGTGTCCCCCCCCCCCATCGTGTGTGTGTGTGTGTTGTTGTTGCTTTTATATTTCTAGTCTAGTCACCTGTCTTATCTGAGGCAAATCACTGTCTAGATTCTGGCTGGCACACAGCCAATTCTGAGCCATTCACTCCAGTATTTGTGATGTCGCTTTGGTTTGTGATGTGGGTGTGGGCAGGTATTACATAATTAGATTTTATGATCAAATGATGTTAGAAAAAGCTCAGAAACTTCTGAAGTCTTCATTTTCCCTTAAAGGCTTGGGAGAAAATCCTAATGTTCTTAGGGAGCATGCTTTGCGTAAAATAACACCAAACATGCAGACCATATTATGTGGGTGCAGATGTGGAGATCCATCCTTATGTGCGCACAAGTGCCCTTCTCCATGCACATAAAAGAGGGTACTTTAAATGATCAAAATAGCTGCCAAGGTTAGGGACCAGAAATGAAAGAACACATTCCTGCAGCCCTGAGCACCTCTCCCTATGTCTCTCGCCCAAGGAGATGACATGGTTTCTGTGGTTTTATTTGACATCACATGGCCAATGCAGTAATTAGAGCTGTTAGCACTGTAAAGGCCTGGAAATGAGAACAAAGACCGCCTCTTCCTGGGAACTCTTGGGCCTCACTCACCCCTTCTCAGGTGCTGGTCCTGTTGGTGGTTATGATTTTTTTTTTCATACACAGAACGCCAAAGAAGGCTCCTTCCAGAGTGGGAGGGAAGTGACACTATGGAAAAACAAAGGATGAGTCTGGCAGGGACTCCTGGAATCGCCATGTGTTGCCTGTTTGAAATTTCAGCTGTTGTCCCTGGAGAGAATCAAAGCTGGCAGGCCGACCGCAACACAGGCTGCCCTGTGGTAGAGCCACCCCCAGTCCCATGGCATCTGGACCCACAGACACTTGGGAAGACAATGAGACCTATTCAGCAGCAAGCTCTGGCTTCACCTCCCAAGAGGTGGGTCAGTTTTAGAGCAGGCCATTGGAAAAGGTTTCTCTTTGGGAAGGGTTTGCAAATACCTAAAACCAGACAAGCAAACATCCTTCCAAACCCGTGAATCCTAGAGAGATGGCACCACGCTTGTAAGTCTCCAGACCGTTACCATCTGCCTTCAGCTCTGCTTGGTGGAGACTAGTCAGCGACAGGAAGCCATTTGAGAATCATTCTGTTTTCCTTCCCTTCCCCAACTCCCCTCCCCTGCCCCAAGTCTCCTTGTGTAATGCTACCTAGACTGGGATCTGCAACTCATGATCCTCCTGCCTCAGCCTCCTAAGTACTGGGATTATAGGCATTTGCCACCATGCCTAGCATTCTTCCCCATCACAAGTTCAGTTTTCTCACTTCCAAGGTTGTCCACCATGTTTACTGTATTAGTTTTGCCATTCAGTGATGGAGAGACACAGCTTGGTTTCTGAGAAGCACTGGGAGCCTTCTGGCACATAGCCATTCACATGAGTGTCTCAAAACAACTCCCCCCTCCCCAATGCTGGCCATTTGAACCTTGGGCCTTAAACATGCTAGAAACACACTCTATCAAACATGCTAGAGACACTCTATATCACTGACCCCTATCCCCAGCCCCACTCTTCATTTTTTTAAGAATATTTATTTATTTATTATGTATACAATATTCTATCTGTGTGTATGCCTGAAGGCCAGAAGAGGGCACCAGACCTCATTACAGATGGTTGTGAGCCACCATGTGGTTGCCGGGAATTGAACTCAGGACCTTTGGAAGAGCAGGCAATGCTCTTAACCACCGAGCCATTTCTCTAGCCCCCCACTCTTCATTTTTTATATTATTTTTAAAAATTTATTTTACTATTTGTGTGTGTGTGTGTGTGTGCGCGCGCGCGCGCAAGTGGCCATGAAGGCCAGAGGAAGATGCCAGAGCCCTTACAGACAGCTGTGAGCCACCATGTGGGTCATGTGGGTGCAGGTGCTGGGAACCAAACTCAGGTGTTCTCAAGTGTGTGGCCATTGCTCCAGCCCTGCACTCTTCCACTTTAACTCAATTCCTTCTCCGTGTTCAGCATGGCTCACTTTCGGTTGGCCGCACCCTAAAAGTGCACCTCATTCTTTTTTTTAAAAAAAAAATATTTGTTTGTTTGTTTGTTTGTTTGTTTATTATGTATACAATATTCTGTCTGTGTGTATGTCTGCAGGCCAGAAGAGGGCGCCAGACATCATTACAGATGGTTGTGAGCCACCATGTGGTTGCCGGGAACTCAGGACCTTTGGAAGAGCAGGCAATGCTCTTAACCACTGAGCCATCTCTCCAGCCCCACCTTATTCTTCTTAACCCAACCCTCAGTAACTTCACTTGTGCTATTTCTTCTGCATCAGTAAAATTAGTATCTATTGAATACTTTGTAAAGACCAGCTGCTGTTCAGGCTCGTGCCATGAAATGCTGCCCACAGCTACGCGGGTAGGGGTGCTGCTACCACCCCTACTTTACACATGAAGAAACGGAGTCACAAGTTGCTCAAAAACAATGCCCCAGGCCCTATGGCCAGCAGACCTAGCCACAATCTACATAGCCCTTGCTCTGGGCCACTCACAGTTGTCACAGTGACTCTGTCTTTTCTCTGGCTGGACTGTTCCTGACCTCAGGTCTAGTCCTGTCTAGTCATAAGAGTTTCTCTAGGCTCAGAAATTGTTCTGATCTAAGTTGGTACCCCCGATCCATCACTCAGCAGACAAACGAATGCATATCTCTGAACTGGAATGTTCTTCTCCCTGAGACAGGAATAGTAACAGCATCTCCAAAAGGTTCACCATGAGAACAAGCCATGCAGAGGGGGCTCCTGGCACCGTCGCCCACAACGCCGAATGTGTAATAACCTTGCACCAGGATTCTGAAGGAAGAAGCATGGCACTTTTTGTCTTTAGGTGATACATATTGAATTGAGAGATATGATATATCTATAGATAGTAGCCAGCAAGAGGGCTCAGCCATAGCTCAGCAGTAAAGAGAACTTCCTGCTCTCCCAGGGAACCCGAGTTCAGTTCCCAGAAGCTCACAAACACCTATAACTCTGTGGAATCTAATGCTTTCCTGTATCCTCCATGGACACCACACACATGCATGCATTCATAGAAATACATGTATACATAAATATAAATAAATCTATTTTTTTTTTGAGACAAGGTCTCACCGTGTAGCCTTGACTGTCCTAGAATTCACTATGTAGATTAGGCTGGCCTCAAACTCACAGAGATCTCCCTGCCTCTGCCTCACAAGTGCTGGGATTAAAGTCATGTGACACTACACTCAGCTTTAAATAAATCACTTTAAAGAGAAAGTAGATAATGAGGGTCAGAAAGATGGTTCAATGAATAGATGCTTGCTGCACGTCCGAAGGTGCAATCCTGCTGCCTGCCTGACGATGCAGACCTGCTTCCCTGATGTTGCAGACCTGCTGCCCGCCCGACTGTGCGGACCTGCTGCCCTGACGGTGCAATCCTGCTGCCCGCCTGACGGTGCAATCCTTCTGCCTTGAGTTCAATTGCCAGAACCAACATAAAAGTGGAAAGAGAGAACCAACTCCACAATGCTGTCCTCAGATCTCTACATGTGTGCCACAGCACACACAACATACTTATATCCCATACATACATGCATGCATACATACACACACATGACAACAGCAATAATAATAAAGTCAAATTTAAAGCCGATAATAGGGCTACTGAGATGACTCAGCAGGTAAGAGTGCTTACCACTGTGCCTGGTGACCTGAGTTTGACCTCCAGTGGAAAGAGAAAACCCACATCTGCAAGCTGTCCTCTGACCTCCATACACCTGCTGACATACAATAAATATTTCTTAAATGCTTAAAAAGAAAGTAGATAATGCTTTTATTATTTTTTTAAATTTTTTTAATGGTTTATTTAGCTTTATTTTATGTGCATTGGTGTAAAGGTGTCAGATCCCCTGGAACTGGATTTTCAGACAGTTGTGAGCTGCCATGTGGGTGCTGGGATTTGAACCCGGGTCCTCAGGAAGAGCAGTCAGTGCTCTTAACCGCTGAGCCATCTCTCCAGCCCCTAGATAATGATTTTATTAATGTTCCACTGTGACTAGTCACTGCTGCCCATAGTCTTAGGTGGCATGATCCAACCTTTGGTATGATCCTCGTCTCAGGGTTTTGTACGAATCAAGTTGGCTTATAAAGCCAAACAATGGGCTCTCTCAGGTAGAAAAAGGGTTTCTGATGCAGCTTGGCTATTAATGCATCCCTCATCTCGCCTTCTCTCTCTCTCCCTCCCTCCAATAGCTAGGTAAGTGCTTGGCCGCTGAGCTCTGCCCCCAACTCCACAGCATAGACTGAGTTGTCATTAGCTTGTGATTCACCTGACTGTGGAATTTTCTGGAACACTGCATCTTTGGAAAGTTCTTTGCTAGATGGCACGGGAAAGAGGCAACTGTGGCTACAGTAAGGAAAGTGGTTAGGCTCCTCAGAGGTTGTTTAGAATCTTTAAGTCAGGCTCCAAATACTATTTGGCCCAGGTTCCTAAACCCGCAGTGAGGGTTTTGGTCTTTGGTATCATCATTTGAGCTGGGTGGTGAGATCAATTTCATGGCAGTACCATCCTGAGCACACACGTTTTGACCAATTGGAATCTGAGTTAGGCCTGGTTAGTGCTTGGGTCGGAGTGCTTGGGGTTGAGAGAGGAGGGTGTCCCTATCGCCTTGATCCTGTGCGTCCTTTTTATAGTATTCTGCTGAGCTCGGTCTCCTTGCTCCCCACATGTTTGGAGCTGAGCTCCTTGACATATGCGAGCCTATGCTTCTATTTGGAAACACATCTGTCCTTCTCTGATGCTCAGCCAAGCTTTCTTCCTAGTATTTTTAGCTCCTGTAATCTTTCTTTCTTCTCTTTAGTTTTTCTCAGCTCTTATTTTCTTTCTGGAAGACCAGCTAATCAAGAAGAGCTTGAGCCTGCTTTTATGAGTCTTGTCTTCTCCCTTTATGGCTCCACCCTTCGAGCTCCAGTGGCATTCCCCCTTGTCCTGGCACACAGGCAGCAAGCTCCCACACCCATAGGGGGACACAGCTGAGGGTCATGGTGCAAAAGGACAGAAAAACTTGGGAGAGAATGTGGAGAGTACTGCACTGTGATACCATGGCCTAGAGATGTGCGCTGAATGTCACCAGTCATAGGCCTTGCACCAGAAATGGTAACTGGTGCTCTCTTCACCTTGGGACCAGTTGCCACCTGACTTTAAACTCAAGAGGACTCCATTTCATATTTTCCCCCAAACATACCCACACATTGTGCTTTGTACCAGGACCAGATTCCTTCTTTTCCCATACTCCACCAGAACAGTGAATTTCTGGCTCTCTTGAATTTCCTATCACTAGATTCCTGAGCTAGAAACCTGGGGAGGCAGGCTCAGTAAACAACACAGTGCTGAGTCAGGCATAACTCCAGAGAACAATCCGATGTTTGTTTGAAATGTTGGGAACAGATGGGTATGGGTAGTTGTTCAGTGGGGGAGGCCCATGTGCTTGATCTAGACAGACAGACAGAAAGACAGAGACAGAATTATTTTGTTCACCCTGGAGTTTTGGTGAGGCTGTACTTTGCATCTAAGGCTGGCCTTCCACTGCCTTACCTGTTCCAAAATGCTGGGATTACAGGTGTATGAACGCCCAGTTTAGTCAGTGCCATGTGTGAAACCCACAACTTCATGCATGTAAGACAAGCACTCTAATTAACCTATATTCCCAGTCTCTTATTTTTTGTATGTGTGTATGTATTTAAAATTACATTATTCACTTAGTGTGTCTTTCTATGTGTGTGTGTACTTGAAGGCTTGAGTTTGGAAGTCAGAGGGCAATTTACGGGAATCAGTTCTCTCTTTCTGCTATGTGAGTCCCAGTGATCAGGTCACTAGCCTTGGTGGCATGGGTCTTGCTCTGCTGAAACATTTCATTGGGCCCTCCTTCTTAACACTTGGGAGAGCATTCTTTGGAATATGATCTCATGATCATACACACTGCAAGGCACAGGAATTTTTTTTTAAGACAGTATCTCACTCTGTTGCCCTTGATAGCACGGAGCTTCCTGTGTTCAGACATTCTGGCTTCAAACCCACAGAGACCTTCCTTCCTTTGCCTCTAAAGTGCTGGGCTTAAAGGTGTGCACCACTTCGCCTGGCAAGTAAAATCTCTAGACGTTTGGTCCACGCACCCTTGTGTGGTGCCTGTCTGCAACATGACAGTGTCTGAGCAAAATCATTCCAATTTTAAATGCCAGACTGACCCAAACCCCACCAGCTTAGGTAGGCCTCCCAGGAAGAGGAAAGGGCCTGACTGGAAAGTGTAAACAGGCAAATGGACTCGGATGGCAGCATCTTCCTGAAGGCAAGGGGCTCCCGTGAATGTCCTCATTCTTTCCATGAAATAAGGCTCCGAAGCTCCCAGGCATGCAAAGCATGGAAGCGAGCATCTGGGGCTGCTCCTGTCGGAGGCCAATACCACATAGCTGAGCAAAAGACCTTGAGCCCGTGAGTGCCATGACCTAGACACACTCAGCTGTATTTTTAGCCTCTCGTGGGATGTTTCCATCACCTGTGCTGGGCTTTTAGCTTCAGAGAGAAGGTGGGGGTAGGGAAGGCCAGGGGATGCCTCTGTCTCACAGCTGCCCAATGGGCAGGCGCTTACAGGCTGAATTACACACAGGGCCTCACTTTCATGAGTGTGCCTTCTGTGTAGTGACCAAGATCCAAAGGGCTTAGAAAAGCCGCAACTTTTGTGGGGGAGAAGGTGCTCGAGACAGGATTTCTCCGCATAGCTCTGGCTGTCCTGGAACTTGTTCTGTAGACCAGGCCAGCCTTGAACTCAGAGATCTCCCTGCCTCTGCCTCCAGAGTGCTGGGATTAAAGGCGTGTGCCACCACCTCCACCTGGCTTTGAAACCATTTTTTAATGCTCTGCTGTCATCATCTTGAAATTCTTCTGTTTTGTTTGAGACAGGCTCTCACTCTTTGCCACTGAGCATCCAACAATCCCTCTACTCAGTAAGTCTGAACATAGAGCCTTGTATTTAGGGTTTCTCTGTGTAGCCCTGGCTGTCCTAGAACTCCGTCTGTAGACCAGGCTGGCCTCCCGAGTGCTGAGATTAAAGGCATGCACCACCATGCCCAGCTAGAACCCTGTATTTCCACTTCCTATTCAGCCATACAAACTGTAGAGCCCATTCTTATTATATCAGAGCCTAATGAAAAGTTGTCCTGCAAGGGCAACTTTCTTTTTTTTTAAATATTTATTTATTATGTATACAATATTCTGTCTGTGTGTATGCCTGCAGGCCAGAAGAGGACACCAGACCCCATTACACATGGTTGTGAGCCACCATGTGGTTGCTGGAATTGAACTCAGGACCTTTGGAAGAGCAGGCAATGCTCTTAACCACTGAGCCATCTCTCCAGCCCCCAAGGGCAACTTTCTATACATCCCAGGAGCAGAATCGTCTAAAGCTATTGTCATGAAGCCTGGACACCTTGGGTTGGCCAAAATAACTTTGTTTTGAATCTCCTATGTGTTCCCTTCCTATTTTCTCCTCTGACACCCAAAGGAGATACAGAGGCTAGTAAACTGCAGGAAATTTAAATTGCAGAGTACTGTCCTGCTGAGCTTCTCCCCAGCGTCCCCGTTGTTTTGGGTGCAAAACATCCTCATGTTTTGGATGGGACCCAAAGACTCATGTTAGGCTACTGCTCTCTCTCTGTCTCTGCCTCTCTCTCTCTCTCTCTCTCTCTCTCTCTCTCTCTCTCGACAGATGTGAGCCTGCCTTCCTTCAACAAATATTTAGGGTTGGGGTTGTAGATGTGACTCAGAGTGCTGGCCTAACACGCACAGAGCATCGTTGAGCTGGTTTCTCTACAGTGCTCTGGGTGTCTTAGACACACACACCCTGAACTTTGGGCTGTCCTGTCAGGGGCTATGCCCTCATCACTTCCCATGTTCCTAAATATGCATCTTTGTTTTGAGACTGTGTCTTGTAGCCCAGACTGGCTTTGCTCTTATGTATCTGAGGATGACCTTGGACTCTCTTGTTTCTCTTGCCTCTACCTCCCAAAAGCTGAGGTGACAGGCATGTGTGTGCCGGCCACCGTGCTTATTTGGTACTGGGGGTTGAACTCGGGACTTTTGGCACGCTGGGTGAACACTCTGCTGAGCTATATTCCCACCCCATTACTGATTATTTCTTGAGGCGGGGCAGGGGAGCAGGTTCACCTCTACCTAGAGTCTGCACCAACGTTACCTGTTCATTTTCTCCCCTTTGAATGTGATTCAAAACAGGGGTACAGAGGCCTGGGGTCTTGCTGGAAGAGCAAAAAGGCTGGTGTTGCGTTGCTTTTCCTGAGGAGGCTGAACAAACACCCAATAGCCCTAAATTTAGCACCCACAGTAGGCAACGGAGACTCCACCCAAGCCCAGTTTTGTGAACCAATAAATTTATTTGGCTTTACCACAGGAACTTGAGTGACTCAAAAGCAGGCATCCCACCAAAAAGCCCTATCCTACCTTGGGTAACAACCTCCGAGAAACAGCCCTGTGGAGAGCTGCCTTCAGCAGGCCTTCCAAGTCCTGTATGCTCTTGCTGCATCTACCGAGATCACAAGCACCTGGGACTGAAGTGAGGCTGGAATCCCAGGGTAGGATGCTGTGACAGGCCCTTCCTCTAGAGAGGGTGTTAGCAGTCCTTCGCGGTTATCACATACTAAGTGATAATTTTACCGCCCTTGTTCCAACTGTGGACAGAAACTCTACTTAGTAATGGCCAATACTCATGGTTCATGTCAGGCCCTGAGTAAAAAAATTATACAACAGACCCACGTGTGGAACATGGAAGCTGTGTTCTCACTAGCAGGTGGAGGGTGTGTCCACTAGGTAATGGGGGCGTCCACTCAGGAGCACCGAAGGTTCTTGAATTCAGGGACTACAGGGAAAACAAACAATTGAACAAGATTCTTCTTGCCACGGCTCTGGATGGTGTGGGTGGAGAGGGACAGAAAGGCAGGCGCCTCGTGGGAGGTAGCTACGCCCTTGGGGCCCCTGCTCTGGAAGCTACCTCATGATTGTGGCCAGGCAGGGGGAACGCAGGCCCAGCAAGAGGGCGAGGGGCACAGGAATGGGTGTACCCCATGCAGACCAGGGAATCTCGCAGGGCTACGACCGCCCAGCCCTGCTCCGGGCTCAGCGAGTCGGCACAGGAGGGCAGATGTTCCTGCCGCCCATCAGGGCGCAGGCCCACACTTGCCTGTCCGGGACCAAGGACTTGAAAGCTCCCGGTGCAAGGCCCGGACCTGTCCCGCCGTGCGTCACCATGGCGTTTTAGGAGAGGGCAATAGGAAAATCCCTGCTGCCTGGGGGTGTGAGGAGGAGGAAGGAGATTTGAGACACGGGGCGGGGTGGGGGAGAGAAGGGTGAGGGGAAAAGGTCCTGCCTCACGGAGGCCAAGTTTAAGCCACCAGCTTTCTGCAGCCCCAGTCTCCAGTGTGCAGTAGACACAGCACCTGCCCCATCGAGTTGAGCATTTTAGTTGCTTCTATCTCTTTGAATCTTGAGGTCTTTCATTGTCCCTGTTTTGCTGATGGTTGAGCAAATACAATATATAAATAGTGTCACTCATTTTATGATAATCAAAAATAATTTAACCGGGAGTGGGGGCACACACCTTTAATCCATCACTTAGAAAGCGTAGGCAGAAAGATCTCCGTGAGTTCAAGGCCAGTCTGATCTACATAGTTCCAAGTCAGCCAGGACTGCATAGTGAGAGCCTGACTCAAAATAATGATAAATAATAAGAAGAATTAATCCCAGCACTCGGGAGGCAGAGGCAGGCGGATCTCTGGGAGTTCGAGGCCAGCCTGGTCTACAAGTTCCGGGGACGGGCACCAAAGCTACAGAGAAACCCTGTCTCGAAAAACAAAAAAACAAAAAAAACAAAATAATAATAATAATAATAATAATAATAATAATAATAATAAGAAGAAGAAGAAGAAGAAGAAGAAGAAGAAGAAGAAGAAGAAGAAACTGGTACAATGGCTCAGCAGTTAAAGGCACTTGTTATCAAGCCTGACAGCCTAAGTTCAATTCCCAGAACTCACATGGCACAAGGAGAACTGACTCTCTCAAGTGGTTCTCTGACCTCACGCATGCACCCACACACATACACACATACATAGACAAAATAATGTATGTATATTTTACCCCTCTGTGTAACAGCTCTGACTGTCCTGGAACTCGCTTTGTAGACCAGGCTGGTCTCGAACTCACCGAGATCCGCCTGCCTCTGCCTCCCGAGTGCTGGGATTAAAGGCGTGCGCCACCGCCGCCCGGCAATAAAATATTTTTTAAAAGAGCAATAAGTTGCCCTAGTTGACACAGGATGCGATAGGATTCTATACAGGGCTCAGTATGCTGTCTCTTTGATAGCTGCAGGACTTCTCCAGGAGAAAGAACTCCACACTTTTTGAGCTCCTGCTGTGCTAGTGCGTGCCTTCCAGGCCCCGTCTCATTTTGTACAACCGCCTTGGGGAGCAGATGGTGTCGACTCTCCACTTAGCAGAAGGCAGCCCCGTTTGCTTTAAACTTGTACAAGATCTTACCAGTGACCAAACGGGATACAAGCCGAGGGGGTCTAACAAGCCTTGGCTAACCACTACCATGAGTCTAGCAAGAGAAGGCTGTTTGGTTACTACCGCTGTGGTGGAGCCCGCGCGTGGGTCACGACCGAGGTGAGGGTGGAGCTGGGGTCATTGGACGCCCGGCGTGGGGACACCCTCACCTGTAGACGTCTCACCTCGAGTGGCCTCGCCTAGCGGCCCCTGGGGGCGGAGTCAGGAGAGGCGGGGGCGGGCTCGGGGGCGTGAGTGGCAGGCGGCGGGGCAGGGCGAGCATGCGCAGTCGGCCCCGCTCTGAAGCCTTGCCGGCGGCCGGCAGCCGGGGCGGTGCTGAGGAGGGCGGGCCGGGGCGGGCCGGCCGGGCGGGGCGGGGCGTCGCTGAGCTCCGTCTTGCTCCCATGGCCGTCCCCGGCTCCCGGTGCTGCCCCCTCTGCCCCGGGCCGCGCCCGGGGGTCCCGCACTGACGGCCCATGGCGCCGCCCGCCGCCCGCCTCGCGCTGCTCTCCGCCGCTGCGCTCACTCTGGCGGCCCGGCCTGCGCCTGGCCCCCGCCCCGGCCCCGGTGAGTGAGACCCCGGCCCTCCCCTCCCCACGCCCGGCTCTCCTTCCCTCGCGCGTGGACCCCGGCGAACGCGATGCCTGGGCTTCTGTCCCGGAACGCGGCGTGGATGCGCTTGCCGCGTTACCAGGACTCTGCCCCGCGCGCCGGCTTCGAACTTTCCGAGACTCAGCTCACTGCTTGCGGGAGAGAAGGGATGCGTGACGGCTAAGGTCGCCCGTACCAGTGCAGGCTACGCCGAGTCCGGCGTCCTGCTTCCCACCCAGGCCGAGTCCCCCGCGCGGTCCGCCCGAGGTGGTGTCCTCAGCCAGGATAGAAGCTGGGGCTCTGCTCAGTTTCCCCACGCCCTTCCTTGCCTCAGAATCCCTTCCCGTGAAAGAACAGGCATGAGGATGTTGTCCGGCCCAGTTCAGTTTCTTTGCGGGTTGTTGGGTGCTGAGCATATACTGGTGAACCTGCCGCTGGGGTCTCCACCCTAAGTTGCAGATTGGGATGTTGCAAAGACAGGGTTTTGCTGATGAAAGAAAACTCTGGAGTTGCTTTGTTTTCTTGCCAGCTTGGATTAGAGAAAAGGCTGAGACTTATTTTCTGTGTGATTTTAAGACAAACTTTGAGCTCGGTGAACCTCAGTTAGTAGATCTGTAAAAAGGAGGACGATGATAACTCACTCCCGTGCCGAGTGTTGGTGATACATTGTAGGCAACATGCATATAGTGTACCACCATGTACAAACGGCCGTTGGTAAATACTTAAAATATTTTTTTATAGTCTTTTCCAGTTCACTAAAGACTAGACACCTGGTTTACCCTGGGAATCCTGGCAAAAGGCAAAGGTGGGCTTTGGAACTGCTGAATGAAGTGTTCTCAACACTCCAAAACTGAGGCTCGGTACAAGTGGTTCCTAGGTGATTGGTGCCTTCTATGGGACTTCTATAATTTGCCCACTTCTACTGTTGTATGTGAGCAAGGAGGGAGGGACGTTCCTAGAGCTAGGACGTGTCAACATAACTGTAACCTAGTAACCCCTTAGCTCCACTTTGTCATCCATGTGTTCGGAATTTAGTGTACTCTGTGGAGAGAGAGGTGCGGGTAGAAATAGGCTGGTTTCCCCTGTGAATATAGCTCTGAAAAGCGTTGTGAGCCTGTTCGGCCAGTGCTTGCTGGAGGTGGCATGTGCTAGGCACCTTTGCCTTGCTAGGTCAGATGCAGCTCTTGGGTAAGTCGGGATGCTTTTGTTTAGGAGTCTTGGGTATGGACAAATGCATGGCTGTTGGGAAACAGTTTGTGCTTTAGAATCTCATCAGCCCTCTTTCTTAGCATTCTGCTACATCAGTGCTTTTGTGACATTTTCCCTCTGGTTCCAGAAGCAGTTTCAGAGACACACCACATGGTTTTCGGCATCACATACTGTCAAGAGCCTAGGCACTAGTTTGTTAAATCCTTTCCAATTAAAAAAAAAAGTTATATACTGAGAATATGCCAAACTTACCATTTCATATTTTGTGATACTATAATTTTCTCTAAAATTTTGTGGATGGAAAAAATTATTCCAATACTTATATTCTGCACAACTTTGTAATATTTAAATTACTGGTGGTTTGCATTTTTGAATGCTGACTTTATGAAAACAGTTAGCTCATTCCCCTTCTGTGTTATTCTAATTATAGTGTGTAGTCAACCCCAAATGATCTCCCGTCTCTCCATTCTTCTTTTGATGTGCTTTCTCTTCTTTCACAACTGATAAGAAGGAAGACGGAGGTTTAGTGGTGGAGTCTTTTCTAGCCTCTCACTATCCTCCCCTACCTTCTCGTCTGGAATTTGTTGTTTAAGATAGCAGTGAGCCCTTTTATAAATCTTATGTTGTTGTTTTGAGTTTTTGAGACAGAGTTTCTCTATGTAGCCTTGGTTGTCCTAGAACTCTTATCTGTAGACCAGGTTGGCCTCAAACTTTGAGATTTGCCTCCTCTGCCTCCCAAGTGCTAGGATTAAAAGTGTGCACCACAATGCCCAGCTTTCATTTTATAAATCTTAAAGCAAGAAAGTATTGCATTTGGGCTCACTGCTAACAAATGCAAGTTGGTGTGCTCAATACAACTATTAATGTGCTCAGAGTTTAGTATAGATAGACCAAAAGCAAAATGATTAAGACAAACTTACAGCTTCATAATATCAAAATTGGGAATTTTTGGCAGTAGGCAGTAAACCATCTTTTTTTTTTAATTTATTTATTATGTATACAATATTCTGTCTGTGTGTATGCCTGAAGGCCAGAAGAGGGTGCCAGACCTCTTTACAGATGGTTGTGAGCCACCATGTGGTTGCTGGGAATTGAACTCAGGACCTTTGGAAGAGCAGGCAGTGCTCATAACCACTGAGCCATCTCTCCAGCCCCAGTAAACCATCTTTAATAAAGTGTTTTTTATTGGTGGTTATGAACATGGAGGTATAATGTCTTGAAATATGGAGGTCAGAGGACTTTTGGGAGCCAATTTTCTTTGTCTATTCTGTGGGTCCCAGAGATTAAATTCATATTTCCAGGCTTGATCCAAACACCTTTATCTCCTGAGCTGTCTTGATGGCCCCTAGTTTAGAATTTTTGATCCTGGAACTCTCATGAGGCTGTAGACCAAGGCAAAACAGTAAATGATTTAGGCTTTATCGGCCATACATGGCCACAGTTGCAATCTCTTACCTCCAACTCTGGAGGCAAAAGTAGTCAAGACAAAATGAACAGGCATTGCTATTTTTTTGTTTGTTTGTTTGTTTTCCAAGACAGGGTCGGCCTTGAACTCACAAATATCTACTCTCCCAAAGGCTGAGAGCAAAGGTGTGTACCACCTGAATGCATTGCTGTGTTTTAATAAAATTCTTTGGACATTGAAACTTAAATCTTTATATTATCTTTACATGTCTTAATATATTGTCCTTTTGAGTTTTTATAATTAAAAGTTTACATAACTAATCATAACTTAGTTTATGGGTCATGATTTGGTCCATAGGCTGTGCTTGTTCTAAGTCTTGTACTAGGTCCACGTGAATTGACATTTAAGTGTTTACTGATCTGGAAAAAGCAACAAAGAGGGCTGATTTTGGCGAGTGGATGAACCTTTTACTCTTACTATGAATTAACTTTGACAGACACATGTGAGTCGGTCACAGTGACATGCACTGTACCCCAGCTATTTGGAGGGCTGAAGTAAGAGAGTAGTTGGAGGCTTGCAGCTTGCCTGTACAATGTAGCAATGAGGAAATGCTAACTAAAATGGTAAATTTTGTATTTTACCATGATTTTTAAAAAGATACAACTGGGAAAAGCTTGTATACATAAATTCCGATCATTAATAAGTGGGAATTCAGTGTGATTCAGTGCACTGCTTAAGGAAATAATTCCTACCTCAGAGCCGCCCCCTAGTTTGTTCACTCAGCGAAACCGGCAGAAAAAAGTCAGGCAGCAGGTGGCACTGACCCTGAGACCTAGAGAAACAACCATGGGGACAGGGGAGGAAGAGCCCAACTCCTGGCGCTTCCTGAGCTATTGGCTTTCACCGCTACACTTCTGCTGTCCTGTTAAAGCAGCAGTGTGCTTTCGATAGCTGGGGGTTTTTTTTTGTTTGTTTGTTTTAATTAAAGAATTTTGAAAAACAAAGTGAAACACTGAAACCTAACAAGCCAGTTGTGTTTGTACTGCTGGACAGTTCATGGGAAATGCTTGGGAGACGCCCACAGTTGATGTCTGTAGCTTTTGTCTGAGGTTTTTACCTTCTGAATGAGAACAAATATTAGGAATTGAGGTTCCCCAGCACCCCTGCACATGTTTAGAGGTGGGAGCGCTTCCTCCAGCCTCTGCTCCATTTGGCAGATGCATTTCTGACGGGTGCAGGGTGCAGCCTCCACACAGGTAAGAAGGATGAATGATGTTCCTTCTGTTTCAGTTTGACCTTGACACTTGCTCTAGAACCAGGAGTATTCTTTTAGGTACGGTGGGCACTGAGGTCCAACCATGTTTTCCCCATTTCTTGTCATCATCAGTGTTCCTCTCAGGATGTGATGCCATATCCCTAGACCTCATCCTCTTAAGATAGTCTCTATTCAGGCAGAGCAGGGAGAGAAGAGGGGCCGTTGTAGAAATGTTATTCTATACAGTTTGCCTTCTCCTCCAACCTCTTCCTAGGTGAGCACCTCCTTAGGTTGTCCTTGTACCAGCCTGAAAAGGAATGAAGTGGAGGGCACTTTATAAGATGGACATCTTATGGGCAGAGTTGACAGTGTCCCTCTTACTTCTGCAGTAGGGCCCTCTTGGGGGTTCTCCCCTGCGAGGACCAGCTTCCAGATTCTCCCGCCACAGTTTAATCCCTGGCACATAACCAAAGCATTAAACTTTTATTGTTCAATTTGCCGCAAGGGCGAGGCCCTGTTCCTAGTGGACTAAGGAGGCTGTGACTGCTTCCAAAACCCGAGTGTCACAGGACATTAGCAACTGCAGACTCTGAGGGCTGCATTTCTTTCTGTTTGGTTAGATTCTTGGTTAGAACCAGAACAGTATACTCACACTCAGAGCTTTAAAGCCAGGAAAGAGTAAAGACAGCATAGGCAACTTTTAAAGATGAATCATAATGGTGGTAGCCATCAGCCTGTGTGAGGACACTGTGTGGTTTCTTTTTATCCTCAAAGTAGATACATTATGGTGTTTGTAGCTTTCTTGGTATCCCCAAATCAAATAACAACATGGCAGCTTTCTAGAATAGTAGGGATTGCTAGCCAATCCCATCTTAGTATGTAAATTACTTGCTGCTGTTCAATCTATAAAAATTCATCTTCAAAGAAAATTACTGGGCTGGTAAAAATATTTTTAATAATGACCACAGAAGTCATATTTATTTTTCTTTGAAGTTCTTCCGAAGAATCTTCTGGTTCTAATCAGTTTGTTCCCACATAAAATACAGTGGAAATCTACAATAATAAAATC
The DNA here is from genome assembly GCF_950005125.1 of Chionomys nivalis. Lineage (NCBI taxonomy): Eukaryota > Metazoa > Chordata > Mammalia > Rodentia > Cricetidae > Chionomys > Chionomys nivalis. The sequence goes on from NC_080091.1 coordinate 36,139,629, forward strand.
CCCATTTCTCTGTCTATGGGGAAATAAACAGGGTGAGGACTGTCTTTTTCGGGGGCTTTCCCCTCGCCTTGCCCCAGACTCGAAGCCTCTATTACTGGTGGGTGTTTTGGCATCAGTTAAGGGCCTTCAATCCTTCCCTCCCTCCATGTTTTGCTCTTTCATTAAAGTGTTTCTGTTGTCTAATTATATCCTTTCAATCAAATTAGAGGCTGCAGCATCTGGTGAGGGCCCTAAGTGCTGCCATCTGCACCTCGCGCACACAGGCCTTTTCAGCTGAGAATCACTCAGCTTCCAAATGGCAGGAAGAGATTTGGAAACAGTTCAGTTGGAGAGGAGGTTAAAAGAGCCTCTTCAAAGGCTGGGTGCACCGTCCTGCCTGCGTGATGTATGCATGGTTATACAGGACGCCATTGGCTTGGCTCACCCGAGAGTCTTCCTAAGTACTTCTGGCAGCTGAAGGCTTCCTAATTGTCTTAGCTGAAGTGACCAGGCTTTCTCCTCCCTGTTATGGTTTTGGAGGGCTCCAGTAGAGCTGAGAACGTCTCCCTTGAGAACAGTCTTTTGTTATGTGACCACTGGTTAACGGATGTGACACTTTCTCTTCATTTGGCCATTTCTTCTAACTCAGTGATTTCAACAGAAGGAGATTTCGCTCCCCAGGAAAAAATTTGTAATACTTGGAGACATTTTGTTTTAATTGTTACATGGGTGATGCTATTACTGTCCAGTGGGTTGAAGTCTGGGTGCTATTAAACACTCTAGAATGTATGGAGCGGTCCCCTATGCCTGAGAATCACCTATCTGTGAGGATGGTACTGAGGGAAAAAAACCTGCCCTGAGTTATCATTTTGTCTTTTCACTGTAGCCTAAGAGCAGGCAACTCACATCAACATCATTTTACCTGTCCTGAAACTGGCTCTGTAGACCAGGCTGGCCTCGAACTCACAAGATCCTGCCTGCCTCTGCCTCCTGCATGCTGTGATCAAAGGCGTGCGCCACCACACCCAGCCGAGATGTAGATTCTTGCTGGAAATGACAATACATATCTATACTCTCAACACTCAGAAAAGTTGAGGCAGGAAATCAACAGTTTGAAGCTAGCCTAGGCACAAACAAAACCGGTCTAGAAGAAGAAGGAGAAGGAAGAGAAACAACAACAGCGTGACATTAGACGTGGTGACACACCTAGAATCCCGTCATTCTAGGTGGAGAAGCAGGGGTCAGGAGTTCAAGGCCAGCCTCTGTTAAAAAGCAAGTTTGAGGCTATCTTGGCTTGCATGAGACACTATCCAAGAAAGAAAGCACATTTTCTATTGTCCACATCTAAGTTCCTTTAGCATTTCAGTGCATAGCCTTCTGTAAACCTGCAGAGTGAGGATGCCTATGATTTCCTGCCTTTCTGCTTCCATTTAAGATTGTCAGATTAAGTATAGGATGCCCACCTGGATTCGGGTAAATACAAAGTGATTTTTTAGTTTCAGTGTACCTTATTCAATGTTTAAGAATAGGTCTAAGAAATTATTCAGTAGTTGGGTTAGGGGTAGGGGGAAATTTGCATTTGTTTGTTTTTCAGTTCTGAAGGTAGAATTCAGGACCTTGCATAGCCTGGGCATGCGCTCTACCATTGAGCTACATCCCCAGTCCCTCCTTAGCATTGATCTGAAGCTCAGATGTAACGGAGCACTTTGTGCCCCATTTGCTGAGCTGACTCACTGCATGAGACTTTCTACTTTGGACAGTCAGAGTTATTCTGTTGGCCACACTCTATCCTCGGCCTCGCTGCTCCAGGTGTCTACGATGACAGCACTGTCAATCCTCCCTGTATAGATCACAACCGGGCTGAGTCCTCCCTTAGCTCTGACTCTTCTCCCTGGCCAGAGTTTCTGAAGTGTGATTCTTGAGTTGGATTTTTATGTGGGGTCAATTATCAAGTCCTTATCAAATGTCTGCTGCATACTGTTATCTCTCCCTAGGACTTGTTTGCCCCCTTGCCAGAGCATAGAAGCCAGTGACTATTGCTGTAGGGTTAGCTTTGACGATGTGCTCCAGAGATAGCTTGTCCACCTGGCAATTAGCCCCTCCGCAGGAACACTGCTATTATTTGGCCATCCCATATCAGCTAAAGGGAGCTGGAAAGCCCAGAGCCTGGTTCCCTAAAACAAGGACCACACCCTGCAGGACTCCATTATTGGAGAACTTGCTGATCATCTGACAGGCAGTGCTGATAAAACTTGTCTGGAGTCTGGGTTTTATAAGTTTATTTAATGCATTTTTAGTCCAATTGAGAGCTTTAGACAGTGCAAAATAGGATTGGTAGGAGCTCTAGATAGAACTCAGTGGACCGTATCACTTACCTAACACAAGTGAAGTCTTGATTGAGGCCTGCAAAGAAAAAAAGAAATAGGATTGCTCATGATCATGAGGCAGGGTATAGCTGTGAACCAGGTGTTTCCCGCTTAAAATATACTCAGAATATAAAAATGGCTCAGTTGGGAAGATGTTGGCCTAGCCCACACAAAGTTTTGGGTTCATTCCCAGCACCAAGTAAAACATGCTTTATCACCGCACGCCTGGAATCCCATCTCTTTTAAGGGAGATCAGATGTTGAAGACCATTGATCAAGACCAGTCTGTCCTAAAAAAACAAAAGGCACAGGGGCGACTTTATCGTCTATTTTATTAATTTGTTATTTTGTTTGTTTGTTCATAGACAGGAGCTCATGTAGCCTAAGCTGGTCTTGAACTATAATTTTTCTGCCTTTAGTTTCTGAATGTTGGGGTTATAGGTATCTGTCACCATGCCTGTTTTATTAACTGATAGAGAGAGAACCCGGAGCTGGGCTACATCCTCAACTTTAGTTTGTGTTTGGAGACTGTGTCTCTAAGTATCAGAGGCTAGCTTTGTGTTTACAGTCCTTCTACCTCAGCTGGGCTGACGATCGCTGGACACCAAGGTCTGACAGGCTTGTTTTTGTTTTTGTTAATTAGCAGGTATTTGACTTTTAAGTACTTGACTTACACAGAACTGCCTGGAACTTCTCAGAGGTGATTACCACGCAATCAGGAAAACTGGTCCACAGGCAAGGAAAGTAGGGTACTTGATTGTGTAACAGAACCCCCCAGCTATGCATTTATTGTCTTCCCTCATTTGACAAACATAAACAAAAACAGCTCTTTCTGTGAGCTGTCTTTTTTGTTTTTTTTTCTTTTTTCCCTTTTTAACTCTAGACAGTGTTTCTCTGTGGAGCCCTGGCCATCCTGGGCTATTTTTTTTCTATGTGCCTAAATTTTATTTTGAAATTACAGTAACCAGGCAGTGGTGGCGCACGCCTTTAATCCCAGCACTCGGGAGGCAGAGGCAGGTGGATCTCTGAGTTTGGGGTCAGCCTGGTCTACCAGAGCTCATTCCAGGACAGGCACCAAAGCTACAGAGAAACCCTGTCTCGAAAAAAACCAAAAACCAAAAGCCAAACAAACAAAATCAAGCAAAAACAAAAACAAAAGCTCTTAACACAGTGTGTGACAATAACAGTGGGGGACCCTGAACTGGGTCCCCAAAACAAAAAGGGTAAAATGCTTGAGAAGCTCACCAGAAGGCAACTGGGCACTTTGAGGCACATCAGGTGGCCAGTGTCTGAGCCGCCAGGAACTCTGTGATCTGTTGGTGCCCTTCCTGTCCCTGCCCTGCAGCAGCTCGCTTTATGTCTTTTTGAGGGCTTTGTTTGGTTGTTTTTTGAGAGTAAATTGAGATACTGTCCATCAGAAAGCAGAATTCAGAAATCTGAAAATATGTCATGTTTTCTGTTTCCTTATATGAAAAACATTTTTGTGTGAAATCCAATTTCAAGATTGGACAGGCTTTTTGTAGATAAATACCTCAATTAGAGTACATCATGGTGCTCACATATTACGTGGATAAATGAATGGTTCATATCATTGGTCAGGTAGGCCCACGTAGTATGTTGTTGTGCTTACATGTTACATGTGTAAATAATGGTTCATATCATCAGCGCATTATGGAATATGTCCTCTTGGCCCTGGCAGTAAAGTCCCTCAAGGAACTTGGTTGTTAATGAAATGTTTTAAGACTCTGCTGAGCAGGTAACTTCTTACTACCCCTCTTAAACTAAGGCTTGTTTTATTTGTGTATATGTTAGGAACTACTCAGCACAGAAACTGCCCGGGGCTTCCATCCTCAGAACACCAAAAAAAAAAAAAAAAAAAAAAAAAGCACTAAACAAACCCCAGCTATCTTCTATCTTTTGTGTGCCAGGGCATTGTGAATAATATATATATCAGTGGTTCTCAGTCTATGGGGTGTAAGTCCTTTGGGGGGGGTCACATATCAGTTATTTATATTATGATTCATAACAGTAGCAAAATTACGGTTATGAAGTAGCAATGAAATAATTTTATGACTGGGGTCAGCACAGGATGAGGAACTGTATTAAAGCGCCACAGCCTTAGGAAGGTTGAGAGCCACTGTTCTGAATGGTAAGTAGGAATTCCTCAAGCACTGCTGCACGTTCATGGTGGCTGTTCCCAGCAAAAACATATGTCAGCAGCAACACCCATAGCGTGTTTCCCAGTGGGCGCTGCCTGTGTGGGAGGGAAGCATACTCCAGATGAGAACCAGATGGGGCAGGCCATCTCCCAAGACACCTTCTCTATTTTGACAACTAGTTTTTAAAAAATTATTTGTTCATTCATTTATTTTTGGCTGTGTAGCCCTGACTATCCTAGAATTTATGTGACTCCTCCTGCCTCTGCCTCCTTAGTGCTTGGGATTATAGGTGTGTATATTTATTCCAGCTTCATTTTAGAAAAAAATTTAATTGGATTTTAGTGTGTGTGTGTGCATGTGTGTGAGAGAGAGATCCAGAGAGACTGAGCTGCCCCGATGCTCGTGTTGGAGGTCGGATGACAACTTGCTGGAGTTGGCTCTGTCCTTCAACCATGTGAAAGTGTGTCAAACTTTTTTTTTCTTTTTTCTTTCTCTCTCTCTCTCTCTCTTTTTTTTCGAGACAGGGTTTCTCTGTAGCTTTGGAGCCTGTCCTGAACTTACTCTGTAGACCAGGCTGGCCTCGAACTCACAGAGATACACCTGCCTCTGCCTCCCAAGTGCTGGGATTAAAGGCATGCACCATCACTACTCGGCCTGAGTGTCAAACTTAAATGATTAGTTAAACTTCCTTTACTAACTGAGTTATTTCACTAGTCCTCGGCTTCATTTTTAAATTTTTGCTTAACAAATAATAAGACCCACTCTATGTCATATTTTGAATTTAACCCTCTGGTCCTATGCTTACCATAGGCTTTTTTTCTTGGAATGGTCTTTTATATAATTTAGTATTTTTTTGTTGTTGTTGTTTTGTTTTTGATACAGGGTTACCCTGAATATCCCTGGTTGTCCTGGAACTAGCTCTGTAGATCAGGCTGGCCTCGAACTCACACAGATCCACCTGCCTCTACCTTCCGAGTGCTGGAATTAAAGGTGTGCATCACCACCGCCCAGCCCCTGTTACTGTGTTTTTTTTTTTTTTTTTTTTTTTTTTGGTTTTTCGAGACAGGGTTTCTCTGTGGTTTTGGAGCCTGTCCTGGAACTAGCTCTGTAGACCAGGCTGGTCTCGGACTCACAGAGATCCGCCTGCCTCTGCCTCCCAAGTGCTGGGATTAAAGGCGTGCGCCACCACTGCCCGGCTCCCTGTTACTGTTTTTAAGAACCTAGTCTCCTAGATCTTCTGAGTAAATTGGGAGCAAGGGGTTCATGGGAGAGGGTAGAAGGGGAGGGGGGAGAAAGGGAGAGGAGTGGAGAAAAATATATAGCTTAATAAAAACAACAAAAAAGAGAAAAAAACAAGAAACAAAACAAAAAGAACATTGTCTCCTTAAATGAAAAGGAAACTCTGAAAGGTTTTTTATTTTATTTTTTTTTAAATATTTATTTATTTATTTATTTATTATGTATATAATATTCTGTCTGTGTGTATGTCTGCAGGCCAGAAGAGGGCACCAGACCTCATTACAGATGGTTGTGAGCCACCATGTGGTTGCCGGGAATTGAACTCAGGACCTTTGGAAGAGCAGGCAATGCTCTTAACCACTGAGCAATCTCTCCAGCCCTGAAAGGTTTTTTAATAGAAAAGCTCTGATACCTAAAAAATTATAGTGATTATTTATATGCTTACTCTACTTTGGGCAGAAGTACAGCCTGTCCTATGTTCACGTTGCAAAGTTAATGTATAATACAAAAAATAATATGTGAGTGTTCATCTGGAGTCTAGGTGGCTACAAACTTGGCTGGTTGAGTTTATGATTCTTGACAAGAAGCTAAGGCATATTTATTACAAAGCAGTATGCTATTTCATGATTTTTAGGATGGCTTCCATTTTTTTATTATGGGGTATTGAGAAATGCACAAAAATAGTCCAGGAAAGCCACAAATACCTGTTGTGTAGAGTCACAGTTCCCAACTGTGACTACTGTTACTTCATTCTCGGCCTCCCTCACAGCACTTACGGGATTTTGCAACAAATCTCAGATATCATCTCATTTCATTTGTGTATGCTTCAGTTCTTATCTCCAAATGATAAGGATTCTTTTAAAAAAAAAAAAATATTCTGTGACAAAGGCTGGCCTTGAGCTGACTGTTTCTCCTGTGCGCTGAGATTAAAGGTGTGAGCCACCATGCCCAGCTTCCATGTTGATTTCAAAGCAGGCTAAAATTAGCCAGTTACTTCTAACATGGTCCATAGAGGTGCTGAGTCATCTATGCAGAACACAGACTTAAGTTTTGGTGAATTAAAAGAAACATGGACTCTCATACACGTCACATGGAAATACAACTATAATTCTAGTCTAAAATCAGTAATTCCATAGATTCCCTGTGAGAAAAACATTCTTTCACAGTAATGTGTAGTTTGGAGTAGTATGTT